>NW_021620624.1:1088238-1100610 GCF_004785775.1 Grammomys surdaster
GTGTGTGAAGTGTATGTGTTTATGTCTCTGTGTATATGTATGTGTATGTATGTGTATATGTGTGCGTGTGTGTGTGTGTGTGTGTGTGTGTGTGTTCCTAGAGTACAAAGTTTGATTATGGGTAACCTCCTCAACTACTCTTCCCTTTATACATTAAGGCAGGGTGTCTTAGTTAGGGTTTTACTGCTGTGAACAGACATCATGACCAAAGCAACTCTTATAAAGGACAACATTTAATTGGTGCTGGCTTATAGGTTCAGAGGTTCAGTCCATATCATCAAGGTGGGAGCATGGCAGCATCCAGGGAGGCATGGTGTAGGAGAAGCTGAGAGTTCTACATCTTCATCTGAAGGCTGCTAGTGGAAGACTGACTTCCAGGCAGTTAGGATGAGGGTCTTAAAGCCCACACCCAGAGTGACACACCTACTCCAACAAGGCCACACCTCTAAATAATGCCACTCCTTTGGCCAAGCATATTCAAACCATGGCACAGGGTCTCTCACTTGAACCCAAAAGCTTGCCAGACTAGTTAGGCAGCTCTTTCCAGAGAATCCCTACCTCTAGCTCCCAGCACCAGTATAACAAATAGCCTGCTATGCTTGCCCTGTGTTTGAGTGGGTGGTGAGGGTTTGAACACTGGTCTTCATACCTGTGTGGCAAGCACTTTACTCACTGAACCATGTTCAGTGACATGGATACTCATTATCCCACTTCTCAGATGGGTTTCAGATGGCCAAGGTCCACCTCAAATTCTGGACTTCAGGGTGACCCTGAACCTCTGACCCTCCTGCCTGCAGCTGATTGATACTAGGATGACAGCTATGCACCACCATGCGGGTTCTATACAGCACTGGGGTCTGAAGCAAGGCAGGAACCCAACTACCTGAGCTACATCACCAGCTCCTCAAAGCAGTCACTAAAATGCCTTCGTTACTATTGCCATGGGCGCACTTCCATGGGGAGAGCATTTCAGGACACGTCTCAGGAGGGACAGACTTGTACTCATTCTCAACAGAGGCACTGCAGTATGCAGTGTTTGAGGGGCTCACAGGCAACTAAAGCACAGCGAGAACTGAGCTGTGATCTGGCAGCAATGCAACACTTGGAGAACTAGAAAATCGCTTCCGTCCTTGAGTGAGGTAACCTGTGCTTACCTAGGGAGCCTCTTCCCAAACAAAGAACCAAACAGAAACCAGAGGAAAGATGAAGGGAGCTTTTATTTTACTCCTCTAGAAACTATTTTCAAAGATTGATTTACTTTACGTGCATGAGTGTTTTGCCTGCATGCACGTGTGTGTACCATGTGCATGCAGTGCCTGCAGGGGTCAGAAGAGGATGTTGGATGTAGGACTAGTTACAGATGCTTGTGAGCCACCCTCTGGGTACTGGGAACCTAGCTTGGGTCCTCTGCAAGAGCAGCACATGGCCTTAACCATCAAGCCGTCTCATCTCATCAAGCCAGCGTTTAGCTGAGATGGGGCATCGATATGTATCACTGACTGACTTGAACTCAAAACAGTCCTCCTGTCTCAGCTTTCCAAGTGCAGAGAGATTACAAGCGTGAACAACCACATCCAGACTGAGGGAGAGTCTCATGAAACCTGAGTATCGGGGAAGGGCAGCGTGCCTTGCAAAGGGGATGAATGGGGTAGGGGAGGGACTCCAGAAAGAACAGCTGCCTTGTGTTAGTATCTTCAGTCTGTCACTGACACTTTAACAGGCATGAACATGCTAACTGTATTCTGCACAGGGTAACATGAGCCCTGAGTGTGAGGATTATACTATATCTAACAAGCCCACCAGCTAAAGAAACAAAGGTGTCTCATTGCTGTTAGCTATAGTTCTGCAGTCCGTTCCGTGCGCGCCAAGACTCACACAGGTGTTTATCATAGAGGACAGCTAACTGAACTTATCATCCTGACTTGAGCTTTTAGCTTTTGATAGCTCTGGGCAAGGAAGAAAAGGAAAAGTATCGTTTAGCTTTTGTTAGCTTTGGGCCAGGGCGATAGGACGTTTATCTTTCATCTTTTGTTAACTTGGCCATAGGAAGAATAGTTAATCATGTTTAGTGTTGTTAACCCCTTAGCTCTGTGGCCCAATCCAAGGCTCACGGCTGCTCTTCTGGTTCATTTTAACTGAGCCGTGTGTCAAACAGGTGTGTCAAAGAACCAAACAGAAAGAGAAAAGGTGAGGGAGCTTTTATTTTAGTCCTTTAGAAATTTAGAAATTATCCTCACAAGAGGATTACCCTCTGACATGTTAGTGGTCTCTCTTTTGAGACTTTTTTCTGTTTGTTGGTCTAACAGCAAACACTCAAAAAAAAAAAAAGTGGCTAGAGGGGGTAAGGGTGGGTCTCAGGGGGACAGCATTTGCTCAACCTGCAGAAATCCAATTGTCAGCGGGGTGGGGGTAGTAACTAGGGGCCAATCCAGGCTTAGAATAAAATAAAACATTTAGGGGCTGGAGTTCCAGCTCAGTGGTAGTAGTAGGGTGCTTACATATCATGCACGAAGTCCTAGGTTCAAACCCTACCCCATCACACACACCCTCACACCCCTAAAAAGAAATGTATGATATAAATGGAAAAAAATGTACATGGATTTGAAAGATTTAGTATGAATAAGGAAGACATGAAATGATTATTCTGAATGCTGACATGCTGAAATATATGAGTTTTTTATCCTGTGGATACCAGCAAAAGGTTAAGTCACTTGTGTGGCTCATATTAAATTTCTATTGAAAGCCCTAGTTGGAGAATACGATCCTTTTTTTTTTTTACCCTTTGAGAGAGCGTCTCACCCTGTAATCCAGGCTGGTAACAGCAACTCTCCTGCCTCAGCCTCCCTAATTCTGGGACTGCAGGCACGTGCGGAAACACCTAACTTAAGAGTGTAAAATCCCAAGCTAAGAGCCAGGCTATGATTTGGTTAAATGTCCCCTAGAGGCCCATTACAGCTCACTCTCCATAGTGGCACTACTGGGAGACAGTAAGGACTTTAATCTGGAAGGCACGTGTGAGGCTGTGACCATGAGACCCAAGCCCCTTCCTCTTGGGCTGTGTCACCAACACCCAGCAGCAATGGGGCTAAGCAGTCCTTTCAAAAACCTCCCAAAGTGTGAGTCCAGAGAAACTTGGTTTCTTTACAGTGTTTGATACTAAGATGGAAGGACACAAGCGTCCAAAACAAAAATAAATAGAAACTAGCTCAGTCACAGAAGATACCAAACCTGTACAACCATGCACATCACACAGGGGAGACATCATGGCCCCAAGCAGGGAAGGGAAGGAAGTGTCTTGTGGGCCCTATGGAAAGTTGCTCTGGCAATAGAGAGGACATGAGGGGAAAGAAGAAGTGCAGGCAGGCTGGAGAGCTCACTGGCAGCACCTCCAATGGCCACATCTGCTCTTGGGGTGCTGTCTTGTTTCTGTAAGTTTGTTGCTGTTCTTGTTTGCTTGTTTTGATTTTTGTATTTTCTTTGAAATGCTCTCAGGGTCTGTAACCTTTTGCGCACTGTGAAATTCCTATAGTGCTCTACAGTAAACCCTCTCAATCCTCCCACACCTTAACTCTTTGTTGACCACATCAGACTTTGTGCATGGCGGGTGAAGCACTGTCCCACTGAGCCGTATCCTCAGTACTTGGGACTTTATATTTTGAGACAGGATCTCACTAAGCTTTCTAGGCTAACTTTGAACTCATTCTGCTGCCCAGGTAGGCCTTGAATTTGCAATCCCCCTGCCTCAATCTGTGGAGTAGCTGGGATTATAAGCCTGTGCCATTAGGTTCAGCTCATATCAAATTTTTTAATTCAGAAGGCTTATTTATTTATTTATTTATTTATTATTTATCCAGTGTCATTCAGGAAACCAGTTCAGAACTCACAGGAGATCACTTCTGGCTGCCATACCTCAAAATCTCAACATTCAAATCCCTCAAATAAAAGGGTACAGTGTTGACATATAAGATACACACATTTCCCTGCGTACTTTTTTGTTTGCTGTCTGCCATAGTGAGAATCAAACTCAATGCTTTTTAACTCTACCACTGAACTCTCCTCTCAACTTCTTCCCATGTTCTTCCAGTGGTCTCTAGACCCGTACTGCACCTAATACAATCTAAGTGCTGTGTGGACAGCTGTTATGGGTTGAACTATTTAGGAAGCAAGAGAAGTCTGTATGTATTTAACACAAAAACAACCACCGTATGCCCAACTATATAGGAAAGGACATGTCAGCAAGAAAATAGATTTCTCCCAAGTATTTCCAGCTTGCAGTTAGTTAACTATGTGGATGGAGGCAGAACCCATGGATACACAGAGCAAACTGTGGACTATAAAGAGAAAAATGGGAACCATAGGAGAAGAACCATAGGAGAAGAGTTACCTATAGAGAGAGAAGGAGGAAAGTCCAGAGAGAGAGAGAGAGAGAAGAGAGGTATAACACTAAGGGTGTTTGAAAAGGAAATCACCTTTACATCTGCTTATAATCACATGTGCAAGTGTGTTCATGTGCTTGCATATATACATACACAAATGCACAACACACACATGATGAAGTTATATCACTTGGAAGACACTGCTCCCTCTAAAAGCCATAGACTAGCTAATAAAAACCCCATTGCCAGGCACAGAAAACTTCCTTTCAAGTTGTTGGTCAGGGGAGTCCAAGAGAACACAAAATGGCCCTTGTTTTCTGCCTTCCAGAGATTGAAGGTAAAGTCTCTATTGCTAAAGACACCACATACTTTGAATAATTGGAGAAGTCAAGCTGGAAACAACCTGGAAGCCTCCGCCCTAAGGACAGACTCTCAGAGTATTGGGAGGAGGTATATAAGCAGCCACAGATGGAAAACAAGCAATAGTCCTACTTAGTAGCTATGATGCCTACAGACCATAACAAGGACAAGAACTGCAAGATGCTCTAAAAGGTATAAGAGCAGCACTTACCTCCTGGGGTAGCCAACAGCCATTTGGACCCAAGCCCCTCTCAGCAGGAAGGAACTCATGTCTTCCATGGTAAACCAGTACCTGTGGCTGGTAAGGCCAGTGACCCTACTAGGAGAACCTCTTACTGCCACATTTATAAAGCAGCAAAATTCCTACCTGTATTCCAAATACATATCCTTCCCCCCACAGATAAGTGTGGCTCTCATCCTTCATCAAAGAAGCTTCTTGTTGCAGCAGAGATCAATACTGAAAGTCACAACTGATCAAAATGTATAGAACAAATGACCAACCCCAGCTGATACAGCTATGACATAACCCCTACAACCAAAGGCTCAGAAAACATAGCAGAAGAGTGGGGGGAAGACTGTAGGAGCCAGAGGCAGGACCAGAGCAGGGACTGTGAGTTAGTGCCTTCTATATATGAGGACCAGGGCAGGGACTGTGAGTTAGTGCCTTCTATATATGACAGGGGAGCTGCACCCATGACATCTCAACAAGACCTGAGACCTGAAAGAATGACAATGCCTGTAGACATGCCGTCATAGATGGGGAAAATCCACGGGGTCTCAACATTAGATAAGGATCTACAGACAATGAATGACTACTGAGGGAGAAGAGTTCAGTCTCTTCCAGAGAAGAGCCCCATCATGGGTGAGCCAGTCCCAAGAGGTCAGCCCTAAACACACAGACACAGGAGCAACACTAAATAAACAAAGCAAGCTATATTTATAAATGTGTGTGTATGTATGTATGTATGTATATAACATATGTATGTCTACATTATATAACAGTAATAATTAAAGAATAAAAGAACATGAATTTGAGAAGGAGTTGGAGGAAGGATGTAACTATAATATTTATCATACACAAAAGTTGCAAAAAATAAACAAGAGAATAGAGTTTAAAAAAAAAAATCTGTGCTTTAGAGTCAGGCCAGTAGTGTAGACCTATAATTCTAGCCTTAGGGAGGCTGAAGCACAAGTTTAGAAGTTTGAGACTAGCTTAGGCTATCCAGTAAGCACTTGTCTCAAAACAATGAGACAAACAAACAAAAATCGGGGGCTGGGAAACTGCTTAGTTGTAATGCTTTTGCCAGGAAAGAATGAAATTCTAAGTTCGGATCCTTAGAACTCAGGTAAAAACAGACCCAGTAACACAGGCCTGTGACTCAAGCGTTCCAACAATAAGATGGGAGGTAGAGCAGGAGACTCGGATGTTTGCAGGCCAGCTAGCTGGGGCATAAGTGGCAAGTAAGGGACCCTGTCACACATGAGGTACAATATAACACCCAAGACTGTCATCTCCACACATGTGACAGAAGATTCCAGAGCCTTCACATGCAGACTGGACCTATTATTTAAAAACATAAAAGAAGGCAGAGAAGGAGGGAGGGAAGAAGAGGGAGGGAAGAGGAGGGAGGGGGAAGGAAACAGAGAGACAGTGGAGGAGGGGTGAAGAGAGGCATAGGGAGGGACACAATTAGGTAATACTCATTAGAGTGATACTGATACTCCCAAACTCCTTTCTGGGCATTCTTTTTAGTTTGGGTATCATTTTGTTTTTGCTTTTATGAGACAGGGTCTCAGTGTAGCCCAGGCTGGCCTAGAACTCATGATATAGCCCACACTGGGCAATTGATTACAACAATGGACTTTGAGACCAGGTGGCAGTCCAGAAGAAAAAACTGACTGTCTGCTTCTTTACTGATGTCATGTCATGTTTGTTTGTTTGTTTGTTTGTTTGTTTGTTTAATATTGGCAAAGAAAGACTTTGCTGGCCTGGTTCCTGCAGGGAAGGGAGGAGCTACTGTTGACTACAGCAGCACAGAAAGCATCCTGACTGTAAGACCCAAGGCATCTCCCTCAGTCGGCTCACCTTTGAAAACTATTGGTCAAGGGGCCAGGAAAATGGCTCAACAAGAAAATCCTTGGGATCTACACAGTGAAAAAAGAGAACTGACTCCTGCAAGTCGACCTCTGACCTCTACACACATGCCATGGTACACACACACACACACACACACACAAAATGATCAATACCATTCTTCAATCTTCTCAGCCTTTGAAATTGGCAGTCACTGCCACAAACCCAGATACCACCTGCTATTTCTTACACACATTTCTTACACAGCTTAGAAAGGAATGGACAGGGCTGGAGAGATGGCTCAGTGGTTTAGAGCACTGACTGCTCTTCCAGAGGTCCTGAGTTCAAATCCCAGCAACCACATGGTGGCTCACAACCATCCATAATGAGATTCGATGCCCTCTTCTGGTGTGTCTGAAGACAGCTACAGTGTACTCAAATAAAATAAATAAATCTTAAAAAAAAAAAAAAAAGAAAGAAAGGAATGGACAAACTGAGTGTGGTGGACTATGTTTGAAATCCTAGCACTTAGAGGGCTGAGGCAGGAGGATAGCCACAAGTTCAACTTCAAGGCCAATTTTGGCTACAGAATAAATTTCAAGACAGTAAAACCCTGTCTCAGAGAAGTTCTGGGGACACAGTTCAGTTAGCAAAATGTAAGTAAGGAATCCCGGTTTCACAGCCAACATGAAGTAAAGGCTAACCAGTAAGCACTTGTCCCAGTAATCCCTGCTTAGGAGGCAGGAGAATCAAGAAGTTCAAGTTCATCCTTTAATACATAGTGAATTTAAAGCCACCCTGAACTACAAGAAAACTAGTCTCATTAGGGAAAAAAATGAATAAATGAGAAATCAGAAAACATCTCAGATGAGCAGTGAATTCTAGAAACTGATTTAACACTGTATGGGTGTAAAGAAATTGGAGGGAGCCCTAAAAGTCGCCAGAGTCTGAGGGGGATCTTTAAAGAGGTGGAGAGCGGCTGTGGAGGACGGAGGACGGCTGTGGAGGATGGGATGGGGCAGCATTCTTGAGTAAGGCAGGCAGGGGTGAAGCCCCACCCACAGAGCTCTGTTGAAGCATCTCCCCAGATCACAGCAAAGCTGCAGGCAGAACAGAGCCAAAGCAGTGCATCCCCAGACCACAGGCCACATCCTAACACAGTTGTGCTGGTACAGCCCAAGGGTCCTACCACGTTTCAACAGTGGAGGAGGGACTCACCTGTAGGTATACGGCCCCACTTCTTCTACACGGGGGATTTCTCCTTGGAGGATCTCCTCAGGATTGGTGACATTGAAGAAATAAAACTGCATGTACACAGGTATAGGAGGCTTCTCCCAGGAATCAAAGACCTTGGTACCATTTTGTAATACCATATTCTGAGGAGGGAAAAAGAAAACAAACAGTTTACGAAAAAGTAAGGGCACTGTTTCTGAACGTGGGATAGAAAGAAAGGCATTTCCTATCCTGTAACTGTAGTTTGGGGGCAGAAGCCCAGGTTCCAGAAGCCACAAGAAGCTTGCAGTGGCAACCTGTCCCAAACCATGAGTTAAAGAAAAGACTGTGAAAAGCAGAGAAAGACACAATCGATGTGTTGAGAAGAGGAACATGTAAAGGAGTCCTACAACTCTGAGCTCATCACGGGGGTCTTGACAGGGCTTTAGAAGTTTGGGGTTTAGCTTGGTTTTAAGCCAGTGTTTCCCTCTGAAGTCTAGGCTAGCCTGAAGCTCACTATGTAGTCCTGGCTGGCCCTGTGAGGCAGTCCTCTATCTCAACCCCTGAGTGATTACAGGCATTCATCGTCATGCCTGGTGAACTTTAAGTTTAAATAGAGGAAGAACTGGAGTGGCTCTGCCCATCTCTGTCCCAGATCTGACCTTGCCACGTGCTTCAATCTGTTGGTAAATTAATTGCAGTATCAACCTGGTTCCTCCCAAATGATCCACTCTGAGCTACAGCCATTCTATCATCCACATTGGTTCTCATCTTCCAGTCGGTGAGCCTTGAAGAAGTTGAGCTAGGTAGGGCAAAGAGACACTCTTCAGGGGTGATCATGTCTGTCCTGTGCAGAGTCAGCAAGAATCTGACCCGAAGAAATGCAGGCACAAAGGCAGGGCAGAGTGGCCAGGCTCTCACCCTGCTTTTATTCATCTCATGGGCCCAAATCAGGAGGCCACCCTCCATAGCAACAGTAGATTCCAGGTGCCTGTCATGGTCTGCCCTCCTTGCTTATTTTAATTCCTTCTTGGGCAATCACTTGCAATCTCTTGAGAATGGGGTCATATTTTACATTGACAGGTCTCACTGTCATTGAGTCTAAGAATCAGACAGACAACACCAGCTTTGGTCTTCCATTTGACATGGAACCACTCCCACCCAGTAACTCCACCATCAGGAGCTGTGCATTTGTCTATAGCCAACCCCTGACATGTCTAATAAGTAGAGATGGCTGCCTCAGGCTCAAACACAAACTGAGTTTCACGACTATTGTTGACCATCTCTTTTTCCCACAATCCTTTTACTTCCTACTTTAAGTCATAGGCTAATATCCCCATATCTCAAATTCATATTTTTAAAGTCCTAACTCTCGATACCTCAGCATGTGAGCATATTTGAAGACTGGATTTTTTTAGACAGGTGACTGAGGTTAGATGAGGTAATGAGCGAGGAAACCAATATGACTAGTTTCCTTATAAGAACAAAAAGATAGGAATAAAATGCTCCCATAAACCATAGGTTATTAAATGAAAATCCAGTGTCAGGGTTGGGCTACCTCCCTATGAGTTGTTGGTTGGGGGGATCTCCAAGGCTCCCAAAACAATCTAGGGAACTGCCGCTGCCACTGCTCTTGGTTGCCTAACAGAACTAAATGAGAACACATGCTTTGGTCTCAGGATGGAAAAATCAAAGTGGAATTGAGCTGGAGGATTCTTCACGGCTAGCTAGTGCCAACAGCGCCAGAGTGAAATGCAGACTTCAGAGGAAGAATTACCCAACAGTCTTACTCAGATGTGGCCCCCGAGTGTTACTGACTAGCCAGGCAAAATTTGCCTACTGGTGCAATAGTGGCAATCTTGTTATGGGAATAACCAACCACTTTCTTTAGCTGTGTGGCCTGCTCCACAAGAGGGAATTCATATCAGGCACTGTAAATCTGCCAGAACTCCGTGCCTGGGAGGTATAGGCCCTAGTGCCAAAAGCTCCTGGTGTATTTTTAGCTAGCGGACATGATATTCTTATCCAGTTGCCTTCTAAATAATTATGTCTGTGCCCAGAAAATAATGCTGCTATCAGCTTTAGTCAGAGAAGCTTCTTCTTAGAGTGGACAGAGCTACCTGCAGAGACTTATTACTGGTCAAAGTAAGGCGAACAAGTGACCTTTGGTTGCTCACGCATAAATGGGGTATCTGTGTCACCCCCACAGAGATGGTCATGAAAGGATGTCGTCCAGCCATCGTTTCTATCCAATACCTTGCTAAGTCAGTGAGTTGAGCTCTGACTGATGGAATAGAAATTCAAAGACGGGCTGGAGAGATGGCTCAGCGGTTAAGAGCACTGATTGCACTTCCAGAGGTCCTGAGTTCAAATCCCAGCAACCACATGGTGGCTCATAACCATCTATAATGAGATCTGATGCCCTCTTCTGGTGTGTCTGAAGACAGCTACAGTGTATTCATATATAATATATAAATAAATCTTTAAAAAAAAAAGAAATTCAAAGACAAACTATGTGACTCCTTGCCTCCTCCAACTTCTGAGGCCCAAGCATCTGCTTGGCAAGTCTTATCTACCCCAGGTGTGGATTCTGTCCATGATAGAAGCACATATTTAAATGTTTTGTAATTTTTTTCCTTCACCCATGAGGTATTGGAAATTGAATTTAGGGCCCCATGGATACCAGGGAAGCACTCTACCACTGGGCTACATCTCCAGCCCTTAAAAAAGTTTTGATTATTATTGTTATTTTGAAACATTAAGTTTCGCAGGCTACCCTTGAGTCAGCCCAGACTGGCTTTAGTTTTGCAAATCCTGGGATTATAGGCCTGGCTAAGATCTGTCTTTATCTTATTTTCTAACCTTAAGCCTAAACTAGCTGAAAGCAGAAGGGGCAATAAACCAAAGAAACCTACAAGCCTTTCCACACCCGTGTCACAGCTGGATTTGGAGTTCAGCAGCTTTTGTCCGCTCTTCCATACACTTGAATTACAAGAACAGCTCTTCTTATACATCTCTTGTATACATATCTGCCCCCCTGCCCCCCAACCCTCCTACCCCCAGTCTGTCAGAAACTATGTATCCAAGGCCTAGAAACTGTACCAGGAACTCAAGCTACTTTAAACCAGTGTTGGAATTATGAGAATGGAGAGCCCGAAAATAATAGTTACTTCATTTTCCAGAGCATTTCAAAGACCCGTAAGGATCACTTTTTCTTGTCCAAAACTTTCTAGAAAAAGGCAGGGCAATAATTTTTTCTTCTCCACCAACTCCCTGAGAAAACCTGTACTGGAAGAAACCTATACTTTCCATTGGACTCCATGACACAGCACAAAGGTATCGCTTAAGAATGGAGTGGTCACGACAAAGAAAGAGAACTTCAGACCAATCTCCCTTATGAACATCGATACAAAAATACTCAATAAAATTCTAGCAAACCGAATCCAAGAACACATCAAAACAATCATCCATCATGATCAAGTAGGTTTTATCCCAGGAATGCAGGGATGGTTCAATATTCGGAAATCCATCAATGTAATCCACGATATAAACAAACTCAAAGAAAAAAACCACATGATCATCTCACTAGATGCTGAGAAAGCATTTGACAAAATTCAACATCCCTTCATGATAAAAGTCTTGGAAAGATCAGGAATTCAAGGCCCCTACCTAAACATAGTAAAAGCAATTTACAGAAAACCAGTAGTCAACATCAAACTAAATGGAGAGAAACTTGAAGCAATCCCACTAAAATCAGGGACTAGACAAGGTTGCCCACTCTCCCCCTACCTATTCAATATAGTACTGGAAGTCCTAGCCAGAGCAATTAGACAACAAAAAGAAGTCAAAGGGATACAAATAGGAAAGGAAGAAGTCAAAATATCACTATTTGCAGATGATATGATAGTATACTTAAGTGACCCCAAAACTTCCACCAGAGAACTCCTAAACCTGATAAACAACTTCAGCAAAGTGGCTGATTATAAAATCAACTCAAACAAATCAGTAGCCTTCCTCTACATGAAAGATAAACAGACTGAAAAAGAAATTAGGGAAATGACACCCTTCACAATAGTTGCAAATAATATAAAATACCTTGGTGGGAATCTAACCAAGCAAGTGAAAGACCTCTATGACAAGAACTTCAAGTCCCTGAAGAAAGAAATCGAAGAAGATCTCAGAAGATGGAAAAATCTCCCATGCTCATGGATTGGCAGGATTAATATAATAAAAATGGCCATCTTGCCAAAAGCAATCTACAGATTCAATGCAATCCCCATTAAAATCCCAACTCAATTCTTCACAGAGTTAGAAAAGGAAATTCTCAAATTCATATGGAATAACAAAAAA
>NW_021620624.1:1105610-1110377 GCF_004785775.1 Grammomys surdaster
ACACATGGTATTCACTCACTGATTATTGGATATTAGCCTAGAACCTTGAAATGCCCAAGATGCAACTCACAGGCCACATGAAGCCCATAAAGAAGGAAGACCAAGTGAGGGTGATTCGGTCCTTCTTAGAAGGAGCAACAAAATACTCAAGGGAGCAAATATGGAGACAAAGTGAGGGACAGAAACTGAAGGAGGGGCCGTCTCAAGACCACTCCACCTGAGTATCTATCCCATGTGCAATCACCAAAGGTAGATGCTGATGTGGAAGTCAGGAAGTGCATGCTGATAAGAGCCTGATATGGATATCTCCTCAGATGTCTTCAAGAGTCTGACATACTCAGAGGCAGATGCTCACAACTAGCCATTGAACTGATCATGGGGTTCCCAATGGAGGAGTTAGAATGAAGGCCATTGGAGCTCAAAGGATTTGCGGCACCATGAGGAGAGCAACAATACCAACCAACCACAGCTCCCAGGGTCTAAACCACCAGCCTGGGAGCACTTAGGGAGGGATCCAGGGCTTCAGCTGAATACGTAAGAGTGGAGGGCTCTGCTGGGCATAGGTGGAAGAAGAGATCCTTGACCTCATGAAGGCTGGACGCCCCAGGGGGTGGGAATTTGAGGGTGGGGAGGTGGGAGTGGGGGGGTAGGTAGGGGTTACATCCACAGAGAAAAAGGAGGAGGGGTGAGGGGATAGGGGGTTCCTGGGTGGGTGGGGAATGGGGTAAGGGGACAACATATGAAATGTAAATAAAACATCCAATTTAAAAAAAAAAGAATGGAGTGGTCAGCACAGGAAATGCCTAATCACGAAAGTCATTAGGGATCAACAAGAAGCAGATGAAATCAGCAAACCGAAACAGAAAATTCAGCTCTTCAGTGTTTAACCTACTGGGTTGGTTGCTGGATTCTCAAAATGGAGTATCCTGTTCTCTGAAAAAATAATAGGCTTCTTTTGTTCTTTTACACTTCCTGTGACCTGTAGGGCAACATGCCTGTTACCCGATACTGACGGTCTGACCCCAGGACTTGGATACACACAACCCTACATGAAATGGTGAGCTTCCAGCTCAGGGACAGACACTGTGCCAAGGAAATAAAGCAGAGTGTGAAAAAAGCAGGACACCCAATAGCCTCCTGTCACTTCTACCATAGCTTCTGCAGGTGGGCACATAGGTATGTGTACCCCACCCCAGACACCAGGCACATATGAGGCACACATACCCCACACACAAATTAAAAATAAATTATTTAATCTTATTTAAAAAAAAAGAAAACAGAGGAAGGGCTACAGGTGTGCTCTGGCCTATGTAAGCCTTGCGCTGGGTGGCTGACAGAGAAAGATTGTCACAACTTTGAGGCTAGCCTGGACTACAGAGCAAGACCCTATCTCATAAATGAAAACAACAAAACAGAAAGAGCGCAGAAATGCACCTCTTTCAAGGGTCACTTCAATGAGGGCAGTGTGTCACCATGGTCAAGAGGGTTGAATAAAAAGCAGATCTGAAGGGGCTCAAGACATGGCTCCGCGGTTAAGAGCACTTGTTCTTCCAGAGGACCCAGGTTCAGTTCCCAGCATCCACATGGAAGCTCACAATTGTCTGTAACTCCAGTTCCAGGAAATCTAACACTCTCTTCTGCCCTCTGTGGGCACCAGGCATACACACACGGTACACAGATATATGCAAACAAAAACACTCATGAACCTAAAGTAAAACTGGGGATATAGCAGAGGAGTAGTATTTACCTCCCCTAGCATGTGGAAGGCTCTAAGTTCGACTCCCGGAGGTTGGAGGGTTGGAGGAGTTGGGAGTGGACAACACAAATCTGACTTGGGTCAGGAGAAGCTACTTGAAAACATTACTGTGAAGAGACAAGGGATTGTTGCTGATGCCAAAAGCTAATAGTGATGTTTGCAGGAGTCTCGAGAGTTAGGCGAAAAGTTTCATTGCCTGGGAGGACTGGTCAAGGCTAGAGAGCAGTGTCAGGAAAAGTGGGGTGCCTAGGACTGGCAGCATCGGCCAGTGAGCAGAGGCCAGCTATGGGGGTGAGGGAGTGTGTGGGGGGACAGTAGAAAGGACTTGGGGCCTCAGTTATATGTTAAAGAAGATCATCTACAAAATTACAACCCCGAGAGACTCCCCGCAAGGGAGAGCTGGACAGATGGTAGACAGCTGGGTTTATGTCACTTGGTTTCAGCCAGCTCAGCCAGCCAAGGTATAAAAAACAAAGTGGGGGACTTTCCAGAAAGAAAGAAGGCAGATCTCCTTCCAGAAAAGGCGGAAGCTAGCTTACTTGGACATCTACAGACGTTTCTCTCTGAGGTTTAGGATAAAAATAAACCTTTAGAAACCGTGTCTCCTTAAACAGAGCAAATGAAAACAGTCCTGGCTAACACTGAAACAGCCCTTCACAGCTTGCCTGCGTCACAGTTGGTAGCAGACTCTGGCACACCTTGGTGTTCTCCCCGTGGTCAGCCTGACCCCAGGGCACTTTTCTACCCTGACTACTTAGCAAAACCAATGCCATCTGAACACACTGTCCTGTTCTTTTATTGCCTTCAAACCTCCCCCAGTTCCTATATATTTCATGTGTGTTTGCTACGTCTCACATAGCTGCAGGCTAGTCAAGGAGGCCTCTGTAAATCCCAGAAGAGACCTTGGGCCCCGTGTGTGTGTGTGTGTGTGTATCTTTGTGTGTCTGTGCATGTGTGTGTCTCTGTTTGTGTATATCCATGTGTGTTCTGTGTGTGTGACCAAAGGGGAACAAGAAGGCAGAGGGAAGCTGTATATGTAACTGCCAACATCTCTAAAAGCAGTTGTGTCTTTATCTTTATCCTCAAAGGACAGTCACACTGTCAACACAGCCAGCTGCCTACTGTGTACCTGCCAGACTCTGGGGCTGTGCTGGAGGCCTCATGGCTTCTGAGCTTTACTGTAGGTCCTCCAAGATATGAATTTCCAGTTTTTCAGTTTGTATCCAAGTCAGGCACTAAAAGAGCCATGGAAAGAGACTCCAGTTTTGTAGACAAGGAAACAAGAGCACAGCCTTCTGCAAGTTACAAAGCCAGTATGTTAAATCAAGTCTGGACAAGCCCTGGTCTGCAGTGAAGCAAAGTCCATGCTTGCTTACCTCACAACCTGGTGCAGTGACCAGATTTAGCAAATACAATCGAATTTCATGGAAACAAAAATTTCTTAAGTATAATAATTATGTCCCAGATATTACACAAGCTACATAGAAAATGATTTTATATATATACTAATTTCTAAAAATTGCATTTGCATTGATGTTTTGCCTACATGTTGTACTACATGCATGCCTGGTACCCAAGGTCAGAAGAAGGTGCTAGATTCCCTGGGACTGGAGTCACAGATGATTGAGAGCTCCTGTGTGGGTGCTGGGAATCAAACCCAGATCCTCTTAGCTATTTCCCCAGCTCAGAAAATGATTTAGTTTTCACAGAGGCATCTGAAGGATTTGGGGACAAAGGGTTGTGATATCTGCAACTTATATCAAAATAATTACCAAAAAAACAGGGGTGTGTGTGTGTCAGAGAGCTATGGCCAGACAGTAACAACTAATAGCTGGAAGTGAATGGTAACATCACACACACAAATAATGAAATAATTGTTTTGCTGCTTATCTGGGATGTAAATTAAACTTGGTTTTATTATCTAGTAACCCTACCATAAGGGACCATAAAAACACCATAGAAAGCTAAAGGAGCTGAACCTTCAGCTTCCCAGTCAGGTGAGCTAATCTTAAGGAAAGCAGAGAGACTCTGGGAGGCCACGGTGAGCTCCGCACACTGGCGACCGAGGACCTAAGGAGGCAAGAACTGAAGCCCAAAGTCTCGAAAGCTGCTCAGCCCTTCTATGCTAATGTATCCAGAGAAAGCGCAGGAACCTTGTGCCACGAGATGCCAGAAAGCAGGTCCCTGTGGATGGAACCTTCTAGCTTGGTGCCAGATACACAAGGCGTTGAGTGTGCACTGCAAAGAGCTTGCTCTGCAAAAGTGGTGCAAAACCGATCAAGAAGTAAGGACCTGAAGTTCAAGCCCGAGGATGCCTAGCACAGGCCGTCTTTCATTCTCCCACATACAAGGAGCCAGTATCACTGCCCCAGCTGTCCTGTGACATTCTTAATGTGAAGCCACAGATAGAGAGAACTGCTGCCCATCCCCCAGGGCCCTGCTGTGGTAGCCCCAGATAAACACCCAAAAGCTGAGCTGTCTTAGTCAGGACAAATTAAAAACCAGCGTGAGGTCCTACATCAGTTTCACAAATGACTTTTAATTTTAGCCGGATAGAACGGGATAGGTTTTTCCAAGCACAATACTGTGGACCATCACTAAAATAAAGACTGGGAGAGATCCCTTGCTATGTGGTGAACTTAGTAAGCAGAAAAACTTACTTTTCTGTTCATCAACCCAAAGGTACAAAGTAAAGTCCTTCCTGTGACAGGAAGAAGCCTCATTCTTAAGACAAAAGTTAGTAACACAAATGTCGCATAGAATTGTAAGCAAGTCTCTCTATTGGCTAGGGTAAAATGATCAGTCTACAGAAGCGTGTCTCGTATTATCACATTTAAAAGAGACATTGGCACAGTAAGTTAAAAATAAACTACAAGTGTTTAGGGAGAAATCACATGAGCTTCCAATCTCATCTTCTAAATGACACTGCTGCTACTATTGGCTGAAATCAGGGGAATAATGGTCCTCTGTCCTCTCCCTGCCCAGGACATCATGCTGAAATCAGGGGAATG
>NW_021620624.1:1110387-1153037 GCF_004785775.1 Grammomys surdaster
CTGTCCTCTCCCTGCCCAGGACATCATGCTGAAATCAGGGGAATGGTCCTCTGTCCTCTCCCTGCCCAGGACATCATGCTGACCTTAGAAAACCTTTTATTTGCAAAGCTGTTTGTTTGTTTGTTTGTTTGTTTTGTTTTGTTTTCAAGACAAGGTTTCTCTGTGTAACAGCCCTGGCTGTCCTGGAACTCACTTTGTAGACCAGGCTGGCCTCGAGATCTGCCTGCCTCTAGCTCCTGAGTGCTGGGACTAAAGGCATACTCCACCATGCTTGGCTGCAAAGTCTTTATACTAAAGTTTTGATTAAAAAAAAAAAAAAAACTAAAAGGAAGCTGCTAGTCATGGTGGCCTATACCTAAGATATGCCTATACCCAAGTGATCACAATTGGGAGGCAGAGGCAGAAGAATCAGGAGTTCAAGGTCAGCCTGGGCTACATAGCAAGGACCAAGGAGCTAGCTTAGTGAGTAAAGGTGCAGGATGCCAGGTCTCCTGCCCTAAGCTCAGTTCCTGGAACCCACGAACATGGATGCCATCAGAACAGCAATAGGCAGAAGAGAGACACGGCCTCAAAACAGTGTGGAAGGAGAGGACCAGCTCCTAAAGAATTCTCCTCCAAGCTACATCAGAGTAACGTGTCACATGTGTGCCTCACGGCATGTGCGTGCTTATGCACATGTGTGTACACACACATACAGATAAATAAACAAGAAAAACAAAAGTGCCGGGCGGTGGTGGCGCACGCCTTTAATCCCAGCACTTGGGAGGCAGAGACAGGCGAATTTCTGAGTTCGAGGCCAGCCTGGTCTACAGAGTGAGTTCCAGGACAACCAGGGCTACACAGAGAAACCCTGTCTCGAAAAACCAAAAAAAGAAAAAGAAAAATAAAGTGTCAGGAAGGGAAATATAATACCCTTATAATCCACAGTCCCACTGTTAATATTTCTTCTGGTCTTTTAAAACAATAGTTTTTATTTCATATGTATGCATGTTTTTTATATATGCCCCAGAAGTGACTGGAGCTCAGAGAACCAGAAAAATACACTCAATCCCCTGAAGACTTGAGTTATAGGTGTGAGTTACCATGTGGGTACTGGGAACAGAACCTGGTTCCTGTAAAAGCATCAATCACTTCTAACTGCTGAGGTATCACTTTAGCCCCTCCTTCTGATATTTTAAAATCTATACATATATATGTGCATTTTGAAAAAAATAAAATTGTTGTCATTTAGTTCAGAAGCAGTATGTGTCTTTGTACTTATCTGTTGTATAGTGACCAATCGGCTGAAGAATGTTCTGAAATGTCTTCATCTAAATTATTGGTTAATTGCTTTTTAATTAATTAAGCATTACTGTGTGTGCTTGTGCATGGTTGGGAGGGAGGTTGTATGTGTCACCATGAGGACATGGAGGTCAGAAGACAACTTGATGGAGTCATTTCTCTCTGTCCACCTTTGCGTAGCGTCTAGGAGCAAACTCAGGTAGCAGACTTACAAGGTAAGGGCCTTTACCCTCCGAGCCATCACACCAACCCAACTAATTTCTTGAAATCGACTGCTAGCATTGGAACTATTTGATAAAGGTTTTCATGGACTCATTCTGTCAGATACTTCCAGAAACATCACCACTGAGTATATCCCTCAGGACAGCCCTCTGCCTCTCTAGCTTTCAGATTTAAGTACCTTCCTACCTTCCTTCCTTCCTTCCTTCCTTTCTTTCTTTCTTTCTTTCTTTCTTTCTTTCTTTCTTTCTTTCTTTCTTTCTTTCTTTCTTTCTTTCAACAAGACAAAGTTGGCAGAATTCACAAACAGCATGACCTTGAGTCAGTGAAGGTCATGAAGAAGTCAGTGTAGGAGTCAGAAGGAGTGAGAACAACAACCCTATGCGGAACCTGGGGACAAAGAGTCATTGACCTAAGTCAGGCCTGACGTAGGTCAGATATAGCTGGATTAACTTCTCTTCTGAGCACTGCAAGGCAGCCTTAGGGGAAAGAAACAGCTGTAAAGTCACTGAACCAGCTGTTCCAGGGCAAGCCATTTCCAAATGATAAAAATAAACACTTGGGGAATTGCATCAGGTTTGAAAGGAATCAGAAATACTTTTAAAGAAACCACCAGGGCCCAGGAGCACTTTGCAAGGTCAACAGAATGCTCCTTAATGATTGAACACAACACCAGCATCCACACTGCCATTCACTCACATTTAATGCAACCAACTTGGGGAACCTGACCAAAGAATTTGCGTGGCTCCCACCTAACACCAAAACACCAGTTGCTTTTGTCTTTGAAAAATTGCTCCCATATATTAAGCAAAGGATAGACAGACTGCTGTAATTGAAATAATTTTCACTACTTCCAGCTAGTCTCTGTTGCATGAAAAAAATTTGCCATGAATGTTCTCCCCTTGATTCCGGACTTTACATTGGAAACAGATATTCTGGCCTTGGGCATTTTTTGTTCTGTCATTTAACTCCCTCTGCTGTGATTGTAACTGTCACAAGTTTAGCTAATGAAAGCTGACAGCTGTTTCAAATGCTAGCTCACTGGCAAGCTGTTACTTTGTCTTATAAATTACCCAAGTTTGGTGGTTTTGGTTTTGGTTTTGGTTTTCAGGGTGGAATAGCTACACTGAAGCAAACTCCTTCTAGGAAACACCCACTGAAGTATTTCTAAAGGGTGGAGGGTGAGCAGAAGCTGCAGCCAAGGTTGAGACCAGCAGGTCTAAAGGGGAAAGGGTAACTAGGAGAGGGAAATGTAAAACTAGTAAGGGAGGGTTTCAACACAGAACTTTGGAAAAGACATGAACATTCAGACTGTGGCAATCTTCGTTTCTCACGGCAAATGTAGGGAGCACATATGTGTGCAGGGAGAGTGGGCAGGTAGCCAGGGAGTGGGTGAGAAAAATGACTTTAAGACAGGATTAAATAGAGGGCAGCCATGGAAAGGATGAGCATGCTCTGTGTGTAACCTGTGCAGCCTGACTCATTATGTCAAACCTGTTTGGTTATGATTATATCTTACGGATGTGCCTCGTGATTCGAGTCTCACCTGCTTGTTTATCTGTCTCTGCTCCCATTCCTGGTAATTAGCAGACGTACAGGGTCCCTTTGAATGGGATCCTTCAGCATGGAAGGTAAGAAGAAATGTTGTCAAAATGTGAATTTCAACCAGATAAGAAGCATAAGTTGAAGAGACCTGCCGTCCATCAGAGTGACTGTAGTTAACAACAACACACTTGAAAACAGCTGAGCAGATTTGTAAACTGTTCTCATCTATCCACGACCCCCGCCCCTGGAAATAAGTACATCAGATGGTATGTGTTAAATAGCTTGATTTACCCATTCCAGGCTGTTCTCAAAACAAACAACAACAAAACAAAACCAAAAAAACCCCAACAACATCATATGTAGCCATAAATAAATATTATCTGAATTGTCTATTAGAAAAATGCATTTTAGAAAAAAGCAAAAAGAAGAAAAAAAAAGAAAAATACATTTTAAAAACTGGGACTTGTGGTGGCTGATGACATTACTGTAGTAAAAGCATCCATTTTCTCTGGAAGAGACGTAAAGCTCAGTGCAAAGGGGGCAATGTGGGGTTAGTGAGAGAAGCAGGCTGGCGTCAAAGCGGAAACAGTATTTACTTCTACACAGAAACGAGCCTTGGCCAACACTTGTTCAACATGTAAGCCCCCAAGCTACCTCTCATCTTCTGCTTTTGGTAGAGAGGGTGCGGCACGGAGAAAGGCTTTTCTAAGACAGCAGAGCAAGCCTGCGGACAAGGGACATTGGCCAGACAATCAGGAGGGGTGAGAACAGTGGGTGTTATGATCTGAATGCGTCCATCTCTTCAAAAATTTCTATGTTGAAATCCTCAACCCCAGGGTGACAGTGTCAGGAAGAGAGGTCTTAAGTGACTGTCACAAAGACAAAGCCCTTATGAATGGGATTAATGCCTGTGATGATTAATCTTCATTATCATTACGGATTTAAATCACCTAGAAAATGCACCACTGGGTGTGTCTGTATGATGGCTCCAAGCCGCTTAAGTGAGAGGGGACGGCCCACCCTGAATGTGATTGACAGGATCCTAGGGGCTGAAGTTCCAGGAGGACAGAAAGAAACTGAGAGACTTTGAGACCTGAGGTAATCTCTCTCTATATCCTGGCTGTAGCGGCAGTGTGACCATCCTCAGGCTGTAGCGCACAGCTGTTCTTCCTCCCAGGCCCTCCCTGCCCTGATAGTCTGCACCCTCAATCTACCACCCCCAAAAAACCTTTACATTCCAATGTTTCTTTACCACGTGCTGAATCTGCCAGGGCCTTGACTCTCCCAACCCTCAGAACTGTGAGAAATGTATTTCTGTTGTCCAGAAACCTGGTGGTATAAGAAAGAATCTCAAATGGGCTAAGACAGCAGGGCTTGCCCTGGGACTAAAACAGCAGGGCTACCCCCTACCCCCAACCCCCCCACCCTCCACCCATCTGCTCTGTTGGCTGCTGCCACACAGGACTCAGTGGGGCTCACACTGCACAGCACTGATGTGTACCAGAAAAGGCTGGGAACCTGTGCCACTAGATAACCTATTCAAATTCTACTACATTTGTTTGTTTGTTTGTTTGTTTGTTTGTTTGTTTGTTGTGCACCTGTATGATGAAGCAGGGGGTATGTGCTAGGATGTACCTGTGGAGGTCAAAGGACAACTTTATAGAGTTGGCTCTTGTCTCCTACCTTGCCATAGTTCTGGGTGTTGAATTCAGGTCATCCAGCTTGCACAATAACCACCTTGACCCTCTCAGCCATCTCTCCAGCCCAAGTTTCCAGATTTTAAAGGGATAGACCATTCCAGGGCTGAATATGTGACGACTTGTCCTACAGGGTGGGATCAAATGTAAAGCCACACAAAAACCAAACAAAATCTTCTAAAGGCGGATGCTGAATCCATCCGTCCCAAAGCTTACTGAACATCTTGTTCATCTCTTCCTCCTTTCTTTTTCTTCCTCCTCCTCTTCCCTCTTTGTTATGGTGCTAGGGACTAAATCTAGGGCCTCAGGAGTGCTAGGTAAGTGCCCTTCCTGAGCTACACCCTGGCCCCTGACCGGCTTGTTTTGTGTAAGTCATTGAGTCAATAGGAGATGATAAAAAACTAAGTATCACAGGACCCTTACCTTTAAAAAAAGACTTGCAAGATAGCTTAAAATACTAAATTGTGTACTACAAATGGAAACCTCTGTGGGGTTGACTCCAGAGAAGGGAATCACCAAGTCCATGGAGAGACCAATGTTCTCAAGTTATTGAAGAGAACATTAAAAGACAAGAGATTCTCAGAGCCTGAATCATCAATGGCTCCAAATCTGGGGCTTTGTTTGGTTTGGCTCTTTTTTTTTTTTTTCTCCCTCTCTATTAAGATAGGGTATCATTTTGCCCAGGCTAGCCTGCAACTTACTCTGAAGCCCATGCTGGTCTCAATTCTCCTGCCTTAGCCTTCTAAATCCTGAGGTTACAAGGCATTCATCACTTCATCCATCGCAAAACTCTGTTTTGACACTGAACTCATGGGCACACAAGAAAGATACAGTAAATGAACAGCACACTCAACAAACTCTGGCTGCTTCAAAAATATTTGTAATAGTTTCCAAATAGGTCTTACAGAAAAATAAGCATGGCTATAGATTATAATTGTTATAATTATATATTGTACATGCTATAATAAGAAAAGATACATGTGTTATAGTAATATATTATGACATATTAATTTAATTAATATGCTAATGATCTATGTCAATAATAATATGTATTATATTTTTTAAGCATTCCTAGAAAGTCAGCATTATTAATTTAATTAAAACTGGATAAACACGGTCTCTGGACCCCTAGAAGTCCCTGAGACCCTCTCAGGCACTCCACAAAATCAAAAGTAATTTTAGTAACAATAGACATACAACATTTCCTCCTTTCCCTCTCTGGCTTTGTGAGTATGAAGTAAAGTTAACCTGACTCCTGGCTCTGTTGAAGTACATATGTATTGGTGTACTCTCTCAAATTGTTAAAATTTTATTTTATTTTTGTGTTTATGTATATATATATATGTGTGTGTGTGTGTGTGTGTGTGTGTGTGTGTGTGTGTGTGTGTGAACATGAGTATGGGCAAATACATGCCTCAGGTGAGTCTTTTTGCCTTCTATCTAGTTTGAGACAGGGTCCCTTTGTTGTTTGTTTCTGGGCTGCCTGTGCCAAGCTATCTGGCTGTCGGGTCTCTGTGGATTCTCCGGTGCCCTGCACTCATCTTGCTGTAGCAACCCTGGGATTACAGATCCCATCAGGCATGACACTACCATGCCCAGCTCTTACCTCAGTTCTGGGGATTTGAACTGGGGTCATCAAACTCATGCCCAGCTTTGGTTTTACCTCTACTACTGTAAGCATCAGGAGGGACAGCTCACGGAAACAAACGTGCAAGAGCTCTCTGGAGTCCTTAACAGTTTTAAGAGTAGAAAGAGGCCTGAAGAAGTTGAAATTTGATTACAGTTTTCTAAGGATGAGAATTCTCCTCCTGGCCCTGCCCCCGTCTTCTTTATGGTCATATGTGTAGCTCTCTGCCTGGTGCACTCTGCCTGGCAAGCAGTACGCATTCTTGTAACACACACTAAACAAACAATAAAGGACAAAGTGTACCCTGAAAGCACTTTTAGAAAGAGAAAGCAAACTGCTGGGTGTGGCCAGTGCTTGAGACAAGGAAGCAGAAAGATCAGGTAGGTTTGAGGTCAGCCTCCCCTACACAGAGAGTTCAAGGCCAGCTGGTCTACAGGAGATTCTGTCTCAAAAAACAAGAGAGTACATGAAGAGTTAGAACCCAGGACAGAGTTTCTCTTTCTTTGGTTGCTTCTGACTAGTTACTAGCTTTGATTAAAAACAGCCCCTCTCTTAGTCCTGTGAGTGTGTGATATAGTTGATGATATGGGTCACACATGGCTCCTCCCTTGGCCAAAATCACATCTTTTCATTAATGAGCCTGTTCCCACTGGCTGACTCTTCTCTGTGAAGCAGCAAATGTCTGGCAGACCAGATGGCCCTTTGGCTGTGGCCTGACAGAGGGAAATTTTGCACTTTACTGAACAGTAAATCAAGTGGCTGCCATAGCTAAGAACCTTCCTAGGCCTCTAGTTCTGTCTTTTTGTGTATATGTGCCAGATAATGGCGGTATTAGGAATAATGTCCTCAGCCAGAAGTCAAGGGATGAAGACCAGCTAAAACCATCACTATCCCCAGGCCCTTAACCTGGTACTGCTGTTCCTAATGAGTCTGCCATCCCTACGGCTCCGTAAGACACACTGGAGCCCCCTAGAGCAGTAGTTCTCAACCTGTGGGATCCCTTTGGGGATCGAATATCAGATATCCTGCACATCAGATATTTACATTTCAATTATAGCAGAACCAAGATTACAGTTATGAAGTAGCAGCAAAAGTAATTGTATGGTCTGGACTCACCACAACATGAGGAACTGTACTAAGGGGCTGCAGCATCAGGAAGGTTGAGAACCACTGCCCCAGAGTCTGGGGACAACACTGACAACTTCTGGTCTATTCCACTGTCATGATAGGTATTTGTAAGGACACTTATTCAGCTTGGACCCACGAGGTTGAAGGAAGCATACAGGAGTGCCCTGTGACAAGGTCGTGCTTTGAGTAGACTGATGAGAAGCTGTTCAGGAGAATCCTTTAAGGAGGTTATCCACATGCCTGTTTATAGCTTTCTGAGTCCTCCCTGGGTGGAGAGCCAACCACATCACTGTTATCAACTTGCAAAGGAGAAACTAAGAAGTGAGTCTTTCCCAAGGACAGCAGCTGTAGTCACACGGCTGCTGGGGAAGCCCCAGGTCAGCAAACAGCCCGGGCTGGACATGTGACCAAGGGAAGTTGGGTTCCTGCTGACCATGTCGTTCATATCATACTCTCAGGAGGCCTGACAGGGCCATTTCTAACTCAAGAACTTCTCCTTCCAGCTTTATAAAAAGAAATAAAAAAGTCCTCTTGCATCAAGGGGGTCTGTACTACTTAAAAGACTGGGCCCCCTCCCATGCTAAGACGTGATAGACAATAGAATTATGGGAAGACCATGTAGCATAGGGTCAGGTGAGAGGTGGTTACAGTATTCATTATTCAAACCAGCAGTCTTCTGGACGGAGAGGCTGCTCACCGTTCTACCAGCAAGTACACACATACAATCAGGCAGGGCAAGGCACTCCTGGGAACTGAGATGCCATCATCCATAAGGTGGGAAAACAGGTTCAGCATCAGGTGACCAAGCTCAAAAGCCTACCACTGCCCTGGCCTTTCCATAAGCCACTTAGCATCCTGAGCCTCTGTTTCCTGAAAGTAGAATACAAATAAGGTGATCTTTAACGTTTCGGGGTAGAGGGGTTGTTTTGTTTTGTTTTGAACAAAAACCTTAGATGAAGATTCTAAGTTTTCTTGGCTTTTGGTGGAGATTCTGTCTTATTGATTGTTAATAGTTGTAGCTCTAAGCACTAAGTCATGATCTCTCTCTTCTCCTTCCTGATCTGAAGGATTAAATCTAGGACATTTACCACATCAATCAAGCATTCTACCACTGAGTCATAGTAGCATAGCCCCCCTCCCTGTTTTGAAGACACAGCAAGCACTAATTCTTAACTTTGCATCCAAATAACTAGGGAAATGAAGTCAAGTCCCACGAAAAAGTCCTTAGAGATTACATAGTTACAGCTCAGTCATAGCTTGTTCATCATGTACAAGGACCCCAGGGTTTGCTTCCCAGAAAAGAAGATTAAATTAGTATGTACCGGCCGGGCAGTGGTGGCGCACGCCTGTAATCCCAGCACTTGGGAGGCAGAGGCAGGCGGATTTCTGAGTTCGAGGCCAGCCTGGTCTACAGAGTGAGTTCCAGGATGGCCAGGGCTACACAGAGAAACCCTGTCTCAAAAACCAAAAAAAAAAAAAAAATTAGTATGTACCTACAATGTAGCAGGCGCTGTGTTAGGTATCAAAGTGATGGGCTGGACTACAGAATGAATACATCAAACCTCATCCTTCCAGGCTCTCTGAGAAGAAAAAGTGGTTTGCTTGTGTGTTTATTTTTTGAAACAGGGTCTCACTCAGTTCTTGCCAGGTTGGAACTCTCTATGTGGATGGGGATGATCCCAAACTCTGGTCTTCCTGCTCCACCTCTCGGATTCTGGTTACACTGTACAAACATTACACCTGCCTCACAGTGGGAAATAGTCTGCTAGGTCTATCTATGCAAATCTATCTTCAGAAAGCCTCAAATGCTTGCCGAAGAAGGTGTTGTTGATGCCTCAGTATCCCCCCCGGAATGGTGTGTGTGTGTGTGTCTGTGTGTGTGTGTGTGTTTGTGTGTGTGTGTGTGTGTGTGAGAGAGAGAGAGAGAGAGAGAGAGAGAGAGAGAGAGAGTCAGACAGACAGAGACGGGGGTGGGGTGGGGGAGCGCTGAAGAGGAGCAAGGTGCTTCCACACCTCTGCAAATGATAACCAAGACAACATGGGTTTCCCAGGATGAGGCCCTCATTAGTGGGAACCAGTGTGCCTGCCTGGGTCCAGTAACAGCAGGTCCTTTGAAATGGTCCTGACTTTTGCCCTCCCAGTCTCTGTAATCATTTGGTTGAAGGAACTCATTGTTCTAGTTACTTGTCTGTCACTGTCATAAATCTCTGACCAAAAGCAAGACAGCCAAAGAATAGATTATTCGGCTTATGTTTCCACATCACAGTCCCTCAGTGAGGAAAGCTGGGAGAAGGCAGGCGCCCGGAGCAGAAACAGAAGTGAAGGCCATGGAGAAACACAGCTTGTTGATGTGTCTCTGGCTTGCTCAGCCTATCTCTCCTACACATCCCAGACCCACTCACAGGTCAATCTCATGGAGACAATTCCTATGCTCATCCCAGACTCACTCACAGGCCAATATGATGGAGACAATTCCTATGCTGAGGGTCCTCTTCCCAGGCGACAATAGTGTGGCACCCATCTGCATGATGATTGGCTGCTAGATCTTTCTTTAGATTAGCAGCAGGAGTCAAGATCCAAGATCCAGTCTGGGTGACTGCAATGCCTGCATTTAATGCCAGCACATGCCAGCACATGCCAGCACGTGGGAGGCAGAGGTGGATCTCAGTGAGTTCCAGGCCACCCAGGGCTACAGAGTGAGACCCTGTCTAAAAAAAAAAAAAAAAAAAAAAAAAAAAAAAAAAAATCTCTTCCATACCTCACAGCTCCTATAAAAGTCCCCTAGGGCAGACAGTCGGGAAGCTAGCCCTGCTAATTTCTTCAAAGCCTCGATTACTTCCTACCAAAGCTTGTGTCTAAATTTTGGTCATGGCAAGTAGCAGGCAGTTGGGACATTTGGTTCCCATAACCACTCCACCCACTATACTTACCTGCCAAAATAAAACTATCCACTATATTTACCTGCCAAAATAAAAGTCTCGCTTCAGTCTACTTTGTCACTCTAGGGCTATATTTTCTTTTTTTCTGTTATTGTTTTTGGCATGTGCATATGGGTGATATGTAACTACATATGCACATGTGTCCACATGCACATGGACTCTAAAGGTCAATGTTGAGTGTCTTCTTCAACCACATCTCAGTTATTTGCTTGTTTATTTATTTGAGACTGGGTCTTTCACTGAATCTAGAACTTGCCATTGGCAGGCTTGCTGGCCAGAAGGCCCAGAGATCCTCCTGTCTCTGCCTCCAGAGTGCTGGGGTCACAGGTGCCTCATCCAGTTTCTTACTCAGGTTCAGGGGGTCTAATCTCAGGTCCCCGAGCTTGTGTGGCAAGCACTTTATTTTACTAAATTATCTCTGAGATCGATTTGTACAGCAATTATGTTACCAAACTTCTCGAAATTGGCCAAACCCAAGCATCTGAATGTCAACCTTTTCCCCATTCCGATTTTTGATGTTACACAAGTTGAGGCATGGACAATCTTCAAAGGAAAACAGTGAGAACTGGCAGTTTCCGCATGGACTATATCACAATGTGGATCATATTAAAGTCAATGCATGGATGAATGACCCCATAGAAATACTACTGGAAATAATGACGGAGGTCACATATTGATCACCCAGGCCAAGTCTATGCTTAGCCCACAAGATCCAGGTTTTATGGATCCTGAAGCTTCTATAATTTAAGGGCCCTCCATAGGAGGGAAAACATTGAACATTAAAAATTAAACACAGGGCTTTGGAAGGACCCGTGCAAGCAAGAGACCCAACGCTCAGGAGCCCCATGGAAACCCAACTGGGTGGCCAAGGTGGCTCACACTTCCCATTCCCACTTTTACAAGAAGAGAAACTGAGGCTTAGAGGAGCTAAGTGACTTGCTCAAGGCTGATGCTTCACCGTGGTACACTCAGGATCTGAGCAGAGGTGTCTGATTGCTGATCTCAGATTCACTATGCAGCTTCTAATAAAAACAAAATGGCTATCATTTCACTAAATGCTAACTCTAGCCCAGGAGGGAAACCATACGGCTATCATTTCACTAAATGCTAACTCTAGCCCAGGAGGGAAACCATACTTTTTTTTTTTCCTTGAAATTTCTTACACTCTTTCTTAATGCATTGGTCATTATTATCAGTGCTTACAGACAATGGAACATGAATAAAAAATATTATAGGCTAGAAGGAAAACTTGTCTGAAGAGTCATAGATGCAAGAAACCCCAGTTCAATCATAATGCTGAATAAACCAGGTGTGGTGAAGCACACTTGTCTCCCCAACAGTCAGGATGTGAAGGCAGGAGGATCATTCTCAGCTCTAGGGTGAGTTCGAGGCTAGCCTGAGGTACATGAGATGCCACCTCCCCTCAAAAAAGATGACAGAGCCAGGTGTCATGGTACATGCTTGTGATCAATCCTAGCACCTGGGAGTCTGAGACAAGAGCTGTCTATTCAAAGGTAAGCCTGGACTACATAATGACACTCTATCTCAAAAGGAAAACTAAAAGATTCAACAAGTAGTCCCTGGCTTCTCAGTGGGTGAGTGTGGAGCCAACATTCATTCCCTGCCCTACTCCCCTGTAAAGTCCTTCTTGGTCTTTCCCTCTGTTTGGGATGACCCTACAGGGTTTCTAGGAAAGTGCACTCTGGTAACCTCTGGTTGACTTACAACATCCATCTGCTGAAATGAACCTATTTCCTTCCTATCAGATTCATGTGGTGCACTGCTCTGCAGCTCAAGTCCAGCAATTCTGTAACTCTCCTGTGCTACAACTTATCAATCAGGTTCTTCCCAAGAAGAAAAGCACTTGTGACCAACAGAAACTCAGGTCCTGTGCTGGTACTTCCCAGATAGAACCCCCTGAATACAACCAAATTCACAAGAATCAGTGTTTATGGCTGAGGTGCTAGGAGAAACCTTTATCTTACCAGATCCCCCAAACACACAGACACACACACAGACACATAGACACACACACAGACACACACACAGACACACACACACACACACAAATCATATTCTGACTGTTGTATTCCTTACTCAAGCTACCAAAGCAAGAGTTTAAGACAAGCCTTGAATTTGGATGTGGGGCGGAGAGAAAGGGTTTGTTTTTCTCCTTGAACACACAAGCTCAGGGCAACAATGATCTTTGAGAAGCTCACACAGTAGGCTTGGTCTTCTCTTGGCAATGCCATCTCATTCAGGATTGAATAAAGGTTTGCCTAGACACTTAACAACAACAACAAAACATCTTAAATTGCCAAATTCCAAGTAACTGGTTACTACTAGAAATCTCTGTTTAGGGACTCATCAATTGGCATTTAGAATAAGGCAACTAATTTTATTTTTTTTGTTTTTTGTTTTTGTTTTCAGAGACAGGGTTTCTCTGTGTAGCCCTGGTTGTCCTGGAACTCTCTCTGTAGACCAGGCTGGCCTCGAACACAGAAATCCGCCTGCCCCTGCCTCCTAAGTGCTGGAATTAAAGGTGTGCACCACCACTGCCCGGCAGCAACTAATTTTATTAATCCGGAATAGAGTGACTCCAAGCAGATTCTCAAACCTAAGCTTTTGTACCTGGGTGACAGCAATAGAGACAAGAGACATTGTGCGTAAGTCTGATGCTAATGAGAGAGGCTACCACAGTGACTTACATTTAGCTCTTTAGTTTTAAAGGAAAAGGGGATCCTAGTAACTCTCTCCTGTTCCTCTTTCCACCGTGCTTAGTGAATGTGGGTGAAAGGGTAAAAGAAAGAAATGACCCGGGCAGCTCCAGGATGGAGAAGTCTTCCACATGACCAGCTTTGCAGGCACCAATCATCCAACCTGGGAGATAGGTCCAAATTCTTTAATTACCCAATTTTTAATTACGCAAGTAGGGCTGATGAGCGCAAGGATGAAACAGAGACGAGGCTGTCTTCGAGACACAAAGCCGCTAAGCACAAACTGCAATGGATAAAATGTCACCCATTCCTAAAACCTGGTCTGTTTGCCCTCTTCCTTGCCCTGTCCTGCCCTGTCCTGCCCTGCCCTGCTCAGGAAGGCAAGAACACAATAGACCTCTCACCCAGTTCTTATCCCCAGGCCCACTCGGTTTCAAAGGCCGAGCAGGCAAGCCGACAAAGCCTGCCTCTTCTGCGGTGCTTTTACGCATTTCTATTTCTTTGTGAAGTGCGAGGGAAACAGGGCTCAACATAGACCGGGTGCGGAGAAGGGTGGGGAGAATGCTAAGGATAGAACGAAAACTCAAGGCTTTTTTTTTTTTTTACAAAGTCAAGATCTGTAGACTACAGGTTATTTAAAGGGAAGAGTCACCTCAAGTCTCCACATCCTGCCAGCCCCGAGAGACGGGGCAAACAAGAGCAATATTCTGCAGGCTCGGCGCCAACGCAACTCTCCCTACACAGGGTCCGCAAAGGGAGGGTGGCCTAGAAAGACCACACACACACACACACACACACACACACACACACACACACACACACAGAGCCTAGCCTGCCTCACCTTCTGGATCGTCTGGTCTACCGCCTTCTGAAAGACTCGAGCCACTAGCAGAGTGACACTGGTCACCAGCAGCAGCAGAGACAGTGTCCCCGCCGTGTAGAAGCAGCATCTGCCCATACCGCGCGCGGCTCACCGGCCAGGCCCGGGATGGAAAGGCGAGCTGGAAAGAGCCTCCGCCAAGGCCACACAGCAGCGGCCCAAAGCCCGGGGGCTCTGCGGCTCCCGTGCCCTCCCGGTGCAGGTTCAGCCGCCGCCCGCGCGGTGCACACAGCCCTGGAGTAGACACCGGGCGAGCACGGCCCTCGGAGCACAGAGCCTGCGCGATCGCGGGTGCCGGGGCTGCCTCGCTTTCGCTTTCTCGGGCTGCTGCAGCCGGGGAGGTGCAGGGAGCGCGCAGAGCGGTGACGCGGGCCGGTGGGGCACGCCAGCAAGCGGCGGCGGCGGTGATGGTGGCGGCTGGCGACTGCGCCGGGAAACGGGAGGGGCCGGGAGGAGGCCTCCAGTCATGTGCCCTGCAGCGGCCCCTGCGATTCGGCGGGCGCTGCGCCTGCATCCTCTCCCTGCAGGCGGCGCGATCTTCCAGGGAACTGAAATCTCCCTTCCCGGTTCGCCCAGCCTCTTTTTTTTTTTTTTTTTTTTTTTTTTCCTCTGGCAGATCCCTGCTGAGGGCCCACGGTGGACCAAGCCTGGGGAACTCCGGCTGGACGCCTCCTTGCTCCAGAGGATCTCCTGGGTTCCTCAGAAGATGTTAGTACAGTGTAACGAATGCTTTTTACAAGGTGCCTGCTGATCTGTGCCAGCAGAGATGTTTGCCTTGTTGGGTTGAACTGGGTCTTCAGGAATATGTCAGAGTGTGTCCTCTGTGTCAAAGAGTGAGGAGGAGGCGTTCCACAGACTGCAGGCAAAGGCAGTAGGAGTGAAGGCAAAAGCTAGAAAGGCAAGGAGTTAACTGTTGAGTAGTGTAGGTCTTCTGCTGTGGGGTTTGGGGCGCCAAGTCCTCGGAGATCAGATTTTGAAAGGCTCTGTGTCCTGATGAAGGGCATTAACAGAGAAGCAAGTCAAACAGAGCAGGTGTTTATTGTCTACTTTGGTCATCATTAATTGAATAAGGGTTAGTTCTGTGATTGGCGCGCGCGCGCGCGCACACGCACACACGCGCGCGCACACACACACACACACACACACACACACACACGGCAGCCCTATTAGGAAGCAGAAAGAAGTGCTGTACAGTTTAACAAGAGGAACTGGGGTTGGGATGTGGGGGATGTGGGTGTGATTTCATTAACGGGACAAGGCAAGTGGAAAAGGCTGGGTGGAAAGAAATACCTACACTCACTACAAGTTCAGCAAAGCCGTGGGAAGAGGGTAGTCCTTAAGGCAAATTGGCATGTCCCCAAATTCTGACATATCTCAGGTGTAGGCCTGCCTTAAGTGTCCCTACTGTGCTTAGTCAGCAGCCTGGGAGCAACCTTGAGAAGTTAGTCTTTACCAACTCGGGGGTTAAATACCATGGGATAGATTTCAGTAGTACTCAACAGCTGAGGACCATCAGTCACTAATGCCATCTGCAGGGAAAGATCTGGGCGGACATTTTCTTGGCCAGTCCAGTGTTCTTATCATTAAGGATTCAACCTACCAGGTGGAAAACATTCAAATAGTCGTGGCACTGGAGGCCAGCCTGCACCACATAGGGAGACCTTGTCTCAAAGGAGGAAAGTAAAACAAGAAAGAAGCACACAAAACAAGGAACGAAAGAAAAGATTTTAAATGAAAGTTACACTGTTGCTAGTGTACTACATAGTCAGACTCGGGACAGTTGCACCTACACAGATTTTTCCTCCTCTTCCCCCTCCTCCTCCTCCTTCCCCTCCCCCTCCTCCTCTTCCTCCTCCTCCTCCTTCTCTTTTTGTCATAATTTCGAAACAGTGGTGTCCATGTTGTTTCTTTATATTAAGGATTATAAGTGACGTAAACTAAAGAATAAGGAGAGATACATGTAGGTTCTATGCACCTCTCTCTCTCTCTCTCTCTCTCTCTCTCTCTCTCTCTCTCTCTCCCCCCTTGTTTTCTTTTAGTTTTTACTATGCTGTTTTTTTTCCTTTTGTCTTTTTTTTTTTCAATTTCTAAGACAGGGCTTCATGTAGCCCAGCCTAGCCTCAATCTTGCTATGCAGGAGGAGGATGAACTTCTGATCTTTCCTCTACTTGTCCAGCGCTGACAGTATGGGTGTTTGCCATTTTGAGTTTATGATGTGCTAGGGGATCAAAACCAGGGCTTCTTGCATGCTAAGCACACACTGTGCTTACTGAAGTATGTCCCCTGTCCCTACTATGTCATTTTCTAATAAGGCATCTGGGCATTTTCAGATGGCCTAGACACAATCTGTTAAGGATCCTGGGGGAACACTGAATGGCTTTACAATTGCTGAATGGCAGATCTTGACTGGTTCAGGATGCAGGGCCCTTGGCTTTTAAAGCCCTCATTGTTTCTACCCTGTGACTCCTGAGGATCTGGAGACAGGAATTGAGACTTTGCTGAGGACTTGGTGAGATAGAGGGATGGCAGAAGAATGGTGATAGTTCTATTATTATTATTATTATTATTATTATCACTTCTATTGAGAGGAACTGACTCTTCTCCCTTTGATTTATGATGGATATAGTGACTTGTTAGACCAATAGAATATGGCAGAAATGACAGCATCTCGGAATAGCTGCTTCAGATTCCCTGTTTAAACAACTTTTGAAACATTCTTGTGTATCCTGGGCTGGCCTGGAACTTGAATGTAGAAGGATAACCTTGAACTTCTGAAGCTCCTGCCTCTACCTATCAACAGCTCTGCCCCAATTTGTTTAAGGGGAACATGCTAGGCCCCTAGCCCTCCCTTTCCCCGTTTGCTACAATCTCTGTGTCTTCTCATTGGTTAACTAGGAAAAGGCTTTTCTAAGTAGCCTTCGATGCTTGTCACTCACAGGTTGCTCACTGAACTCCTGTCCTCATTTCTGACTTCTAAATCAGATACTATTGGCTGGTTCATCCCAGAGCACAAACTCCAGAGACAGCTACCACCCATTCCAGCCCTGATCCCTAATTCCAACCTAGCTCCTTCTTCAAGTTCATAGATGTGTATACTACTGTATCATTTCTCTCACTCTCCTCCCTTAACCCTTCCTGTTCCCTCCCACCAAAGTCATGGCCTTTTAAATTTACTCTCACATATATGTGAATAACTATATAAACACAACCCAGAGTCTGTTTAGCATTGCTTATAGGTATATGCTTTTTAAGGCTGACCACACAGTATTAGATAACCAATTAGTGGCATCACCCCTGGGGAATTAATGATTCTCGTCAGTCATTAATTGCCTCTAGCTCTTCATCTAGGGTTAGGACCTTGTGAAATTTCTCCCATCCATGCTGACAGGTCAGTTGGTGGCCTTGAATTCACTGTAACTATCCATAACCCCACCCCACCTTAGTGTCCTGTGTGCTGGAATTACAGGTATGAGCCACCACACCTAGCACATTAAGGTCCACTTTGCTTTGTTTGTTTGTTGTTTGAGATGACCTTACTGTGCAGCCCAAGCTGGACTCAGACTCCTGATCTTCCTGCCTCGGTTTTCCTGTGTTGAGATCACAGCTGTATACAGTGGTGTCAGACGCTTGAGGTCCCTGCTTATCTTCATCTGAGTCACTGGTATAATGACAGACTGTGGAGATGGAGAGATAGAGGCAGCTTTGAGAGCATCTCAGTGTCCACACATGGGCCTCCTGCTCATTTGTCCTCAGTTTGCCTTCCCAGTGAGGCTCTTTTGCTATTTCTTCTATTTCCCCTTTAAATCTCTGGACACACGCACACACACACACACACACACAATCATTCTTGGTTCCTCTTAGCACAGCTGACAGCATTTTAAAAATGTACTGAAGAGCACAATGACAGAAGAATGTCCTAATTACAGAAAATATCAACAGGTTTTTGTTTTGTTTTGTTTTGTTTTGTTGTTTTTGTTTTCAGAGACATTGTTTCTCTGTGTAGCCCTGGCTGTCCTGGAACTCACTCTGTAGACCAGGCTGGCCTCAAACTCTAAAATTCACCTGCCTCTGCCTCCCAAGTGCTGGGATTAAAGGTGTGTACCACCACTGCACAGCACAACAGGTTTTTAAAAGCATTGTGTGCTCCCAAAATAACATACTGTAATCCCACAGTAATTTCCATCTTATACTGGTGCCTGGCACAACCTGTCCTGAATGCCCTTCTATTCAGTTCCTTCTTAACCACGTGGTAGTGACATTCATGAACTTTTGGCCAAATTCTGATCAGTTTCTCAATGCTCCTTGGGACTTCCTCATTTCTGGTCAATGGACTTTCCTGTACCACTAATGAAGTTATTATTTTAATTGTTATAGAATCATGTCACCTGCAGATGAGATGCCACCTTCATCTCCAGGGTGATGCCCTGGCTTGCCAGACATGCAGGCAAATAGCCCCAGGAAAGGCAGGTGCTTGGGTCAAGATCAGCACCCTTACGATAGGGAGGCTGACGCCCTAGAAAGGAGGCAGAGAGTTTCCTGATGACCTCCCTGTCCATAAAGTCAGAAAACTGTATCTGAGAAGAACAAGGACACTTGAGGGTGAATAATAGCTGGTGCTTCTTGATGTCCCACAATTCAGGACTCAGAAATGAAGAGTTTGCAGAGGCAGGCGGATTTCTGAGTTCAAGGCCCTGGTCTACAGAGTGAGTTCCAGGACAGCCCGGACTATAAAGAGAAACCCTGTCTCGAAAAACCAAAAAAAAAAAAATAAAAAAAAAAAAAGAAAAAAAGAAAAAAATAAAGAGAGAAAGAAAGAAAAAAATGAAGAATTTTCTCCCTAGACTCTAAGAAGAGATGGTTAGGCAGGAATGGGTGTGGGAAAGAAAGAGAATTCTTTCAATCACTATTTTAACTTGTTTTAGGGCCTGTGTGGGACGGGGTGGGGGGTGCAGAGTGTCATTTGTAGCCAAGACTGGTCTGTAACCTGCTGAATAGCCCAGGCTGTCCTGGAACTCAAGATCCTTGAGCCTTTCAGGTTCCAGGTTAAATTTAAAAGACTGAGGTCACACTCAGTGCTAATCACATAGTCACTGTATATCCTGCTGTTGAAAGGAGGCATGTGTTTACTGTAAGCATTTATTATATACCCAAGGCTTCACATGGGCTAGACTAACATTGAACCACAGAGCTATACCCAGCAAAGCAACATGCTCTGAATAACCCCGTGGGGCTTCCAGGGTTACTGCCAGCCAGTCTTACTCTTTTTGAAGATTCCTGCTCATTGTCTCATCGAAAGGAGTTTAACTTTCTCCCCTGTGAGATGGTCCAGCGTCTTGGCCTGCCTTTACCAGCGGAGCCTGGCAGCCAACAGTTCTGGCACTGTTAGACCCGATGGGAACGAGCTCCATTACCTTCTTTGGGATCCAACTGCCATGATAGAAGCTTGTTTAGACTACTGAATGGTAAGACATCACGTGATCCTGGAGAATAGGAGGCCATCATGGATGTCACAGTTCCCACATGAGTCTGCCTTTTTGTCCCATGAGAGAGGTGACCAGGCACTCTGTAGAGCTCTGGCCAATGAAGAATAGTAAATAAATAAATGACTGTGTATTAAGTTCTAAATGTGGGATGACTTCTTGTACCATAAAATATGAAAAACACCATAGAGTCAGCAAACTGGCCCAGCAGGTAAAAATGATTTCTATGCAAGCCTGCTGACCTGAGGTTTGACCCCTGAGACCCACGATGGAAGGGGAAAACTACGTTGCAGTGTAAGAAGACACATACACACACACACCACACACACTCCTTAAAAATTGAAATATCAGGTTTTGTCATTTTTAGTTATTCTAATATTTCAAGTAGCTTTGGGACTGGCTTAGTTTATTGTGGGTCCCCAGTTGCAAAGGGTGTCCCACAATGATCTCCCAGCTGAGGACAGAGTGAGTGCTGAGAGGGTTTGCTACCGTCTCTGCCGCTGCCTCTGCCTGCATCTCCACTGTCAATTGGTCTCTGGCCAGGCCTGGTGTGAGAGGTCTGGGCCAAAGGGTAGAGAGTGTGAGCAGGGAGGAGAGATCGCCTGCTCCCACTGCTGCTTCTGCCCAAGTCTCCGCTGTCGATGCTCGGTCACTCCCAGGTGCTGCACCTGTCTCTCCGGGCTGGGCCGATAGGAAGCTGGCTAGCTGTCAAGGAAGCAGCTTGGTGCCCCAAGAAGGCTCCAGGAGAGCAGATCTCTCCCCAAGTGTTACAGCTCTAGTGTTACAGCTCTTGCAACAGGAACTCTCGGACACCAGGATGATTCTCCAACATCCCTTTACTTCTCCAGAATAGAGCCCTTATATACAGTTTCAGGGTGGGTTAGGGTCTGGCAGCAGATAACACCTATTGGCTTAGTCTGAGAGATTGGAGATACCTCATCTACATGTAGGAGAGCCTGAGGCACTGTTCCTCATGACTGATGGTCATAGACCTCTCTTTGGGAGGGGCAGTGGAGGGCGGAAGCTGAATGAAAAGAACCAGGGCCTGTGGGCAAAAGCTGAACACCTGCCATCCAGATAATGGTCCACGGTACAAGACTCGCTCAACCAGGTACCCAGCTGCTTCTCCCAGCCCAGCACCCCACAGTTTGTGATAAATTTAGGGCCAAGGTATTTTCCTATTGTTTAATTTAAGGATGTGTCATCATACCTTAGTGTGGTGGTTTGAATATGCTTGGCTCAGGGAGTGGCACTATTAGGAGGTATGGCCTTGGAGGAAGTGTGTCACTGTAGGGATGGCCAATGAGACACTCCTCCTAACTATGTGGGAGCCATTTGTCTCCTGTTTGCCTTCTGAACATGATGTTGAACTCTCAGCTCCTCCTGCATCTCCATCCATCCCTGCCTGAGCATTGCTATGCTCTTGCCTTGATGATAATGGACTCTGAAACTGTAAGCCAGCCCCAATTAACTAATGTCTTGGTCATGGTATCTGTTCACAGCAGTAAAACCCTAACTGAAACACTTAGTAATTTAAATACATTGTTTATAAATATTTGTGATGTGTCTACTGCCCTGAGCAATGTGGTTGCTGGGAATTAAACTCAGGACCTTTGGAGGAACAGTCAGTGCTCTTAACCACTAAGCCATCTCTCCAGCCCCTAGAATTTTTTTTTTTTTTATATTGAGAGAACTCTTCTTTAGATGGTCTCATTTTTCTCTCCCCACTCCACATAAGCATGTAGGGTGTTTTTTTCAAAACATAAAAAAAACAAGGAAAAGAAAAACAATTTGTTTTTCTTTTGTTTTGCCTTGTTCCTTTCCTCTCCTGAAGCAACAAACCCAGTGTCCTCTCTACACAATGGTTCCATTATTTCTGGGTTTGGGTGAGTCCTAGGTTGTCAACTCAAATTTAGGGCTTTATGCATGCTAGCCTAGTACTTCTAAGTAACAGAACATGTGTTTGGGATAGAGTACAGGAGGGGATAGTGAATGAAGAGGCAGGGGAGGAAAAAAAAGAAAAGAAATCAGCGATGGTGGCAGAGGCCTGCAGTCCCAGCACTTGAGAGCCTGAGGTAGGAGAACCTTAAATTCAAGGCCAGCCTGAGCTACATATTGTGGCCTCATTTTTGTTGTTGTTGTTGTTTTTTGTTTTGTTCGAGGCCAGCCTGGTCTACAGAGTGAGTTCCAGGACAGCCAGGACTACACAGAGAAACCCTGTCTCAAAAAACCTAAAAAAAAAAAAAAAAGATTTATTTGTTTATTTTATGTATATGAGTACACTATAGCTATGTTCAGACGTACCAGAAGAGGGCTTCGGATCCCATTACAGATGGTTGTGAGCCACCATGTGGTTGCTGGGAATTGAACTCAGAACCTCTGGAAGAGTAGCCAGTGCTCTAAACTGCTGAGCCATTTCTCCAACCCAGCCCCATTTTTAAAACTTTATGTTTATGAATGTCTGTCTGTGTACCATGTTTGTGCCTAATTCCTGTGGAGGGCATCAGATCCTTTAAAACTAGAGTCATAGATAAGCCTCCACATTGGTGCTAGGAATTGAACCCAGATCTTCTGGAAGAGCAGCCAGTGGTCTTAACCATTGAGCTATTTCTCTAGCCCCTTTGGCCCCATAAACAAGTAAACAAACAAACAAACAAACACATGAGTTGGGGATGTAGTTCAATAGCAGAACACTCTTCTAATGTTCTATCTGGATTTAATGCCTCAAGGTGGGGGAGGGGCAATAAAAGCATAACAACAGATATCCATGTAGTATGATCTCCCTATGCTGTATTTCATTTAACCCTGCCATGACCCTATGAAGATGATGTTCCATCCCTATTCTCAAGATGAATAAACAGATATAGATAAGCTGTCAAAGCAACTCAGCATCATATGGCCAATCTAGTACTAAAACTGAAGTAAACCTGGCACCCACATAGGCTCAACCACTGCTTGGGCTCCAGCTCTCCTATCTATTGGGAATAAAAGGAAAGTGGTGGGTTTGCTGGAAACACTGTGTCATTAGAACGTTTCTCAAGGCTGTTAACATTTCTCATGTTCTGACATGAAACCTGTTCTCTCCAGAATTTTTTTTTTTTTTTTTTTTTTAGAAGCAAATGAGGTTTGGGTTGTTGATTGAAGGTGGCTTTTCAACTCAGCAAGGCAACGCCAGCTTGTTGCAAAATCTCAGAGCTGTCTGATTTCCTGGACATTGCAACATCAGGTTGAACAAGCAACAAGAGAAGGCAGGTATTCATTCTTTAATGAGTCATTTCACCAGGAGAAGTTGTTGAAATGAGAGTTAGTTTGCTCCATCTCTTCTTCTGAAGGAGAAACAGGAAGAAAGAGAATGAAGACAGTTGTCGGTCAAACTGAGTCTTGTCAGTCCTAGAACGTGAGTAGTGACAATTTCGGCAAGAATAAGGATACGGCAGGGGACTGGCAGATAGACAAGATGGAGTTAAGAGAGTTCTGTTAGTCAGTTGTATGTAGTGATTAGCTATAGACCAAGACAAACAGCCTAAGGAAAGGAAAGTTTACTTGGGCTCATGGTTTTGATTTCGGGTCCAAGGCCACAGGTCCACTGGTTCCCTTCTGGGATGTGGTGAGGCAGAAACCTAGGGCATACAAGCTTGAGAGAACCGAGCTACAACTGCTATTTATCAAACAAGTATTGGCAGATGTAGACAGAGAACAGCTTTCCTATTGTTTGCTGAGATGAGGTCTCTGGAGCCCAAACTGGCTTCAAACTCACAAAATATGGCCTTGATTTGATCTTTTTGTCTCTGTCTCCCAAACTTCTGGATTAGAGCTGTGTGCCACCTGGCACTCTGGGCTTCAAGATAAGCAGATAGAGGTGAACAAGAGTCCAGTCAGGTAGCATAATCTATCACCTTGAGTAATAATCTTATTTTGTACATTGTATTTTCTCTCCCATTTTTCAAGAGGTATAAAAGTCAATTAATTTTTTTAAATTGGCTAAGCCTTCTTATCCTTGTAAAGTTTGATAGAAAAATGCCTGGCTGTGTCTGTCTGAACTGTAACAAAACCCTTTAAGCTACATATCTTACAGATATACAGATATATCTTACAAACAGCAGAAGATCTATTTCTTACAGCGCCTAAGGCGGGGAGTCCTAAGATCAAGGTGGCAGCAGGTTTTTTAATCCGGAGATGGCCCAGTTTCTGGTTCATAGCTGGTGCGTGCTTCTGTGCCCCCACGTAGTGGCAGGGGCAACCTAACTTTCTAAGACATCTATTATAAGGTCACTATTCCTTCATGACCTCTGTCATCATGACCTCATCACCATCCAAAGTCTTGATCTCCCAGAACCATCACTTTGTGGGGGCCAAGACTTCAGCACGGGGTGGGGGGGTGGGTGCTGGAGAGATGGCCCAGCAGTTAAGAGCACTGACTGCTCTTCCAGAGGTCCTGAGTTCAATTCCCAGCAACCACATGGTGGCTCACAACCGTCTGTAATAGGATCCAATGCCCTCTTCTGGTGTGTCTGAGACAGCTACAGTATGTTCATATAAATAAAATAAATCTTAAAAAAAAAAAAGACTCCAGCATGTTAATGGGGCAGGACACACAAAAACGTCTACACCACAGCACTGCATGAGCAGAGTACTTAAGGATGGTATATTGATCAATTTTACTGATGTGGTCAATTACATGAGAAAACAGCTTACAGGAGGAAATTTTCATTCTGACTCACAGTTTCAGAGGTTTCTGTCTGTGGTCAGGTGGTTGCATTGTTTCTGGGTTTAGGTGAGGCAGAACATCATCACAGGAGCAGGTAGCAGGACAGCAACGGAGGGATTAAAGAAAGTGTAAGTGCCAGCCCCCAAGGTTTATCCCTGTGGCTGTTTCCTAGACGCACAGGAGCCAGGCAGAATTCAGTGTTTTCATTTGCTCCCAAGAGCTCCTTTCTTCCAGTTAGATGTTTCCTCCTAACAGCATATTCGGCTAGGAATTCATCAACAGATTTATCTGTCCATTGGACCAGAGTCTTTATAAGCCAATCGCCTCTCTAGAGCCCCTCCACTTTGGGAACAAGTTTTAGACACACGAATCTTTGGGGGGGACTTCTATCCAAATCATAACAAACGGTTGTGATGTGATTGACATTTGCTTAGTGCTGGGCACTTTCAAATTTTCATCTCATTTAATCCTTAGGAGGTAAGTACTGCTATTGTTCCCACTACATAGATGAAGAAGTTAAAACCCAGAGATGTCAAATGACTTACTGAAGGCTTCAGGATTCACTGATAGTGTTGGATTTTTGTCTGGGATGGGGGCATACACTTGTCATTCTAGCACCCTGGAGGGTGACTAAGGAATGATGAGTTTGGGGCCAGCCCAGGCTACATAGTGAGACCTTGACTTACATAGACCAACAAGAGCAAAGCAAAATATCGATTGTGTCTGACCAAGAATCTCATGTTCCCAGGCTGTCTTCCAACTGGCATATCCCATACTCTGATTTTATCTGAAGGTGAGCAGAAGTTGTGAGTTTTTATAAATCTAAAGAAAGATTACTTAGCAGTTAACATCTTAACAACCCAGATGGAGCTTTTCCTTAGAAACTGGACTGCTGAGCAAAGAAGGGAAGCAAAAGTGGCTCAGCCAGGGACAGCTCGCAGGAAAGGGTCACTGCTGGGCTCACATTCAATTCAGAACATGTTATTCACAGAGGGGAAGGCGGAGCCCCAGGAGAGCATGGCAGGTAGATACACAGAAAACAAAGGACTTGGAAACACAACTTCTTTCTCTAAAGCAGTCTATCATATATTCTGGAAGCTGAGGCAGAAGGACTGCCACCAGTTTGAAGCCAGGCTGGGCTAGCCAATGAGTTCAAGGCCAGCCACCGCACAGCAAGACCTTGTGTCAAACAAATTAGCAAAGGAAGTGCTCTCAGGGAAACCGTAGGTGAGAGAGCAATGAGTGTTTCTAAGCATTTCCTCTGCACCACTGAACTGTGTCCCTGAGCACAGGAACCTAGGAAGCTCCTGTGTCTCTCTCAGAACTCATGCTAAAATCAGAGCGGGAATCTGGTAATATTTCACCCTAATGCTCTGTGTATAGAGTTTGTCATTGAAGCACACTGGACGGATGAGACTGGGTCTAGAGGAAGGACAGAGCAAAGGGCCACACCAAGCTCAGAGACAGAGACTAAAGCATCGTCTCTTTTGAACACGTAATTGCTCCTTACACACACACACACACACACACACACACACACACACGAACATATTAAGAATGGCCATATCCTCTGGTTCCCAGTACCTACGACCTTTTTTTTTTTTTTTTTTGCCTGAGGGCTATATTACCACAGTTGGAAAAAAAAAAAGCAGTGTTTTGCTCATGGTTTGTTTTGTTTTGGATATACTTACTGGGGATTAAATCCAAGGTCTCATACACACAGTGAAAGCCTTGTACCACTGAGCTATATTTCCAGCCCATAAAGCAAAGTATTTGTACAGTGTCCTTTAGGGGGATTTTAATAAACCTCTTAGTTAAACTTAGAGAAGTATTGAGAAAATGTGACCAGTGTGAGCGGGACATCCCTGGAGCTGCTCTGTCTCACAGTTATTACCTGTTTGTTACTGTTGCTTTTGTTAGAGATACATCTGGGCTGTGAAGAAAGGGACTGACACTCCTTTCTTTTCTCTCTCTCTCTCTCTCTCTCTCTCTCTCTCTCTCTCTCTCTCTCTCTCCTTTCTTTCTCTCTCCTTTCTCTCTCTCTCGTTTTTCTCTCTTTCTTTCTCTCTCTTCCCTTCCTTCCTTCCTTCCTTCCTTCCTTCCTTCCTTCCTTCCTTCCTTTCTTCCTTCCTTTCTTCCTTCCTTTCCTTCTTTCTCTCCCCCACCCCCCGACAGGATTTCTCTAAGTAACTCTGCTCTAAGAGTTCTAAGAAACTCTCTGTGTAGACCTGGCTGGTCTTGAACTCATAGACAGGCACCTGCCTCCTGCCTCCCAAGTGCTGGGACTAGGGGCTTGTACCACCACACCCAGCAACCTCCTCCCAGGAACAGAAAGTGTGTTTTTTTATTTTAACTCTAGGGGTGACTGAGTCTCTTCTCCACTGTCTGGGCTCCAACCTTACAGTCTGAACGGAGTTAGCTACTCTGAAAATAATGTGCAAACAGACAATGAGGAGGAAGGGCAAAGGGGTCTCTGATCCAGTCAATCAAATCCCTGGAATACAGCAGTGGTCCTTTATGTAATTTGTGTTTGTGTGTGTGTCTCTGTGTGTGTGTGTGTGTGTATGTGTAACATTTTCATGAATGTCTTTTAAGGTAGGAGAGATCAAGATACTTTAATCCCTTGTCTGAAACACAAGTTTTATAGTATTTAATTTAAAAAATCATATGTAATAATTTTTTGCACTCTTCTATTATAAAGCTTACAGATTACTCTCAAGGCACACGTTATTTCCTAGGCTGGGCTTTTACTTTGCTCAGCTGTTTCTATCTAGTTTAGTTCTTATCAAGTTTCAAAGCAGTGGTTCTCAACCTGTAGGTTGAGACCCCTTGGAGAGTTGAGTGAACCTTTCATGGGGGTTGCCTAAGGCCATCGGAAAACACAAATATTTACAATATGATTCATAACAGTACCAAATTACAGTTCAGAAGTGGCAATGAAATAATTTTCTGGTGTGTGTGGTGGGGGGGGTGGTCACCACCACAATGGGGAACTGTATTACAGGGTCATAGCGTTGGAAAGGTTGAGAACCACTGCTTACTCACACTAGCAATAAACTTTGCCACAGGCTGTACTTGTTTCTCCATCAGGTGCAGCAGTTGCTAGTTGAGTCATCTTAGGACACAGCCTGCAAGGACTCACTGAGCACACCTGCGTGAGGGCTCTGCAGCCGCTCAGCCCCTCCCTGCCCAGATGGACCCATCTTGCACCCATCTTTCCCTCTACGAGCCTGGACAGAGGGACCGTTGTAGAGTAGCAAACTTTATGGTGTTCTAGGAGGATGAGCAAGCAGAAGACAGGCCAGAGAAGAAGCAGGGAGATGTTTACTGGAAGGGTAAACACAAATCCAAAAAGAAAAAAAAAGTTTACCTGGTTGTGGCGATTTGAAGGAGAATAGCCCTCAAATGCTCACGTATTTGGATGTTTAGTCATCAGGGAATAACACTATTTGAGACAGACTAGGAGATGTGGCCTTGTGGAGAGCTTTTGGGACTGCTTCTAGGAATTTGACGTCTGGCTGAGACTTGAGAGTAATCTAGGACAAGAAAGTAGGCTCAAGGTAAGTACAGCCAAAGAATGTATTGTGTTCCTTGTACCTTGGTCATCCTGATAAACCCCTAGACACAGTGACCACAGGACTTTGTTTATTGCCATGTTAGTTCCTTGACTACTTTGTTTATGCCTGAGGACTCACCATATTCTTTGTATGTTCCTAGAACGATTTAAAAGCAGACTGGAAAAAAAAATAAACCCGCGTCAGCTTCAGAGCTGAAGTCATGTTATAATGTTGTCTAATCGTCTTTTTCTTTTCAATCCTCACTCCCTCCCTTGAGACCCTGCTGATTGACTAAGCTGGTTTGGTCTGGTTTGTTGACTGGCTGAACTGGTTTGGTCAGGTGGCTCCACAATCTCAGAGTATAACAAAGGTTACAGTGAAGAGTACCAAGGAAAAAGGAAGTGCATGCAAAGGAAAATTTGGGACAGCAGTGAGTAAACCCTGTAAGAATGGGACAGGGCAATGGTAGAATGCTTTTTGTGCATGTGCTTAAAGATATGCCAAAATCTAGAGGAGAGGAGATAAGTCAAAAACAGCTTAACCCAGTCTCTCACCTTTATAGAAGAAATTTGTCCTTGGTTCCCTGAGGAAGGCATGATAAATTTACAGACAAGGGACAAAGTGGGAGAGAGGATTTTTTCGCATGGTCCTGAAAAAATTCTATAGATGCTTTTAGTCTCTGGACCTTAGTTAGAGATACCTTAGATCCTACACAGGAAAGTGTAAAATTAGTTAAGATATTGGAAGATGCAGATAGTGAAAGCAAGAGGAAAGACGGAGCTGTTCCGTCCGCACCTCTGATTTCTGAGGTTTCAGACAAGACAGGGAAGAGTGGTGAGCCTCTGGATCCAGGGGAGGAAACGAACTGGAGGAGGTTGCTACGTATCATAGTGAGGATTGGCCTCCTTTTTTGGATTGTCTTAAGGAATTTTTTGCAAAGGAACAGGCAAGGATATCCCTGAGGATTAACGGGCCTCCTTGAGGATGTTTTGGGTGTGGATGGATAGAGCATCAAGTGAGGAACTGTCCAAATAGAGCTGAGGGAAATAGTAACCAGAGAAAACCTGGACTCTGTCTTAGATACAGGTCTAAGAGAGATGACCTAGGAAATCCTCTCCCTCAGGGAAACGGGAGAGGGAGCCATCCCCAGGCCCTGAGACACTGTTATGAGGCAATGCAGTTCATTTCTCAGCAAAACAAACCTTTCAGGATCTCTTCCGAGCCACCCCAGGTAGCGCAGGACTGGACCTCAGTGCTTCCTCCTACACAGTATTAGCTCTTGAAATGGGGGATGCAAGCTCTTCCTACTGGAATATTTGGTCCACTGTTGCTGGGAACTGTTGGATTGTTACTGGGGAGAAGTAGTGTCACTGTGGCTGGAGTGTTGACTGCTTGGGAGTTATAGATGCACATTATACTGGAGAAATTAAAATTATGACTTTTTCACCTACCCATATTTCTGTCATTCAACCAGGACAGAGAATTGCTCCTTATGCCATTGGTTATGTCAAAAAATAAGGTTAAAGCTAACGTCCGAGGAGCAAAAGGATTTGGTTCTTCAGATGCTCCTTGGGTCCAGGCGATAAAAGCTGAAAGACCTGAATTAGTTTTAAGAATAAATGGAAAAAAAAAAAGATTACAGGGCTGCTGGATCTGTAATAACTTCTATTCATTGGCCTGGATCTTGGCCTAAAACAACTACCGTTACTCAATTACAGGTCAAAGTCAGAGTCCTGAGCAAAGCAGTGTTCTCTTACATTGGGAGGATGAGGAAGGCCAAGGATGTCTTAAACCTTACATTGTTTCTAATTTGCCTGTTAATTTATAGGGAAGAGATATAATGAAGGGCATGTGAGTCTTTGTATACAGTCCAAATAACAAAGTTACACACCAAATGTTTGATTGTGGTTATTTGCCTAATCAAGGGTTAGGAAAGCAAAACCAGGGAGAACGGAGCCCATTATAGTTACCCCTAGAAAAGGAAAAACAGGTGTAGGGTATTTTTAAAGGAGACCATTGACAAGTCAGGACTCCACATGGATAAGATTACTTGGAAAAGTGATTTTCCTGTATATGTGGACCAGTGGTCTCTTCAGAAAAAATTCTGGCCGCTCAACAGCTAATGCAGGAGCCTAGCTTCCAATTCCTCCTTCTAACTCCCCCTGGAACTATATTTGTTATTAAGAAAAAAAATCAGGCAAGTGGAGATTATTACAAGATTTATAAAAGATTAATGAAACTATTGAACTTTGGGGAGCATTACAACCTGGCTTACCTACTCAAGCTGCCATTCCAAAAAATACATACAAAAATTATCATAGATTTAAAAGATTGTTTTTATCCTATTCCTTTGGATCCTGATGATTGTAAAAGGTTTGCATTTAGTGTGCTTGCCTGTAATTTTAAAGAACCCATGAAGTGATATCATTGGAAAGTTTTGCCTCAAGGAATGGCCAAACTTTCCTCAAGGAATAGCTCTATCTTATGTCAAAAATTTATTACTGCTTCATTACAAGAGGTTAGAACTTGAATCCTTCTATGTATATTATTATATGGATAATATCTTATTAGCTGAGCCCTCTGAAGGAGTTTTAGTACAAGCCTTTGCTCTTATACAACAAGCTTTAAAATCTTGGGAATTACTTGTTGCTCCAGAAAAGATTCAAAGACAATATCCTTTTCAATATTTGGAACATCAGTTATATCCTAAACAAATTGTGGCACAGAAGATTCAAATAATAAAAGATAACTTACTACTTTAAATGACTTTCAAAAGCTATTAGGAGATGTTAATTGGCTAAGATCTCATCTTAAGCTTAGCACAGGAGAACTTAAACCTCTGTTTGATATTCTCAAGGGGGACACAAATCCTAATTCCCCTCGGCAATGAACTGATGAGGGATGAGAGTTTAGCAGAAAGTAGTGGAATCTTTCTTCGTCTCCAAGCTTTAACGCGCTATTATGAAGCTGTTGCTATGCTAATACAGAGTTGTATGATAGAATTACAAAAGTATTTTGGGAAAGATCCTGATGAAATATTTATTCCTTATTCCAAACAGCAATTAAATTGGTTATTTCAGAATATTGATATTTGGCCTATTGTATGTGTAACTTTTCAGGCAAAATTGATAATCTTCATCCAAAAGACAAGTTGTTACAATTTTCCTCTATGCATGCTTTTGTATTTCTTGTAAATTTACAAATGCAGTCCATAGAGAATGTGCTTACTGTATTTACAGATAGCTCATCTAATGGAAGGCAGCATATGTAATTGGATCACATGTTCATTCTCTTGAGTTTCTCCCTGCTTCAGCACAAATAGTTGAATTATGTGCTATAGCCACTGTTTTTGAAATGTTGAAAAATCAAGCGTTTAATTTGTATACTGATAGCCAATATATAGCTCATGGTTTGCAATTGGTTGAAACTGTTCCATTTTAGATACTGCTAATTCTCAAATTTTGCAATTATTTATTCAAATACAACTCAGTTTAAGAGAACACACTGTTCCTTGCTTTATAGGGCATTTAAGAGCTCATACTGGATTGCCCAGACTCCTTAGTGAGGGTACTACCACAGCTGGTTTGCATACCAGGCAGATTATGGGCTTTACACAGGAACAATTAGCCAAATAATCTCATTCTTCTTTTTTTTTTTTAAAGATTTATTTATTTATTATGTATACAGTGTTCTGCATGTTTGTACACCTGCAGGCCAGAAGAGGGCACCAGATTTCATTGTAGATGGTTGTGAGCCACCATGTGGTTGCTGGGAATTGAACTCATGACCTCTTGAAGAGCAGTCTGTGCTCTTAACCTCTGAGCCAACTCTCCAGCCCAATAATCTCATTCTTTACATCATCAAAATAGTAATAGCTTGAGACAACATTTGGTATTTCTAGAGAATGTGCACGTCAAATTGTATCAACTTGTCCTCAGTCTCTTCCTGTACCACATAATGGTGTTAATCCTCAAGGACTTGTACCTAATCCGTTATGGCAAATGGATGTTACTCATATTTCTGATTTTGGAAAATTTAAATATGGTCAGGTGACTATTGACACCTTCTCAGGCTTTCTTGTTGCAACTGCTTTAACAGGAGAAACAATTAAAAATATAATTAGTCATTGCCTGTGTTGTTTTTCTATGCTGGGTATTCCAAATCAGAATATGACATAATGGAACTGGCTATTGCAGTCAAGCATTTGAGACTCTCTGTTGACAATTTAACATTACCCATATTACTGGAATTCCTTTTTTGTTTGTTTGGGTGTTTTTTTTGTTTGTTTGTTTTTTGTTTTTTTTTTTTCGAGACAGGGTTTCTCTGTGTAGCCCTGGCTGTCCTGGAACTCACTCGGTAGACCAGGCTGGCCTCGAACTCAGAAATCCGCCTGCCTCTGCCTCCCAAGTGCTGGGATTAAAGGCGTGCGCCACCACCGCCCGGCTACTGGAATTCCTTATGATCCTCAAAGACAAGGTATAGTGGAACAGGCTCATGGAACGTTAAAACAACATCTTCATAAAATAAAAAGGAGAAATTATAGCCCTATACACCACAAAACTATTTAAACCATGTTCTTTTTCTTTTAAATTTTTTAAATTTGGATGTTCATGGATGTTCAGTGTTTTTTGGCATCCTCACATTTCCACTGTGTATGCTTCAGTGAAATGGAAGGATTCTATGACAGGCCAATGGCATGGACCCGACCCTGTACTCATATGTGGATGAAGTCACATTTGTGTTTTTTCACAGGAAGAAAATGGGGCTCGGTGGCTGCCAGAGAGGCTCGTGTGACAAATGAAACAACTCCACCTCCCTGCTGATTCCCTTACTGATGATGATGGTGGCTCCTCACATGGTGAAGTCCACTGGGCCTATATTCCTGACCCACCACTGATACATCCAGCAGTGTGGTCCAGACCAGAGATTCTCGTAACCAGTAATGCTATTCAACTTCTTAGATCTCCTTAGACAAAGGAGTCAACTAATAATAAGACCATGACTTTCAATGCATTTGGTGATGAGATTCCTGTTTGTTTTGGGAAGAATAGTATAAATGATGGTTATATTTTTGTGTTTACACAAACTTGGAACAAAAACATTTCACAAACTGTAACTCAAAGTATAGAGATGGGCATGCCTAAACATTATGAGGGATCTGCCTTTTATCCTCATGAGATATGACCTTGTGAATCTAAACCCACAGAGAATGCAGAATAACCATTTAACAAAGTTGTTAAATGGAGAGAATGTGGGCAGTGGTGGTGCACACCTTTAATCCCAGCACTTGGGAGGCAGAGGCAGGCGGACTTCTGAGTTTGAAGCCAGCCTGCTGTACAGAGTGAGTTCCAGGACAGCCAGGGCTACCCCTGTCTCAAAAAACCAAAAAAAAAAAAAAAAATGGAGAGAATGTTATAATCAATCTCCAAAGTGGTTTAATATTTCCAATAATATGTAAATTATCGATTGGGCAGGGAATCAATCAAACATTGTACAAAAAGAGATATTCATAGGTCTTTGGCAATCAGGTTCTGGACATTTCCAGTGGCATATCTGAAAGTTAGTTGCAGCTCTCTATGAAGTTACATTGGCAATAAGCAAAATTGGGACAGGATCTGGATTTCAAGCAAATATATATGTGTTAAAGACTCCTAATCTTTTATTAATTGGTGGTGTTAAAATTACTTTTGTTTCTTCTATAGTACTTAATGTAAGTTGTGTTGATTGTACACTTTCTAGTTGTGTTTTAACTTTGTTTAATGAGATTATGAATATAAAGACTGCTGCTCTGCTGAGTTTCATTGCTGTGGATATTGCTGATAAAATTACTTGTGGCTTAAGGTCAGTATGTCCATCTTGGTCAAGCTTCAAGAATGGCTTATATAGCTTGATCATGTTGGCCCTTCTGACCTGTCTTAGTCATGGCCTTGTTGGAAGAAGTGTGTCACTGAGGATGTGCTTTGAGGTTTCAAAATCCCAAGCCGAACCCAGCTTTCCCTCCTCTCTCCCTCTCTCTCTCCCTCTCTCTTTTCTGATGCCTGCAGATCTGGATGTTGAACTCTCAGCTCCTTCTTCAGCACCGTGTCTACCTGCATGCCCCCATGCTTCCTGCCATGATGATAATGGGCTAAACCTCTGAAATTGTAAGCCAGCCCTAATTAAATGCTTTATTCTTACTAAGAGTGTGGCCATGATTGTAGTGTCTCTTCATAGCAAGAGAACATTGACTAAGACACTGGTACCATAGAGACAGAGAATCTTTATGGCCATTCCCCATTTCTGACTTTTCTTAGAGCATCTACTTTAGCAAGCTTGCAGCTGGGTATGGTGGCACATGCCCGTAATCCTAGCTCTTAGGAGGTGAGAGCCGGGGGATTAAAGCATGTTTGAAACCAGTCTGGGCTACATGGAGAAAGTTGGGGAGGAGGGGGAGGAGAAGAGAAGAGGGGAATGAAAGGAAAGAAGACAGACAGACTGCAATCACAATTACCTTCTTTACCCTGTAAGGTGTATACAAGTCTTAAGAGCCTTTGAAAAGTCTTTGGCTGACTTTACAACCCAGGAAAAGAGTAAGGAGAAGGCAAGAGATGCTGGGATGAGGGTGTGGGAAGGACTAGGCTGACTTTGAACAGTTGAATTTTGTTTCATCAACCTTCAGACAGTCTGTGTTCTGGCCCCCAACCTTGTGCTGGGCATTTGTTAAAAAGGGTTCAATATGGTAAATATATGTCTTGGAACTCTGAAGCATTTCTCAAGCACTGGAGAGCCATTCCCTAGAATACTGCTATCTAAACGACAGGGCCTCTGCCTCTGAAACACTGAGAGCAGAATCCTGACCACTGTCAGCCAACAACTGAGCTCTTCTCACTGGCTGTAACTATCCCTGTCAGCCAAGTTCTCACTGGCTCTAACCATCCCTCAGGAGTTTTCTTTTTTAATTTCTCTGACTCTTCTAGTCTCTCTGTCTTTAATTATAAGGCATTAAAAAAAATGAACTGCTCATTTGGAACATTTTATGACATATGGGATCCTGTGAGGCTCCCTGAAGCATGACATGATGGGTCTTCCTTAGAGCAGATGTAAGGGTGGCTTGTTCATAAAGTAATATTTGTGTGTGTGTGTGTGTGTGTGTGTGTGTGTTCATTACATAGCTACAGAATAACACACACATACACACACACTTCTTTTTTTTACAAGAAATGCCAAGTGTCCTACATCTTCAGGCTGTCTAGCTCCTGCCCTATATGGACGTAGTGCAGACAAGGGTGACGCTACTTGCCTACTGTGAAGCTGAGTGGCCAGGTGTGAGTACTGTTCACACTCTGCCCTGGGGTCTTGGCTGACACAGGTGAGTGAGCACCAGACCATGCTTGAGCATCCTGCTTCTTCTATAAGACAAGATGCCCCTGTGATGGTTAACACACAGAAACTCATCACATAATTGAGTTTTCACATAAGACAGTATATCTCTAAAAACAGAAATCATATTTGAGAAAGGAACAAAAATCCCCAGAGCATTTATATCTGTACATTTCCTTCTTATCCATCTCCTGTCTTTAAATGTATCCTAAGATTTGCATTGATTTGGATTTGTATCAATGTGAAATAAAAGCATTTTAAAAAGAATCCTTCAGTAGCCCCTAGTTCATTCTCAATGTTGTGCCACCAGCACCTCTACCAAAATACGTCATCAGGGAGGAAACTATGTACCATTAAGTCACTCCTCTCTGAAAGCCAACAATCTCTTTTCTGTCCACAAAGATTTCTTTATTTTATATGGAAAAATAAGTTTCTGTCTTCTTTGAATTGTATGCAAGATATATCCATGTTGTATGCAAGATACATCCTTGTTGTATGCAAGATACATCCATGTTGTGTGTAAGATACATCCATGTTGTATGTAAGATACATCCATGTTGTGTGTAAGATACATCCATGTTTTATGTAAGATACATCCATGTTGTATGTAAGATACATCCATGTTGTATGTAAGATACATCCATGTTGTATGTAAGATACATCCATGTTGTAGCATCTATCAGCACTCATTTCCTTCTGTTGCTGAATAATATTCCACTAGATGTAGATACCTACATATGGGCTTTAAGTACTTACCTCTTAGCTATTTTTAATGTATTGTTTTTAGTTTTTGCTTGTATACAAAGGAGCAGAATTGTCAGGACATGCCACAGCTGTATTTAACTTTTTAAAGCACCATGTTTCTTTAAAATTATTTGCATCTTTTGAATTGATTTCTAGTTTGAACTCAAACAGAGGAAGATGTTTATTTGGGTATAGGTACTTTCTCTGTTCTTTTCCCATGGGATCCCACCTGCTGCTAGGTAGCACACACAGTAATATGTGTGGTCCAGCTCAAGGGAGCTCGCAAGGTAGCTGAGGCACTTGCCAATCCTGAAGAGTCTGGAACATTCTTCATTGAGGCTAAGAACATACTTCTTTCTTATCTTTCTTTTTTTAATTTAACTTTATTTTTTTACATATTTACTTTACATTCCACTCACTGCCCCCCTCCTGGTCACCCCTCCCACAATCCTTCCCCCATCCCCCCCACCCCCGCCAGTGAGAGAGCATATTTCTTTACCAAACAACTAGAGCTCCCCCTTTCACATTCTTCCTTCCCCTTTTCTTTCCTCCTTCTTTTGCTGGGGATTAAACCCAGCCCTCAGATGCTGGATAAGCACTTCACTGTGGGACACAGGTACAACTAAAAATGTACCCAAGCAACAATTTTTAAGTTAACTGAGCAAATCTGGGTCAATACAGGACACTAGAGGTTAAACCATTCCAGAGAGGCTCAGGGAACATGGTCAGATGCCACGTGGGCTTTAGACTAGAGGAAAGGTACAGATTCCATTTTCCCCCTTCCTAGGTCCAAAGGTGCTGTGACTGGTATAAATTGCCTCCTCCACCCGCTAAAGACTCTTATGTAGTCCCCAGATAGTGGCCCTCGTGAAAGGAGAGCGGACAGGAGGCGCTGATGTAATCAAGGGATTAATCCATTGGTGAGTTCCAAGTAGAATGGCCCTGACCGAGGGACTAGGTCATGTGAGTGTCTCCCTGGCTCAGTTTTCTGGTGTCTGCACCCTAGCTGCCGGGGGGTGAGCAGCTTGTCCTCCATGTCTTTCTGCCTTAGCATGGCTCCAAAACAAGACTGGGGCGGTGACCACATCTGAAACGGAGAACATACCTGAAATAATTTGGAGAGATGAAGTTGCTTACCCTCAACCAACAGAAACCTGTCACATGATCTATTCAGGTTTAAATTATTTTATAATTGTTAAAAGAAATGTATTTATTTATTTGGTTTTATTTTAAGACAGGGCCTGTAGCCACTGAAAAGGGGTTTTTGTTGTTGTTCTCTTTTACTGCGACTGTGTCTGACTTCTCCCGACCATGCTTCTATCATGCAGTAAGTGGATAGAAGACAATCTATGAAGAGCAAAGGTTAGACACAGCAGCTACCCAGTGAAGCCTGGGATGGCTTAAAGAACAGCAGTGCACACGTGTGTGACCCGGGCTTACTTTTACTTATGTCTGTTTGTCCTGGCTCTATTCCCTAAGTCCTTAGAAACCCAGCCCAAATTTCACCAGCATTTGTAGAATTCCTTGAAAGTTCCCATGTGCTGTGGCCTGAGTATTTGCACCCGTTTCCTTTATGTTGAAATCCTAATCCTAACCCCCAGTATGATGGTACTAAGAAAACCATTTCATCTTAGTTCTTTTCTGTTATAACAGAATACCTGAGATTGGGTAACTTATAAGGAGTAGTGCTTTACTTTGGTCCATGGTTCTAGAGGAGACCGCAGAGCTTAAGAGTAGGTAGCTGCATGGTGAGGTCCACACGTTGCTTTAACTCGTAGTAGAAAGACCAAAAGACTACCCAGTCTCTCAAAAGTTGCATGAGCACTTGCTGTTTTGAAAGGAGTTCTGTTCCAAGCACCTATGTCAGGCAGTTCACAACCACACATAATTCAAGTTCTAGGGGATCTGGCGCCCTCTTCTGGCCTCTGCGGGAATATACGTATGGACAAACAGTCACATAAAATTAAAATAAGTAAGAATAGTACTCAGTGGCTCTGAAAAAGGCATAAATGATCAGTGCTTATGTGTGGTTTAAGGTGGCTTGTGTCTAGCTTTTTGTTGTGGTCAGCATTTTTGGTAACCCTTCTAGAGTGACCTTCTCCTTTAATCTGGGTCTTCGGAAGTGTTCATTAAGGGAGAATTTGTGTATTCCTAGCTAATTTTAGTGTGCAGCTAACTTACAAAAGAGGCTTCAGTGGGCACCTTCTCAAAGGAATAGTTTTCATGAAAATCAGGACGCTCTGAAGTAGCAAGGAAACATCAAACAAACACATTCTCCAGTAACTGATGTTTACATGAGACCTTGTTGACCAGGCTAGCAGGATGGTAGGAATCGGACGCACCAAAGTGGCTTGAAGTTGACCAATTTAAAAACACAAGAACTGAAAGGGATCCTGGCTGGCTGGACACCAATCGGTCACTAAATACAGCCTCTTCCTGCTAGCTCCTGTTACCTCCCCACCCCGCTTCCTCCTGGCTCCCTGGTTCCCTCCTCTTGCCCCCCTCCCCTCTTTCTCTCTTTCCTGCTTGGTTGCTTCTCTGCAGTAAACATTTGTTTAAAAAATGAACAACAACAACAACAAACATCCTCTTTCAGTCTCCAGTACATTTCTCGGATATTTTTTTTCAGTACTTTTCCACCAGGATAAAATCTGACTAAATCGAGGCCTGGATCCTTCTCTCCCAGGTCAATCCTGTATCCCCAGCAATAGAATGTCAGCCCAGCTCGGATCATGTTGGGGTAATGCTAGGCACCTCGGTTGCTGCGGGCCAAACTGGGCAGGTCCGGGCAGCTCAGGGCTGTGCTGGTCTCCTAGCGACTCGGGACGCTGTGGGGGAACTTGCCACTCAAGACCCGGCAGTAGTCCTGCAGCGGGCAGTCATGGCGGAGCGTGGGCAGCGGCTCCAGCCCACGACTCTGGCTCCGAGACTGCGGAGGGAGCGCCGGAACTGCGGGTGGTAAATACAGTGCTCTTGGAGCTGCTTGCAGGGGACCTGGGTCCCCTGGGCTGGGGCGGAGGTAGACCTCGCTGCTAGGAGTTGTTTTACTCCGTGTCCCCTCACTATTGTAATAGAGCAAAAGGTCTAGTGCTGGAATGACACAGTCTTTTCAGTTTGTTTGGGTTTTGCCACAAACCCCCAGGGGGAGAGGCTGTCCTAGCCTAGGACTCTTGAGTGCCTGCCTTAGACACAGACACACCCTTCTTGGAGTTCATCAGATACTCTGGGACCCCTAGTTCCCTGTGTTCAGTTTATGGCATCTATGATATTGAGAGTCTTTAGCCCTCCAGTTGGAAGCCCTAATCAAGCAGAACCCTTAGCAGGAGCTAGCTTCCTGGTAAGGCAGGCTACTACTTTGAAAGGTTAGTAGGGCGGGAAAGAAAGAGGCTTTTATTTTTCTCTTGCTGAATCCTTGAGAGTGCGTTTTTTTTTTTAGCTGGTGAAGAGGTGCTTCTTCAGTGTGGTGACTAAGCCTAGAATCAGAAAGGCTCAGTATGTAGCCTAGGCTAGCCGTAAGCTGGTGGTCTCCTGCCTCAGCCTCCAGAGCCCAAGGATTAGATGTCTAGCAGTACACCCAGCTCCCTGCACTCTTGTTTTCTTACTGTGAATTGGCCTCGAATCAGTGAGTCAGCTCTGTAGGTTCTCGAGGGCCCTTGGGACTGGCAATACACAGAACTCAGTGTACTCTTTCTGCAATTATGAACGCTTTGGGAATCTTTGCAAAATCCTTCCGTCTGAAACTTATTTGCTTCAAAATAATTGTAGACTCAGGAGAAAGTGCAAATGTCCAAGATCCCATATAGCCTTCTGGAGCTGTTTCCAATGGCGCTGTCTTACACATTTGTAGCCCACCACCAAATCAGGACAGCAGCTTTGGGACAATATAGTGGTTAAATAAAATCTTTGCATTTCATCAGCTCGACTTCTGTAAAACGCTCATATGTACTTCAGGATTCCAATTGCTTTATGACCTTTCTCATAGCCGTAGAAGAATACTGTCAAGAAACAAGAACTGGTTCTGGCTCATAATTTTGGGAAGTATTGGTCCATGTTGGTGGGGAAGGTAGGCATCCCAAGCAGCTCCATCCACAGAGATGAGGGCTTGTGACATGGCTTGCTCATATCTTAGGAGATTGGCAGCACAAATGAATGAGAAGCAGAGCCAGACCATTATCCTGCAGGCTAGCAAGGCTTCACATTCTAAAAGTTCCGCAACTTCAAAACAACCAAGTGTTTAAACACAAGAACCTTTGGGGGATATTTTACACCAATCCACCACACAGGAACTGCTTTGTGAGACCTTCATTGTTAAGTCTTTCTTTCCTCAACAACCACAAATCTGTTCTCCCGTTCTGTAATTTTAAGCACTTTAAGAATATTAGCCAGGGCTAGAGACATGGCTCAGCAAATTAAGAGAGCTCAGTGCTTTTCGAGAGGAATGGGGTTGGGTTCCCAGAACCTGTGTCAGGAGCCCGCACATGCCTGTAACTTCAGGTCCAGGGAATGTGGTAAAAACATAAAAGAGACTAAAAATAAATAATGCAAGCAAGCTAGAATAGCATCTTTTGATATTTTGATATTTGCTCCTTTTCACCCATAAAGCTTGTGAGATCCATCCAAGATGTGCACGCCCATCACATGTTTGTTTCATTGCTAAGGAGTGTGTTCAAATAAAACCCAGTTTGTTTCTTTATTCACTTGAAGATATGCCAGGCTATTTTCAGTTTTTGACTATTACATAAAAAGTTGCCATAAACCTTTATGTACGTGTTTTTGCAAGAACATATATTTTCATTTCTCTAGGGTAAATCTCAATATATTATATATATTGTCTGTGGGGAACTGTAGACCTTTAGGAGAAATGCTTTTAGTTTTATGTTTTTAGTCAGGAAAGATTATTCACAGGCTTAAGGAAATGTGAAGGGTTGAGGATGGGGGTGTATGTAGTCCAGTTTGCAGAGTGCTTATCTGATACACAGCTTTGGGCTCAATCCCCAGCATGTTTATAATTGCAGTGTTCAGGAGGGGCGGAGGCAAGAGGCTCAGAAGTTGAAGGTAAAGTTGTCCTCTACAAGGCTGGTCTGAGAGTAACTTGGGCTATAGGAGGCTGAATCAATCTATAAACAGACAAACAAATAAATAAGACAATACAGGGTTAAACACTTTAACAATGAGAAGCTGAGTAGAGTAAAGGAAAGCCCGCCCTCTACATGCCTAACCCCTCAGAACCAGGAGTGAGCTAGGTAGACTGAATCTTTTCTGCCAGTTTCAGAATTCTGAGTCTCAAATTAGTAGACAGCTCCCATTTGAGATGTATGGCTGTATTTAAGCAAAAACATTTGTTACCTTCTCTGTTTTTAGGAAGGGCTTGGGTGTAAAATGGTTTTTAGTGAACTATTAACTATTAATATGACCTGGCTAGCTCCCTAGTTGAGTCAGAGTCCTAGGGATTTATTATTTAGCTCTGTGCAATTACTGGGGGTTACCCCTGATCTCATTCTCTAATGCTAGACTGGATACTTCCCTAACTGTGCTCCCCAAAATACTTGCTGTTTGGGTCTTGCTGGGCTATTTCTGCTCCAGCAGTCTGTCCTGGGAGGGAGGGGTACCTTTCACTCAGGTACATGCTGCTGGTTCGGCACATCTCATGGAGACCTTCTGCCTTCTCAGTCTTCCGTCTCTTCCCTCCTTTCTCCTCCTTCACCTCCTGGTGTCTACCTGCAACTCCCAGCCAGATAACTGCAAACCTACCTACCTATTCCCTCCAGTAATTGGCTGTAGCCACCTTTATTTAACCAATGGTTTTAAATTGGGGAGCAAGGATTGCACAACCAAAGCTGTTATATGTGGGAATTTACACATCTTGAGGCAACCAGATCTTGGGGTACAGAATACATAGCAGCATTTGAATACATAGCAGCACCATACCGACCCCCAACTCTTGAGTGTTTAAGTTACTGCTAATTGGTAGAGCTGGTTGGTTATCAATTCCAAGATGAGATGTGGCCTAGCATGCCTGTACCTTCAGCTGCTTGGAGAGTGGTTATTGAAGGTGGGGAGAAGCTTTCTGTAAACTCTTTTTTTTTTTTTTTTGGTCCTTTCATCTAGATTTTCATAACGCAGTGAAGTTAGGCTCCTTGCTCACACACACCCACTTACATACGGCAAAGAAGTTCTAGTGTTCACTGGAAACCACTGAGGACCAGGCTAGAATCTCTTTAAAATGTTTGATGATTACAGCAAAGATTGGATTTGGTATAAAGGGCCATTATGGATGACAGGGACTACAGGCAGAAAAGGCTTCAGAGGATAACACCAGCTCTCAAAACACCTAAGGCAAGCTGGCATGAGTTAGGTCATCAGACGCCTCAGGATCTGAGGCCTGGTTTGGCATTAGTTATGCCTGATTATCCTAGATCTGGTATCATCTTCCTTCCCATGTGCCATCTGTCCCATCCATCTTACCTCCATGGCCTGACTGCTCCCTGCAAGAGGGGGCCTGGCGGGGAAAGAAGCAGTGACAGAGGCCGTGTGCAAGTCAGAAAGGGGAGGGGAAATGAAGGGGGATCTATGGCTCACCTAAGGTAAACTGCGTTAGCCCAACCATCCCATTGTGGTTCCATGAAAACATTTGTCTAGTCATCTAGAACTTTGAAAGCTTTCTGATTGTTCCAGAGGAACGGAGATTTCAGATTACTCCAGGGGGAATTATAGAAATGTATCAGCTCCAGTGTGCAGCTAAGCACGGTTCACCAGCTCCAGTGTGCAG
>NW_021620624.1:1153047-1169542 GCF_004785775.1 Grammomys surdaster
GTGTGCAGCTAAGCACTGTTCACCAGCTCCAGTGTGCAGCTAAGCACTGTTCACCAGCTCTTTGAACTGCATGAAAAATCCCAGTTCCATTATCTCTTAGCTATGGAGCTATTTTTAGAATTCACTCTTACTGTTTTTAAACCCCCCCCATTTGTGTTTGTGTGTGTGCGTGTGCATTTGAGTACACGTGCCCATGGAGGCCAGAGGCATTGAAGTCCCTAGAGTGAGTTACACCTGTGCAGCTTTTGACAAGTGTTTTGTTTCTCACCTCTTTGTGCTTCCCTTTAGCTATAAATAGGAAGAATGCCAGTACTGGCGATGTGGAGTTGTTACAGGATTTAAATAGGCTGATGTAGGAGAGCATTTAAAGCAGCTCCTGTCTTTTTAGTAGGGAGTTCTCCATTTGTGTTAGCTATTATGACGACTCTTTTTGTTTGTTTGTTTGTTTGTTTGTTTTGTTTTGTTTTTTCGAGACAGGGTTTCTCTGTGTAGCCCTGGCTGTCCTGGAACTCTGTAGACCAGGCTGGCCTCGAACTCAGAAATCCACCTGCCTCTGCCTCCCAAGTGCTGGGATTAAAGGGGTGCGCCACCACTGCCCAGCAGCTATTATGACTCTTCAAGAAAAAATTATCTATTTGTATGTGCACACTCATGTGTATACGCATATGTGTAACATGTTGCACATGTGTGTACACGTGTTGTACACATGTGTACACATGTATGTACATGTCTACATGTATATATTTATGCATGTGTCTCCATTCATATGTGCATGTGTGTTAATGTGTATACACATGTGTATACATGTGTGTGCACACTTACATGCATGTTTTTGTATGTGTGTGTTTGTGTATTCTTATGTTCGTGTGTGTGTGTGTGTGTGTGTGTGTGTATAGGCCATCAAGTGCATGTGGAGGTCAGAGAACAACTTTTGGGGGTCAGTCCTCCTTCCACCATGTGGGTCTGGGATTAGGCTTGTGGGCAGGCACCTTTGCCCACTGAGCCATCTGTCAGGCCTTGTACTTATGATTCTTATTAAAACATAAAGAAGGTGTGAGAGGCTAAGGCAGTAGGATGGAGAAGTCTTGAGTTCAGGGCCATTGGAGACTACATAGTGAGATCTTGTTTCACATACACAAACACACAGAAACATACACACTAAATGACATGTTGTAGGTTTGATATAGCCCATGAACTATAATTTCACAGCCTTCCTTCTGAGTTGAGAAGAGGAAACGAAGCAGCTGAGGTTATCTAACAGACCATTCATTCAGCAACACAGGGGCTGTATTTACTCCCCTTCTTGTCTCCATGACAAAATACCCCACACATTTATTTGGGCTCAGGGTGTTGGGGAACCTTGCTATTAAGGTAGCAGGCCCCCATGACCAGATTGCTTTCTGAGCTCAGTGCAAAATGGGGGACTCCCTTCTCAGTGAGGCTTCAGTGTCTCTGCCTGTCTTTGTCAGGAGAGTGTCCTTGAACTCAGGTGGTTGGCTTTGTCTGGCCTTGTCTGAAAAGTGACCTTGTTCAGAGCTCTCTGCAAGGCTGCATAGCTCAGCACACATGTCCCCCTCGGGCTTCCGGCCTGAAGGATAATTAGGTGCTGTATTATAACCAGTCAGCCCTTCCTGCTTGCTTGATGCCATGACAAATTAGCCCTTTCCACATGCACTCCTAAAAAAGACCTTAAATACCCTATCCCCGAAACAAGAAAGTAGATTTGGCCAGGCGGTGGTGGCACACGCCTTTAATCCCAGCACTTGGGAGGCAGAGACAGGCGGATTTCTGACTTCAAGGCCAACCTGGTTTACAGAGTTCCAGGACAGCCAGGCCTACACAGAGAAACCCTGTCTCGAAAAAAACCAAAAAAAAAGAAAAAAAAAAAAAAAGAAAGAAAGTAGATTTGTCTCAATGCAGCAGTCTCATGGCTGGCCAGTTGACTGTACCCTGCTCTCTGCTTCTGCTCCCTTTGTCCCCTCAGGCTGGTGGCCAGCAGCCTCCAGGGAGAAAGAGGGGGGCCACACAGAATTTGAGAATGTAGTGTCCATGATGGTAGGGAAGGCAGGGCTGAATTCATGGTGGTGGGTCCTGTAGCTGGGACTCTTCACACAGAGTAGGAATGCCAGTCCTTCCTCTCCTCAGCCCAGGACTCCAGCCCTGGTGGTACCCACATTTAGGGTGGCTCTTCCCTCTTCAGCCAACCCTCTCAAGAAATGTCCTCATAGGCATGCCCAGGAGTATCTCCTAGGTGATTCCAAGTCTGGTCAAGTTGATAGTGAAGTTCATCATCAGAGGAGCGAGTTCTTCCTACTGTATTGACTTTTAGTCCCTGAGAGGGGAAGCAAGCTGAATCCTCCACAAACTGAATGTTCAGTGACAATTTTGTCATTTTGGTTTTTTTAGAAAACGCAGAAATATTATAAGAATGTGATTTTTTTTTCATCCTGGGTGTGTGCTGCTTCACAGTAGCTATGATTTGCCTTGTCCTCTAGCAGGGGTATGATTTTGCCAGCTGCAGATAGTTTCCGCCATTGCATGACTTTGGAATTCTGGGGATCTTTCAAAGGATGTATAAGTGCTAGGGCCCTGAGAGGGTTGTTGAGTTGTTAGTTGGTTGTGGTTTGTTAAGTAGTTGTACGAAAAGAAGAAGGGGAAGGAGGAAGGGAGAAAGGGAGGAAGGAAAAGGAGGAAGAGAAAAAGAGGAAGAAGAGGGAGAGGAGGAAGGAAAAGGAAGAGGAGGAGGAGGAAATTAGATATCCTGATGTCGAAGATCAAACTTGTCCCACGGAGCTTGATGCCCTTAACCAGGATGTAGACTGAGGATAATGTCGCCCCTTTACCCTCCTTCTTTCCTCTTCTGTCTAGTGTTAGGGAGTTGAAAGGACGAAGAAGGGTGGAATAAAGAAAAACCCACAAAGTTGCCAAAGTCTGGCTACAGAAAGGATTTTTTTTTTCTAATGTGGCAGAAGCCGTTACAATGACAAATGCTTAGATTGACATGGATGGCCCTTTAAAATACAGTGACATGGATGACACAGGTGAGAGTTTGAAATAGAGTACTCAGTAAAGAAAAAAAGCATCTTCTATTCACATGCATTTAGACTGCATTTATACTGAGGGGTGACTGGAAGCTTCAATGATGCGTGCAGGCAAAAGGTACAGATCTCATGCAGAACAGTGGTTTTGCTTAAGCAGGAGATGGGAGCCTGTCTTAGTCATGGTTTCTACTCCTGCACAAAACATCATGACCAAGAGGCAAGTTGTGGAGGGAAGGGTTTATTCAGTTTACACTTTCCACATTGCTGTTCATCATCAAAGGAAGTCAGGACAGGAACTCAAGCAGGTCAGGAAGCAGGAGCTGATGCAGAGGCCATGGAGGGATGTTACTTACTGGCTTGCTTCCCCTGGCTTGCTCAGCTTGTTTTCTTATAGAACCCAGGACTACCAGCCCAGGGATGGCACCACCCACAATGGGCCCTCTCCCCTTGATCACTAATTGAGAAAATGCCTTACAGCTGGATCTTATGGAGGCATTTCCTCCAGGGAGCTCCTTTCTCTGTGATGATTTCAGCTTATGTCAAGTTGACACAAAACCAGCCAATACAGAACCATTTGTAGGTACATGGTAGACCACGGAAAGCAGGGCCTTGCAGAGCATGTGAAACTCAGCCTCTAATGCTCACCTGCCCCCACAATAGGTGGGGGCCAGCCTCCTCACACTCCCCTCCTACCCAAATCCTGGGATGCTCGTCATCTGACATGTTGTCTCCTAGGTACCTCGAGAACCTGCCTTCCAAGCATTTCACAAAGCGTAACAGACTGACATTCCCGGGCTTCTTGAACAGCCAGCACTGGGTGTTTGTGAAAGAGGGGCTGGATGATTTCAGGAAAGACTGCCCCCCACAAACACACCAGGGCCCCAAGGACGCCTTTCTTCCTCTTATTCATCACGGAGCTCCCAATATTACTCTCAAGAAGAGCAGACTGCCCAAGAGGGCAACACTGCCGTCTAAGCTTTCGAAAGCTGAGAAGGCATTCCTGGAGGATGTGGGAGCTCACAAGACTCTGCACCCCCTGGCTCTCTACCCACAACTTAAAGAAGCTCTGCCTGCTGAGGTGATCTGTCTGGGCTTGAGGGAAAGCCGGGGGGTTGGGGGGAGGGGACGGACACGACCCAAAACAGTTCTCTGCAGATGCCCTGGAAGTACATGTTATAAGGTGTACCCTACCCCCAGTGAAGGCTTATTACCAGCTCAGAGCAGCCTTCCTTTTTCTACTGAGGAAACAAAACTGTGGGGCACGCGGGTGTTTCCTTTGCTGCCCTGCTTTGCTTTGAGACCCTCTGGGTACAGGAAGCTATGCAAGGGTTGCTCAGTATTACTTATGTCTGTTTAGCCTGAGCCAAAGAGGTCTCCTTAAGAACTCACTAACAGAGAGCTAGAGACAAGAGAATTTGAAGGCCATGGGGACTCCACCACAGTGCCTAAACCAGGCCTGAGCAGGAAATCTGTTGTGTCACCAATGTCCCAGTCTGCTCCTAATTCATGGTCATCACCCTCAGCACATTTAACCAGTTTTTATATCTCAAAATGGCCCCAAGTTTGACTTTCCAACAAGAAGGAAGAAATGGCCGTCCTTTCATTGAGCAAATGGTAGCTTTCCCAGGACCAGGGCTCCTCATCTGGCCTCTCTCATCTGCTAGAGAGCCTAGAAATGGTTTCTTAGTTGACCACTGTATCCTTAAACAAATCCCAGGCTGTGTGAAATCTGAGGAAGGCAGACTGGCTGAGGCAGGGGCTGAGCAAGAAGCCCTCCACCCCCACCCCTGTTTAGCTTGCCCTGGTCTAAACAGATAAGTCTGGACCCACAATTGTGAAAGCGAAACAGGAGGCACATTGTTAGACATTGTTACTAAGTTGCCATCCCTTACAAGAATACGTGTGTGTTTTCTAAACCCAAGGCATCCTGAAACCATGTTCTGCAACCAGTGCTGAACTTGTAACCCCAGGATGTTTGCCAGAACCTTTGCCTTACTAAACTCCTGAGCCTGAGATGGCCCCCTTCCATGTGATATATTCTTGGACTTGTCTACCCACAGGTAGCCTTGAGCCAGAGTCTCCCGTCTTCTGTCCAGGTGTTAACAGCCAATGATCCTGACAGCCATTCTCTACCAACTGTAACCCTTCCCTATGAAAGGGGCTGCTCTCTGAAAATCCAACTCAGAGGGGGGCAGCTGTTTGGCCAGTCCCTTGTGCACTTATAAATGCAGCTTGTTTTAATCAGACAGTCAGGGAAATAGTTTTTTTCCTCAGGTCTAACACATTCCCTTGCTCAACTCCTCACTCTGTGAAACCTGTCTTCAGAGGCCCGGGATGGGGATCCTGTCATCAGACGCTCTCCCTGCTCCACAATCGGCTCCTCTTCCCTCACTGCACTCCAGTCACTGAGTGAATGAACGAATTAATGATTCATGCCAGAAAAATCTATGGGAAGAGCAGCTGAAATTTCTAATCAGTGATTTTCTACACAGCCTTTCCTCACGGGGTCCCTGAAGCCAGAGAGGGTCTGAGTCTCAGACAAAAAGGCCGTTAAACCACATCTCACAGGACACATAACAGTGGCAGGGGAGTGTGGCTTTTATTTCCTTGTCTGATTTTCTCAACTAGGTTTTGTTACTTTTTTTAAAGTTTGTTAGTTTTTGTTCTTGTTTTTTTTTTCTTTTTTATTTACTCTTCTCTCAGACTTTACATCCCAACTGCAGTTTTCCCTCCCTCCCCTCCCTCCCCTCCCTCCCCTCCCTCCCCTCTCTCAGTATCTCCCCTGCACCTCCCCTTTCCCTAAGATATACCTCCACTTCACCTCCCCTCAGTAAAGAGCAGGTCTTCCAGGGCCATCAACCAAATAGTGCAGTAAGACCAGGCTCAAAGGATCACATCAAAGCTGCATGAAGCAACCCAGCAGGAGGAAAAGAGTCCCGAAGGCAGGCAGGAGAGTGAGAGACAGCCCCTGCTTCCTCTGTTAGGAACCCCACAAGAACACTGAGCTACATAACCGTAACATATGTGCAGAGGACCTAGGTCGGACCCATACAGGCTCCCTGATCTCTGTGAGTGCACTTGAGTCCCAGTCAGACGATTCTTGTGGGCTGTGCTCTTGTGGTGTCCTTGACCCCTCTGCTTCCTCCAAGTTTTCCTTCCCCTCCTCCACAGAGTTAACTTTGTTTTGAGTCAGGGTCTCTATGGTGCTGAGCTGGCTGCCTGAAGCTCCTGTTTAGATTCTACTGTACAACCCCAGCAAAGAAACACCACTTCTTTTTGTGTGTGATCCCAGGAAAATCCAACCCTATAGTCTAGTTTCCATGGGTACACTTGACTCATGAGACTCTTGCACCCCTAAACTAGTCATTGTGGCTCAGGTGCAATTTGCCTGGAGAGTGGAGATATGGTTAGGCCAGCTTGGACCAAGTAGATGGGAGTGGCAGGGGAGGCGGTTCTTTGTGTGTATGTGTATGGAGGAGGGTCGTGTGTTGAGCTATGTGCACACAAGTGTGCCCGTGTAATAGGAGCAGAAGACAACCTCATCTGTTGCTCTGGGCGCTGAGCATCATTTTACTGAGACAATGTCTCCTTCCAGCCTGGAACTCACCAAGCAGGGTAGGCAGGCAAATCTCCATTATCTTAGCGCAAAGATTAGATTATAGGTGTGCACCATACCTAATTATATTTTTAAAACATGAGTTCTTGGGGGGGGGATTCTAACTCAGGTTCTCATTCTAGCCAGGCAAGCACTTTTCTAGCTTCGATGTCTTCCCAGAATGTGAGGTAAATCTTCAAAGGGAAATGTAGATACTGTATTCATAGGAGGCCTGAGAGATACCTGAGATGCCTACAGTCAAGAACCACAGAAGTCCAACAGAGACACTCCAAGCGCTGGGGCTTTGGAGGCCTGAGAGAGGCTTACAGGCATATTCTACTAGAGGAGATGGGACCACAACACAGGCCCTGAGCATCAAATGGCAGAGCAGCAGAGCTTCATAGATGGCCCCCAGCACAGTACTCTATGCAGGGCTTGATGAATGGCGTTTGAAAAGGAACGCCAAATTTACTTGGTATGCTTGTTATAGAATTGGGGCCCCCTTTCCTCCAATCATCCCTTCACCCTAAGTCTGCTTTCTCTGTGTAGCTCTTATTGCAGGTGCTGGAGATACTCGACTCTGAGAGGAAGCTAGAGGACTCGTGGGCTTATTGCCTGGATACCAGGAAATTAATGAAGGAACCCACAAATCTTGTAGAAAAACACTCTTCCAAAGTATGCCTGTGAGTACTACTGCTGTCTTTCCCCTGGTGAACAGCCTAGGATGGCCTTGTTATATGTAGCATAATTTTGCTCATTTGGGCTTTTCGTTTTGTTAGTTAAAAACAAAACAAAAGGCCAGGCGGTGGTGGCGCACGCCTTTAATCCCAGCACTTGGGAGGCAGAGGCAGGTGGATTTCTGAGTTCAAGGCCAGCCTGGTCTACAGAGTGAGTTCCAGGACAGCCAGGGCTATACAGAGAAAGCCTGTCTCAAAAACAAACAAACAAACAAACAAACAAACAAAAAACCCAAGAAACAAAATAATGCAGAGTTTCTTTTAATCCAGGCTGACCTCCAACTCATTCTGTTGCTAAGGATGACCTAGCACACCTGCAATCCCTGCCTGCACTTCCCAAGGCTGGGATTTTAGGCCCATGCCACCACGTCCCGTATCTAGAATACTTGTAAAGAAGCAGTGGCAGTAAGTCTTGAAGACAAGACATGGCTCCTGTGGGTGTGGTTTTTCCAGCAGCAGCATAAACGTGAGCGCCCATCTAGCTTTTATTTGGCGTGAAAACCTGATGAATTAACTTTATTGAACATGGCGACCCAGTGGTTGGTTGGGTCATTCCAAGCACATATGTGAGGTAAATCTTTATATGTGCATAGGATGCAGATTTGAGGTGTGCACATATGGGTGTGCACATATGTATAACACAGGAAATTGTCAATGATCCACTTGCTAGTCTCTCTTTTTCTATTTTGAGACAGGGTTTCATGTACCCAGGCTGGCCTGGAACCCCTAGTCTGTCTGCCTCTGCTTCCAGAGTGCTGGGTTGACAGGCTTAAACCACCACCCCATACCTGGCTACTCAATTGTCATTTAAGGCGTTTATAGGATCTTCTGCTCGGAGACCCTGCTTATGTTTGTATAACCATCCCCAGGCTAAATAGATGGCTCAGAGGTTAAGAGCACTCTCTACTCTTCCAGAGGTCTTGAGTTCAATTCCCAGCAACCACATGGTGGCTCATGACCATCTGTAATGAGATCTGGTGCCCTCTTCTGATGTATCTGAAGACAGTGACAGTGTACATACATAAAATAAATAAATCTTTTAAAAAATGCTCATAATTGCATGCACCTTCTCTGAAACTTTCCAAACTTCTCTGAAACTTAATAGAAATGCTTTTATCACACTCTTGCTCCCCCTAACCCATAGTATTTAATAATGCAGATGTTGCCACAAGTATCGGTATAAAGAGATTTAAGATGGGACATACTTACTTTGAAAACTGAATGATCTCACTGAAGAGTATGTTTGCCTAGAGACCTCAGGTGACAAGGACACTCTTGCTGCATTGCTTGCTCTCTGGTACATCTGGGATGATAATTCATCTCACTTCTGCCCTTCTCCCACTGGGGAGCAAGAAGACCCGTGGGAAACATAAGTTCCTCTCCTTCTCTGTGCTGGAGGGCAAGTTGCCTGGTAGGGACTGGGTGGGAATGTCTGCCAGTTGATGGCTTTTAATGCACAGTTGTCTTGGACCTAAAGCTGAATCCTCCAGCCTGGCAGCTACTTGTCATGAAAGCGACGTTTTGGCTCTTGTCTTTGCAGTTTATATTGTCTCTTAAGTTGCTCAGAATCAGTATGTGCAAGAGAGGAACATTATCTATAGGGTTATTACATATCATAGAATATATCATAGAATATATTATGATATAGTAAGAAGATATAGATGGGATCTGTCTTTCAAGAAATTGTAAACAAATGGGAGTCAGTTAGCTCTCTGGAAAGTGTTAGCTCACAGTTCTTTCATGATCTTAGCACATCATAAAAGAAATGCGGAATTTCACAGAGGTGACCTTGGCTATTAGTATATGCATTTGTTTCCTTTGACAGTTGTGAAATTTTATCCAATTAAGATTAACAATATTTGCCCGGCGGTGGTGGTGCACGTCTTTAATCCCAGCACTGGGGAGGCAGAGGCAGGCGGATTTCTGAGTTCAAGGCCAGCCTGGTCTACAGAGTGAGTTCCAGGATAGCCAGGGCTACACAGAGAAACCCTGTCTCAAACAACAACAACAACAACAACAAAAAGATTAACAATATTTAATGACAGTAGCTCTGAGGCCTGCAGTCTGACATGGCTGTCACAGTGCTGACATCAAAGGTCAGCGGGGCTGTGTTCCTTTCAGAGGCTGCAGGGAAATTTGTTCCTTGCCTCCTTCAGTCTCTGGTGGCTGCTGGTCTTCTGTGGCTTGCAACCATGTCTTTCTAAACTGCGAGGCCAGCAGTCTCTGGGCTGCCCTCACATTGCCTGTTCTTGGTGTGGGTCAGGCTTTGCTCCCTCTGGCTCTTTCTTCAAGGACATGAAGGCATGTACGTCCCAGCAGGATAATCCAAGATAATATCCTGCTCTCAGAAGCATGGATGAACACCTGCAAAGACTCTTGGAAAGTAGAGTAGCACAAGCTCCAGGGATTAGCACTTGATCTCTTCAGAGGCTGATATGACCCTATCAGAGCATGAGGTGACACTGCCACTCTCCAAAACAAGTCCCCTTAGCCAGATACTCTGTCCTTTCCTCTGAAAATAACCCTTGAAAGAGGCATCCCAACTCCCTTCTCTCTTGATCCCATAGCAGCCAAACTTCCTTTTCAGTGCCCACTGAACTCCACTGGACTGACTGGTTTTGCGTGTCAACTTGACACAAGCTGGAGTTATCACAGAGAAAGGAGCTCCCTGGAGGAAATGCCTCCATGAGATCCAGCTGTAAGGCTTTTTCTCAATTAGTGATCAAGGGGCGAGGGCCCATTATGGGTGGTGCCATCACTGGGCTGGTAGTCTTAGGTTTTATAAGCAAGCTGAGCAAGCCAGGGGAAGCAAGCCAGGGGAAGCAAGCCAGTAAGTAACATCCCTCCATGGCCTCTGCATCAGCTCCTGCTTCCTGACCTGCTTGAGTTCCTGTCCTGACTTCCTTTGGTGATGAACAGCAATGTGGAAGTGTAAGCTGAATAAACCCTTTCCTCCTCAACTTGCTTCTTGTTCATGATGTTTTGTTCAGGAATAGAAACCTTGACTAAGACATCCACTGACCTCACCCTTGGGTAAGGTCACATCGACACCTGTGTTACCACACCAGTGACTTTGCTCATTTCTGCGATAAAATGCCCAGCAGAAGCTGTGCAGGGGAGAAAGGATTTACTTTAGCTCACAGTTTGAGAATGTACAGTCTATCATGGCAGGGAAGGGATGGGCAGGGAGATTCCCAGCTGACACAGCAGGAATGAACACCAGCTGGGCCATCACCCAAAGCCCAACAGAAGGTAGGGAGCTTGATCCCGAATCAGGACCAGGCAATAACCCTCAAGCTATGTTCCCAACAGTTTCTTCAACCTTTCTTCCAGGAATTCTATAATCTGAACAGACCCAACTGGTGACCAAGTATTAAATAGCCGAGCTTCTGGGGTTCGAATCCCATTCAATCCTTAACAGTTACTACACAAGTGTTCACTGACCACCACACTGTCATCAAGGGCACAGTGAAACCATGTGACTAGACCACTCCATGGGTAGAAAGGTTTAATTGGGAATCAAACTGTAGGGTTATCTCTGAGTTGGGGCTCGGGGTGGGAACAGAGAGAAGAGCAAACAGTGGGAAAGCAAGTGAATTTCCTATGACTCTAGACAGATGGGCTCTTTGAACTGACGCAGGCTGTTTCGATGACTGGAATCTAGATTTCCTTGCTAGAGGGACAGGCCTCTAGGGTAGGTTAAGGGAAAGGAGGTTGGTCCCTGGTGGTTTAAAGAAGGCTCCTGGGAAAAAGAAACTGACTTTAGGTCTCTGTTTACCCAATAATCCTTCTGTTTACCTGACCAAAGTCTTTCTGTTTAGGACAGTGGTTCTTAACCTTCCTAATTCTGCAACCTGTTAACATAGTTTCTCATGTTGTGGTGAACCCCAACCATTAAATTATTTTGATTGCTATTTCATAACTGTACTTTTGCTACTGTTATGAATTGTAATACAAATATCTGTGTTTTCCGATGGTCTTAGGTGAGCCCTGTGACAGGGTCACTTGACCCTCAGGTCAAGACTCACTGTTAGGACATTGTCACCAGCACTACCATTTGGGAGCAGCAAGGAATCCACTTCGGACCTAACACACTAACACACTACCATTTCCATAGCAACTGACACAATTGATGATGTCATCTTTCCCACATAGGGTCTCACTATGTAGACCAGGCTAGCCTTATGGCAATCTTTCTGCTGCTGACTCCCCAGTGCTGGGAGTACAGATGTGAACCACCATACCCAGGCACATAGCCTTTCTTCCTTTAGCTTCTGGAACATTTTTTTCCTTGTTTTCCTCCTATCTCATGGTCCCCTCTTTGGTTTCCTTTGCCTGGTTTCTCCATTTGTCTGTTTGTTTTGGTTACTTTGAGACAGGGTCTCCCTATGTAGCCCCCGCTGTCTTGTTTGTTTTCAATCTTGAAGTACATCAGTTTCTTAGATCTTTTCTGTACATTCACACCCAAGTGACTTTGGCCACCTACAAATGGGCAATCCAGGCTTTGTCCATGGATCTGTAATTAATATCTCAGACTTCACAGTTGGAAACTACACTCTCCATTTCTCACTCAAATGTATCTCTCTTGCCTTTCACAGCTCAATAAACAAATAGTAATCAGCTGGTTCTAGAACAATAGCAATCTGCCCACAAATGGCAACGACTTTGTGTGATCTAAAATACTCTGTACTACAGGTCTATTCTAGAAAGCCACTGTTGTCTTGTTTGGATCGTCACAATAGCTTATTAACTAAGGTGTGGTGGTTTAAATGAGAATGGGCCCCATGGGCTTATAGATTTGAATGTTTAGTTTCTAGGGCTTGGGAAGGGCTAGGAGGTATGGCCTTGTTGGAGGAGGTGTCACTGGGAATGGGCTTTGTCGTTTAAAAAGCCCACACCAGGTCCAGTCTGTGTCTCTCTGCCTGCTGCCAGTAGATCAGGATGTAAAGCTGGAGAAACTGTGCAGTCTGTAAGGCCCCAGTGCCATGCCAGCCTGCTTCCTACCATAACGATAATGGACTACTAGCTCAATGAGACTGTAAGCAAGATTCAATTAAAGCCTACTTTCATAAGAGTTGTCTTGGTCATGGTGTTTCTTCACAGCAGACAACTGGTTTCATGGCCTTCATGCCCCTCATCTCAGTCTCTCTCTCTCTCTGTCTCTCTCTCTGTGTCTCTCCCTTCCCCCCTCTCTCTTTCCTGTATCCTCTTTCTCTCCCTCTCCCCCACTGTGTGTGTGTGTGTGTGTGTGTGTGTGTGTGTGTGCAAGAGATGGAGGGAGGAGAGATTGGGGTGGCCATGCATACATACCAAGGCACACGTGTACCCATCAGAGGACAACCTCAGGTGTGGGTCCTCACCTTCTACCCTGCTTCTGGCAGGATCTCTTGGTTGTTTGTATCTGGCTTGTGAGCTTTCATGGAGTCTCCTGTCTCTGCCTCTTCCCTCCATGTACGAGCAGTAGGATTACAGGCTTGTACTGCCCAGCCTAGCTTTCCACAGCTTCTAGGGATTTGAACTTGGGACCTCACACTTTACCTATGGAGCCATTTCCACAGTCCATTCTCCTCTTCTTAAACTTAAAATAATTACATTTTAATTTAGTTTTAGTGTGTGTAGGTTATGTGTGTGCCACAGTGACCTCTTGGAGGTCAAAGGACAAAGTGTAGGAGTTGGTTCTCTCCTTCTTCCACTGGGGTCCTGGGGATTGAAACTTGGCCAAAGATGCTTTTAGCTGCTGAGTTATTTCAGTAGTCCAGCATTCCCTAAAACCTGCTTGTCACACACAGCATAAACTGATTCTCTCACATACCTGAGGGTCATTCCTGTGCTTAGCCTTCTCCAGGTGCCGCCGATGCAGACTAAAGTCCACACTGCTCTGCACATGCTGTGCTCTCTGCTCCAAGGCCTTTGACCTTGTAGTCTAGTTTGATATTTAAGCAGTTCAATACTTTTCTCTTCTGAGCCTGGACTCAGTGTCACTTTGACAGAGAAACTTTCTCTGTAGAAATTTAGATGCTGTCCTCTCCAGCCTCTTCCCACCTTACTGTTTCTTTGTATCATTCATGAGCGTCTGGCATGTGATTGTCTGCTTCAATGTCTCTATCCTGCTTAACTGAAGCCATGCAAAGACAGGGATTTTGGTTATCTACACAGTTGAATCAGTAAAACATAATCTCCAGCACATATTTGGTGCTAAAACGATCTCTCTTAAATGAATGGAAGACAAGTTAATATTTGGATATCTGAAGAAAGGGTAGGTTCAGGGGCCATCCCTGTGGAATGCCTTCTGCAAGAAGCAATATATAGGCTGAGGTTATAGCTCAGTTGTTAAGAGCGCTTGCCTAGTGCACAAACCGTCTTGGGTTTAATCTCTACTGTAGCAGTTTCCAACATGTCGGTCACGACTCCTTTGGGCATTGAATGACACTTTCCCGACTTTTAATGTAAATGTGCCGGATAATGGCAGTATTAGGAATAATGTCCTCAGCCAGAATTCCCATCTCAAGGGATGAAGACCAGCTAAAACCATCACTATCCCCAGCCCCTTAACTTGGTACTGCTGTTCCTAATGAGTCTGCCATCTCTATGCCTCCATAAGACACACTGGAGCCCCCTAGAGCAGTAGTTCTCAACCTGTGGCTCTCAAACCCCTTTGGGGATCAAATATCAGATATCCTGCACATCAGATATTTACATTTCAATTATAGCAGTTCCAAGATTACAGTTATGAAGTAGCAGCAAAAGTAATTGTATGGTTGGGGGGGGGTCATCACAATATGAGGGACTGTATTAAAGGGCCATAGCCTAGAGAAACTTTGTGCTACCACATAGGGGCTTCAAAGTCAGTTTGAGCTATGTAAGAACTTAACTTTTACAAAGAACATTTATATGTGGCAGTCAGAAAGACACTGTAGCCGGGCAGTGGTGGCACACGCCTTTAATCCCAGCACTTGGGAGGCAGAGGCAGGCGGATTTCTGAGTTCGAGGCCAGCCTGGTCTACCGAGTGAGTTCCAGGACAGCCAGGACTACACAGAGAAACCCAGTCTCGAAAAACCAAAAAAAAAAAAGAGAGAGAGAGAGAAAAGAAAAAAGAAAAAAAGAAAAACAAAACACCAGAAAACACTGTAGTGAAATAGAACAGCTATGCAAAGACTTCCTGTGTACTGGAAGCAGGATGAATGGGGACGGGCCACTGTGTTTAGAGCTCAGAAAGCAAAGGCTTGGGGGCCTACTTTTGAAAAGAGCTGAAGGCACAAGGAGGGACCAACCATGAAGATCCTTGGGGGCTGTTTGAAAATGAAGCCTCTTTATTGGAAGAGGAACTGTTGAACACAGAAACTTTTACATAAACATACATGACAGTGGTATCATAATAGTCAAAGTATAGCAACAACTCAAATACCCATCAACTGGTGAGCAGATAACAAAATGTAGTGTAGCTACCGAGTAAAATATTACTCATCTTTACAAAGGGATAAGCTATTGGTACATGCGTCTTCATAGATGATCCATGCAAGCTTTATGCTAAGTGAGAGTCACTCACTTAAAAAACTTGATTGTATAGTTCCATTCAAATGAGACATACAGAATAGGCAAACCCATAGTAATTAAAAGTAGACTCATGTTTACCAGAAGTGGAGAAGGGCAGAAGTAGAGAGGAACTATTCATGGTTTTGGGGTATGTTCTGGAATGAGATAGTTGTGTTGGTTGCATAACTTTGGAAATATGTATTACTGGATTATATACTTGTAGCAGGATACTTATTCTGCTACATTGTATTCACAGTAGAGCTTGGTAATTAGGCAGTAGAAGAGGTGGTGGAGCTGGGGGAAGAAAAGAGGAAGGGGAGGGGATAAAGAGAGGAAGGGGAGGAGAGAAAGAAAGGAAGGAGAGGGGAGAGAGGAAGGGGAGGGGAAAGAGGAAGGGGAGGGAAGAAAGAGAGGAAGGGGAGGAGAGAAAGAGAAGAAGGGGAAGGAAGAAAGAGAGGAAGGAGGGGGGAAAGAGGAAGGGGAGGAGAAGAGGGAGGCTATCAGTCATGGAGAACCATGGATGGGTCTAAATCTGTCCTGGGTGGCAACTTCTTTTTTTTTTTGGTTTTTCGAGACAGGGTTTCTCTGAGTAGCCCTGGCTGTCCTGGAACTCACTCTGTAGACCAGGCTAGCCTCGAACTCTCGAACTCAGAAATCCGCCTGCCTCTGCCTCCCAAGTGCTGGAATTAAAGACGTGTGCCACCACTGCCCGGCATTGTGTGGGCACCTTGTTGATTGAGCATTTCTAAATATATAAATCCTTTAGATAATCATTAAGCTTTAAGAGTCTCATTTCTACCGGGAACTGCGAGGATGGCAGACATTGTCTGGGGTTCAGCCGAGCTTTGTGGATACAGCGTGGGGGATTGGCAGAGCCATTCCCCATGCTGGCGTCTCGTGGGTGCCAGGGCCTGAGCATCTAGCTAGCCTGAGCCCCGGTCAGAGCCAAGAAGCAGCAGGAACATGGTGGCTGCCCAGGAACAAGCCAGACCAGGTGCCATTTTCTAAATATCACCCCTACATATACTCTTTAATTGCTAAAAGAATTTTTTTTTTGAGATGTGGTCTCAGTTAGCCCAGGATAGCCTTGAACTCTATGTAGCTGAGGATGACCTTGAACTCCTCCTGATCCTAATGCTCCTACTTCTCAAGTGCTGGGATTACAGGTGTGCACCGTCACATCTTCTTGCATGATGCTGGAGATGGACATAGTGCTTTTTGTGCGCTGGGCCAGTGTTTCCCTCTGAGCTATATTCCCCAGCCCAATGTTTGCATTTAATAAGCACTTTATGAGTTGGATGACGGGTGACTGCATTTGACATGCTCAGGCTTATATTTAGCAATGAGCACTTGGCCTAAAATTCAAATAAAGGATTAGTAATTGGGTGGATAGATAGAAAGATGCAGAAAGACCAGTGGGGACTTTTCATAACAGTCTAGAGAAATAGACAGAATCTACCAAACATCCATGAGTCAAACATCAGAGATGAGAGACAGATACACACACACACACACACACACACACACACACACACACACACAGAGAGAGAGAGAGAGAGAGAGAGAGAGAGAGAGAGAGAGAGAGAGA
>NW_021620624.1:1169552-1229842 GCF_004785775.1 Grammomys surdaster
AGAGAGAGAGAGAGAGAGAGAGAGAGAGAGAGAGAGAGAGAGAGAGAATGAGAATGAGGGAGAGAGCTCATTGTCAAAGATGCTCGTTTTTCTAAAGATTACAGGTCAACTTCAAGTGCAGTAGCTTCTACCTGGTACCTGTATTAATTAATAAGTAGTACTTGTAACTTTCAAAGCTGACATAACGCTTGATTTAATCTTAAGTTTTAATCAGTATGACACACCATGACACACTTGCCTTTCTAGTACTGAAGAGGGGAACGTGGTATTTGAAGCTATAGCTCATGTGACCTTTTAGAGACCTTGAGAGTGCTGATCATTTCCCAGCGATACTGCTTGAGATCTACTTGGATTCACCCGGCCTCATGCTCAATTCTTTGATGATCTCATTGTGTGTAGACCCAAGAAGATGCTGACGTCACGTTCAGGCCAGTGGCTTTGTGAAGAAAAGCCAAGCAAAGTGGATTCAATCTATAAAGACAGTTTCCTCCATGATGACGTACGCAGAGGAGTCAGCGACTTCTGCCGCTGGGCCACCGATCTTGTAAGTTAGCAGTGATACCTAAAGTTACCATCAAGAGTCAAGCTCAGGGGCTGGAGAGATGGCTCAGTGGTTAAAAATGTTGACTGCTCTTCCAGAGGTCCTGAGTTCAATTCCCAGCAACCACATGGTGGCTCACAACCATCTGTAATGTAATCTGATGCCCTCTTTTGGTGTGTCTGAAGACAGACACAGTGTACGCACATAAAATAAATAAATATATCTTCAAAAATAGAGTCAAGCTCAGCGTGTGAAGCCCTTGGCTCGATCCCTGGTGTGGAAGAAACACATCAAGCTCAAAGTTACTTCAATTAAACATTATTAGAGTCAAATTCTCAAATCATCAGCCATGATGAAAACTTGTCTGCTCAGTCATTGACCTCAGAAAGTTTTGGGCACAAGAAACTTCTGCAAAGTTTGTAAGCTCAGAACTATTTTGAATATTCACTTTTCTATCTTGCACCATGGCTGTGGCCTCCATGGCTTCCATTCCCACTTTAGTTACAGGAATCTCCATCCTTCACTCCTGTGGCATTTCACACTTTATAAATAATAATTATTATTACTATTATTACTATTATTGTGTATGCGGTATGTACGTGTGGTTGTGTGCACGCCCCAATGAGAATGTGGAGGTTTGAAGACAACCTCATGGAGTCTCTTCTCTCCTCCAACCTTTTTGAGCATTTAGAGAAACACTAAAAATGGTCATCGGCTGTGTTTTCCACTGAGCCATCTTGTTGGTCCTGTTTCCTGACTTTTGGAAAAAGTGGCCTAGCATTCCCTCCACCTTCCATGCTGTCTCTCCTACTGTCACCCCACTTGTGGATGAGAGCTGAATGCCAGCAGGTCTGCCCAAGATCCCTGAGCAGCAGCCCCCTCCTCTGCAGTCCTATGTCCTCCCTGATCCCTGAGTACCAGCCCCCTCCTCTGCAGTCCTATGTCCTCCCTGATCCCTGAGCACCAGCCCCCTCCTCTGCAGTCCTATGTCCTCCCCGATAAGATGAAACCGTAAACCCTGGGGAAGGCATCATATTTACAGACACACACCTTTGCACTGGTGAAGGAAGAAGATGGGTCACAGAACAGCTATGGCAGACGATAAAAAACAAACAAACAAAAAACCAAACAAATGAACAACACCCCCCCCCCAAACTTCATTTCTGTTTAAAGAGCAATCCATCGATGGAAAAATATCACTTTCTACTGGAGAGGAAGCAGGTGAAGTCAGGTCTTATGGAGGGTCTTGATGAGGCTTTTGAGAATGAAGCAAGCCAAGGGACTGGCTAGATGGCTCAGAAAATAAAAGGGCTTGCTCCCAACCCCAGTGACCCGAGTTTGAGTCCTGGGACCCACATGCTGGACGAACAGAAGTGGCTTCTTCGTGCAAGAACACATGCCACACACATGCCATGGCATGCAAAATGCCTGTGCACACACACAAGGACATAAACTTAAATTGTGGGGGGGGGAGGGAGGGAGGGAGGGAGGGAGGGAGGGAGAGAGAGAGAGAGAGAGAGAGAGAGTTAGTTAGTTAGTTAGTTAGTTTTTGGAGAATATGATAAACAATGTTCCTGGGAGCTGTTTCATGGGGCGGTTGCCTCTAAAAAGTCTTTTTAGGAATCTGATCTAGAACTCTGATATTTAAAGCACAAGCTCATCCTTAGTTCTGTGTGCATGTATGTGTGCATGCATGTATGTATGTAGGGGTGGGGGTGTGTGTGTGTGGGGGGGTGTATATGAGTGTGTATATGTCTACTCAGGAATGCCAAAGGGTAACTTCAATTGTTGCTCTTCAGATGCCAAACACAATTTTGGGGCAGGGTCTCTCCCTGGCCTGGAGCTCACCAATTAGGCTAAGCTGGCTGGCCAGCAAGCCCCAGGAATCCACCTGCCTCCGCTCCTGCTGGGATTGCAAGTGCATGCCAGCATGCCTGGCTCTTCTCTGAGAGTTCTGGGAGCTTAACTCAAGTATGTCCCAGCAGGCCTTTCAGGCCTTTGCCAGCTGAGTCACCCTCACAGCCCCAGTAGCTCCCTCAGTGTTTGCTCGTGCACAGTTCATCTCTGCAGCTAGCTAAGCTGGAGAAGCCTGGGAACATCTAAGGAAACAAAGGTCAATAAAGTTTTCTTTATAATAAGAAAATGAAACAAAACAACACTCACAATACCAACCCTGAGACTTCAGCTGAGCTGTTCTGCCAGCTTGCTGTGTTTCTAGTCTCTATAACCAGAGTCCTATAGGCCCTCAAACTCTCCTGTACCGCAGCAGTCTGTGGTGTGAGGAACAGGAACTTGGCACTTTTCTTTCTACACTATGGATTCTTGCACTTCATTGATTGTGCTTGCTGTGTTTCTTCTCATTACTATCCCAAGTCTTGTTCTGTTGGTGTTCCACGAGTTTAAGGCTCTGACCCTGGTTCACACTCCCCTCCGTAAATACTACTTCATACCCAACTCCCACTCACCCTACCCTCTCTGTTTCCCAACGGTTATCTCCCAGAGTGGGATTATTCTGACTCTAGTAGTCTTTCAGGGTTAGGACAAAAGTCATCTCCTTGAGCCACTCAGGGCATTCATTTCTACCTCTACCAACTGTGTCCAGGGAACAGGCAAGGACAGTGTTATTCTGTGTACAAAAAGGTTGAAATAGCCTCTTTAAACTGGGCCATGGAGAGGGCCTGGGCAGATGGCTCAGTGGCTGAGAGGACCTAGGTTCATTTCTCAACACCCACCACAGCTCGCAACTGCCCCCAGCTCCTGCTATAGGGCATACCACTAGCTCTTCTGGCCTGTCACCTGGACACACCTGGCACAGATTTTCAGCAACATACACATACACTTTTTCTTTTTTAAAGATACACTTGAAAAGCATTCTAAGAATATTATTGCTACAAGGTGTCAGAAAAATTTGTGTTTGGTCAGACAGTATTTCCACAGGGACTCATGGCTTCTTTCAGCTACTAAATTAATCTCCTTAGACTAGAAAAGCCATGCCGCTCCAGGTACTTCTGTCTCCAATGAACGTTCCCTGAGCATTGTCTACTTTTCCTCCAAACGCCCTATCTCTCAGGAGTGGTCAACACTTCTTGAGCTGAAGGGAGGAAGCAGGGAGCTCCTGGCCATCTGTCTTCCATTCATACATTGTAGCGTTCTTTCAGGGAAGTTCCACCATCAACGAAGAGTTGGTTCTGCAGCAGTTTGACATTGACTATCAGACCAGACGCAGCTGTGAGGAGCTTCACAGGCTGAGGGTAAACCAGGTACGTTGAGAGCCGAGGAAGAAAACTGGCTGAGGAAACGACAGGAGACAGAGTTGTGCTATAAACCAGACCATGAGAGGTGACTTCAGAAAACACAGACGACCACAGGAGAACTAACCAAAAATCTAAGGAAACCAAGTTATCTTAAAGTTTTAAACGTTCTTGCATTCTGGTTCTCTAGGACTCTGGCTTTTTTTTTTTTTTTAAGATTTATTTATTTATTATATATGAATACACTGCTGTCTTCAGAGACACCAGAAGAGGGCATCAGATCTCATTACAGATGGTTGTGAGCCACCATGTGGTTGCTGGGATTTGAACTCAGGACCTCTGGAAGTGCAGTCAGTGCTCTTAACCACTGAGCCATCTCTCCAGCCCGGGACTCTGGCTTTTTAAAGAGCATCTCCCAGAATGTTATCACATTTAATAAATATTTGATAAGAGAATGAATATTTAATATCTATAATAATGGTTTGTATTGAAGAGGACATATCATTTGGAATTGTTAGTGACTATCCGTTTTTAGAGACAGACTTTTTAATGCTTTTCCTAAATTGAAACCATAACCCCTAGTTATATTAATAACTTGCTGCTTATTACTTAGCAGCAAGACTAATCCAGCAATGACTCTGAACACTATTAATCTCAAGCCCAAAGAATTCTTGAATTTTTATTTGAATCAAGTTGACCACACATCTTTTTTTTTTTTAGGTTAAGAATTTTTAGAAATTATTTTTAGTTATGTGTGTGTGTATCTCTGTATATGGATATGTGCACACAAGTGTAGGTGCCCGTGGAAGCCAGAGGCATAGGATCCCCTAAAGCTGCTATTGAAGGTGGTTGAGTCCATGTCAACCTTCTGCAGGACAAACACTGCATCAACGGTCCACCTCTGCAAGAACACCGTGGGCGCAGGAGAGAACCTCAGTCCTCTGGAAAAGCAGTAAGTGCTTTTAACCTTTGAGAATCTCTCTACACCCACAGCATCCTTCTCAGTCACACTCTTTCCTAACAGAAGCACATGTTGCTGCAAACACGGAAGCATGGCAGGAGAAGGAAGAGTTGCATCAGTGTTTTGAAGGGAGGTAGCATCTCCGCCTCAGCATCTTCAACTTTCCGTTCAATTGCTGTGCAATAAAGCACATGTGCCTCCCTGTGCGAGTCAACAACAGACTTGAGTGCCTGTGTTGAGTGGGGAGCGTCTTCCCTCAAAGTCAAAAACAGAACATTATCTCTAATTAGCTCTGAATTACCTGTGGTTTTTCTTTACACGTCTTACCACATAGCTTTATTTCTCTGAAGAGAAAAACAGAATCCAATGTGTGCAACTTTAACGATTTCTCTCAGGATGAGGAGATGCCTCTGTCGGTAAAACGCTTGGTGCATGAACATTATGAACTGAGCTTGAATCTCTAGAGCACATCCAAAGCCAAACACAGTAGCATGTGTCTGAGATCTCAGCTTTCCTATGGTGAGGTGGTGGAGTGAGGGGATGTGGGTGAGGGGAATCCTCAGGAGCTCACAGCCTGGCACCTCTGCAGTGAACAGAGAGATCCTTACTCAAACAAGAGAAAGTAAGAACTGGCACTCAGAGGTGACCTCTGACCTGCACATGTGTGTACATGCATACACCCGCCACACACAACATACACACACATGCGCACACAGACATGCATGCACACATGTGCTCACATGTAAGTATATGTACACATGTGCACACACACGCATGTACATGCACACACATGTACACACAGTACTTTGTGAGTACAGAGTTCTAGGTTCACAGTGTTAGCTTTTATTTCAGTCGTATGAAGCTGTTGCTCCACTGTTTTGATTGAATTATTTCAGACCATTCTTATGAGATGTTGACCTGTTTTTCTGAATGTGGTTTTTTCCTTTGGTTGCTTTTAGATTTTTCTTTTTGTCTCTCTCTCTCTCTCTCTCTCTCTCTCTCTCTCTCTCTCACACACACACACACACACACACACACACACCTCTCTTTTTAGACTTATGTAGGGGTTCACTTAGTGTCTTCATCCTATGAACATATACTTTTCACAGTTTGTTTTTTTGCTTTTGAAAATTATTAGTATATATGACTTGTACAGAGTAATGGGTTGCATTTTGACATTTTCTTATACATGTGCAGTGTACTTCTTTCATAAACTTTGGGGGAAAACTCTGACCATTAGTTCCTGAGTCTGTTTTTGGCCTCAGGCCTCTCCCTGCGTTTGAACTGCTCCCGAGGAGCCCTGACCCTGTGTCCCAGCTCACTGCTTCTGTTTTGTTTCTTTCTTTGTTTATGGTTTTTGTTGATAGGTCCGTAAACCCTGTGATTTCTTTTCCTGAAATGTCTGTGGTTTTGTTTCATCATTCCAGTCTCCATTTCTAGTTGTTTGACGTGTGTTATCTGCCTTCCATGTCTCTACTTAATCTTTGGAAGCATAAGAGATACAGCTCAGAAACTGCTTTGGTGTCTTTGTATCATAGCGTCAGAATCTGCTGTGTGTCAGTTCCTGTCCTCGAGGTTTGCTATGTTTTCCTGCATGGCTTCATGTCTGGTAGTTTGTGAGTGGATGCCAGGCACTGTGCATTTCACCTTAATGGGTGTTTTGGGTACTTTTACGGTTTTATAAATATTTTTGAAACTTGTTCTGAGCTATAATCAAGTTATTTGGAGAAGCCTGGTCTTTTGGGGGTCTTGCTTTTAAGTTTTCTTGAGAAAGAATAAAGTAATATTTGGTCTTGGGCTAATTATTTCATAGTACTGAACAAGACCTTAAGTGTGTTCTTCCCATTGTGAACCTTTAAGCCTTCCAGGAGGAAGAGGCTACTGATCCCAGCCCTGTGCAACTATCAGATACTTTCCCTCTGGGGCAGGCATTAAGCTGGTTCTTTGCTTGAATCTTGGGTGGTTTCCTGTACATGTGCTCCACACCCCACCACAGCCGCACACAGAGCCCTCTCTCTGTTCTGGGGCTCTGTCCTGTGAACTTCTGCTGCCTGGCTTTCCGTGGATTCTTGATCCTTCTGTTTCCTCAGTCAGTCGGGGAGTCCCTTGGGCTGCTTCCGGGCTCCTCCTCCCCATGTGCCCTAGAGACTCTTTTTCTGCAGTCGACATGCAATTATGACACTTATTTTGTTTGTCCCTTTTCTCCCAGGGATTACTGTCCTGGTTACTGAGGCCCAGCATCTCGCAGACTATTGTTTTTCTCTGGGTTCTGAATGTGGAAAGCGGGAGGGAGAATCAATCACATTCTGGACCTGCAAGTCCTCATTGTTAGCTTTCTACCCACAGAGGATTCTCAGCACTGCCACATTCTGTCCTCTGGTCTTCTTTAAGACAGTTTTCCCCTCCCACCGTGCCTCTGCTCATGCATTCTGTTTGAAGTCCCCCTTTCCCTGCATGGACCTCTACCTCCTTTTAAATGAGGGTATGTGGCCGGTTTTGCTGTGGAGTGTTTTTTTTTCTAGGTCGCTTGGTGGAGATCAATTGTATCTTTAATTCCCATCCTTCATAGCACCGTGTGTCCTTATCTCTCCATTTTCCTCTTCATTCTGTATGACAGTTCATCTGTTTACTTAATTAGTCATTCAATAAACATTTCTGAGCATCAATTTGTTCAAAGGTGTGGCTAGCAAATGACATGAAACTGGAGAGCTGCTGTCTTTACTAGGGTGTCCTCTGACAAGACTGCAATGCACGTGGACTGGTACAGGGTACAGAAATGAACCACTCTGGAGACAGTTTTAGGAAACAATATCTACTATTGCATGTGAGAACCACTTATATGGTAGAAGCCTATCCACTGTCATTGGTTAGCCCATTATCCTGGAACAGATAGTGAGCACTCACACCACCAGGGTCTCTCTGCAGAAGAAGCACATTAAAGAAGTGGAGAATGCAGACTCATCTGCCGGCCGGCTATCGGCTATGCATCCTACTTCGGACTTGTTTAGAAGCACAGTGGGCTGAGCAGGCTGTCTGTCAGGTCATGCCTGCAGTTTTCTCCTACAGAGGGCTACTTCCTACACTCAGAACTTACAGTTCTAGTGAAGTCAACAGGCAAATGATTAACTGCCACAGAATGATGTCTTGTGTATACACATGTAAGAAGAAATGATCGATCCAACAAATACAGGGTGTGGACAGTTTTGATAAAGGCTTCAGAGAAGAGATCTTGCTTGTGCCGAGTCATAAAAGATCACTAATAAATTACCAACTTCTTCTCTTCACTTGGGTTCCTAGTCTTCCCCTGTTCTTTTACCCCATTCTCTGCTTCCCTACTTTCAGTTCAGTGTTTCTTAGCTGAGGGAGATTTTGCACCATCCCCCTCTTCCCAAGGATATTTAGCAATGTTTGCAGATGGCATCTTGGGTTGTCCTACCTCAGCAGATACCACTAGCATCTCATAGACAGAGACCAGGAACATGATAAATGTCCTTCCATGAGGAGGTCAGCCACCTCTCCTCAGCCAAGAGTGCTCAAACTCCAAATGTCAACAACGACAGAGTTAAGAAACAGCACTGTTATTCAGCAAATATTTAGAGAACACCTGCTATATTCTAAGTGTCCTAGATGCTAGGGAGGCACAGTGGAGAACAGCCTCCCAAGCTTGTATTCCAGAGGGTACAAAGAGAGGCAGACAGACAAGGAAACATACACAGCACATGAGACAGTGACCAGCACTGCTAAGAAACATGAGGCAAAGAAAGAAGGGAAGGCATGTTGTGGGAGGGTTGAGACTTTAGACTGGGCGGTTGGGAGGATACCACCAGAAATAGTGTGAAGTAGGTGTGGGAGGGAAGCCCGGGAGGCACTGATGCACGTGTGAAACATTCTGGAGTTAGGCAGCCTGTCCTAAACATCAAATATGGAAGCTGGTGGCAGCAGTGCCTCCTGAAGCTGGACTCAGAATGCTTGCCCAAGTATCCTGACCTTCTGTCCCACTTTCCAGTACACAGTTTAAATGTAGACAAGAGGAATGCAGAGATGGCTTAGACGTCAAGAAAGCTCACTGCTCTTCCAGAGGACCGGTTTCCCCTTTGCAAACCTCCCATCCCCCAACCCCCAATATATATATGGGCCTAGACAAACGACTCAGTGGTTAAAAGCACTTGTGGCTCTTGCAGAGGACCTGGGTTCAATTCCCAGCACCCACATGGTTGGTGACTCACAACGATGTGTAACTCTAGTTCCAGGGATCTAACACTGACTTCTGACCTCCACAGGCATGAGGTACACATGTGATCCCTACATGCATTCAGGCAAACACTCATACATGTAAAAAGAAAAATCTTAAAAAAAAAAAATGTGCTGAGTGGTGGTGCCAAACACCTTTAATCCCAGCACCTGGGAGGCAGAGGCAGGCGGATTTCTGAGTTCAAGGCCAGCCTACAGAGTGGTCTACAGAGTGAGTTCCAGGACAGCCAGGGCTATACAGAGAAACACTGTCTCCCAAAACCCAAAACAAACAAACAAACAAACAAATAAATAAATAACAAGAATAAAAATAAATGTTTGAAGGATCGAGACAGAATTGTGATGTCATGTCTCTGTGTTCCACCCACGAGTTAAGTCACTGTGATAAGATGACACGTGTTTCAGGTAATTAAGAATGCGGCTCCCGATCCAGGCTGTTACTAGACAGCGCCATTTCCCCACAGCTCTGACACTGGACCACAGCTCTGGCTAGCTTGAAATACTGGCCCTAACACACACGAGACGCCAGTGTGGCGGTTGGCTCTGCCAATCCAGCACGCTGTCTCCACAAAGCTTGGCTGAACCCCAGAATACCCGCCATGCCCGCTGTACCTGGTAGAATGAAGATTCTTATGCTTATCTTATATAAAGATTATCCAATATTTATATATTTGGAAATGTTCAGTTAACAAGATGTCCACACAGAGTTGTTTCCCAACATCTAACCTTAAGACGTAAATCGTTACCCAGGACTGCTCTGTTAATTCTCCATGGCTGCACCTCCCTCCACTCTCTTACAGCTCCTCTTCTTCCCGCCTCCCGACTCCTCACTCCGCCTACCTCTCAAACAGCCCAATCGCTGAGCTTTATACAAATGTAGTGGGAAGATATCCAGCTATAGACGTGTAGCATTGTGTCCGCAGCATCTGGCTGTGAACCAGCTTGAAGTTCTCCTTAGCGCACAGCTATGGAAGTATCAGAAAAGAGAGTGAGACCTGCTCTTCCTTCATATTTTCTCTCTCCATTAAAGGGACAGAAGGTTAGGGGGTAGGAAACAGTTTGGTCAACGATAGTACAGTGCTCCTGAGGCTGAGCGTAGTGCTGAGCTTAGTGAGTTTAACTTACTAGTTTGGCTTACCCGTCTTGTTCAAGATCATCACTCTTGGGTGAAATATGTAATTTTTTTTTTACCTGATTTCTACCTGCTTTGCATATGTCATCTCCTGTAATCCTCCGGACACTCTTACAGCATCAAAACCCTGTTATCTCCACTTCACTGATATATAGCTGAAGTGGTGTACCCATGGACTCACAGCTAGTGAGAGAACGAAGACTGAAATTAGGCCTGTGTACATCCAACGCCCGTGTTCCTGGGTGTGACTCTCTTTTCCTAATTATGAATGCTTCATGCTTCTTTTATAAAAACCCAAAGCACACTGAAGCTTTGTAAAACACTTTGGCGAGAACTAGCTGTAAATTCTAAGTCACAGCACACCTTTCATAAGATGAGCGTTAGATTATTGAAATGATCAGCTGATTAATAAGTAAGCAGCATCAACCACAACCCTGGGATCATGTGACTTTCTCTAGAACCCTCAGAAGCCGAAGCAGGTGAAGATGAGGTACGGAGCCTGGTATCTGAACACCAGTTTGTGGAAGAGACAAAGAGTGGATGAACCTTTGGTTGACCCCAGGGTCTCACGCAAAGCTCAAGATTGGAATTTTAAAAAGCAGCTTCAGGAGCAGGTGTGTTCACATGCTGAGATCCGGTTGTCTGAGCACAAACAGTGGCTGCAGGTTGGGCAAGGAGGTTCCCCCAAAGTCTCAGGGTATGTGTATTCAGTTCAGCAATGAGAGAGGCAAAGAGTTGTGGAGAGCATGTAATAAGCAACTGCCATCTTGATCAGTGTGTTCCGTGAGTAAATGTTTAAAGGCGGTTGAGGAGCTAGGCCCACCACAGTGTTCCGAATTGGTGTGATGTGGTGAAGTTTCAGGAGACTAACTGTGGAACTGGTTTCCTGTCAGCACAAGATGGCTGTCAAAGAATTCAAAGCTGCCGGGCGGTGGTGGCGCACGCCTTTAATCCCAGCACTTGGGAGGCAGAGGCAGGCGGATTTCTGAGTTCGAGGCCAGCCTGGTCTACAGAGTGAGTTCCAGGATAGCCAGAACTACACAGAGAAACTCTGTCTCGAAAAACGGAAAAAAAAAATTCAAAGCTGTACCTGGGAAGTTTCATTAGCAGTACTCAGTTGCTACAGAGTCTCCCTAAAAGAGGGATCAAAGGTTAAATGACCCAGCAGCAAATCCACACCACCAAAACGTGGCCCTGCTCTACTGTAGAGAAGCTGTGTGCCGGCCTGTCTCCTGTGCACACGCATCTCTGGAGCAAAGGTCATCACCGTTGCTCTGAAAACAGGCAGGTGTTGACACATGCTTCACAGGACTCTGACAAAGCTCATCTGTAGACCTCTTCCCGTTTACAGCAGACCAGAGTGTCTCCCGATACTCATAGGGAAACACGTGGGAAAGTAAAACCCTGTACAGATGTAGCTAATGCTGCATTGGTAATCGTCCATCAGTCCACTAGGCCGACCAAAAAGGTCATTTTCTCTTCCCAGTGCTGGGTATAAAAGACTGTTTTTAGGAACTGAGTATGCCATGACTCTATAAGTACAGCATGCTTGAATAAGTTCCAAAATAAATAATCCTTAGTAGATTTTTTTTAGTGCATGGCTTCTGATTGCCTACATTTATGTGAATTTAACTCATAACATAATATTTTATTTTGACAGCAAGAGCTATTTATGGTGTCAGAGTGCATATAATCAGCTAAAGAAGATGTAGTATCTTTCCTTTTCCATTGGACGTTGTGGTTGATATCACTATGGCAGTAAACATTATTCGTCAGGAGATTTAGACATGGGGAAGTCTAGACAATAGGATTGTTCCACAGCAGTCTTTGTGGAGGCCTAGGACTGGTGATTCTCCTGCTTCACCCTCCCAAGGGTCAAGGTCACAGGCATGCCCTGCCATGCCCAGCCTACAGAGGATTTCACTTCTGCACTGAAGGTGCGACTGTGAGCCATCATGACAGTCTCACCAAGAACACAAGAGTTCTCACTATCCTTGACTGACTGTGTTTGGAAGCTGAAGTGACCTTAAAGAGTTGAATTGCAGTATGCAAATTTCTTTTTCTTTCTTTCTTTCTTTCTTTCTTTCTTTCTTTCTTTCTTTCTTTCTTCTTTTCTTTTTTTAGGTTTTTCGAGACAGGGTTTCTCTGTGTAGCTCTGGCTGTCCTAGAACTCACTCTGTAGACCAGGCTGGCCTTGAACTCAGAAATCTGCCTGCCTCTGCCTCCCAAGTGCTGGGATTAAAGGCGTGCGCCACCACTGCCCAGCTATACATCTGCTTTTTGAGTTCAAATAAATGCTAAGAAAACTCCAAGAGACTATTCAGAGGACTTGGGACTGAAACAAGCCCATTTTGATTGGTGTAGTTAAGATCTGTAACTTGTGGGGCTGGTGAGATAGCTCACTTGCCTCCTTCATTAAGAAATATTTAAAAAAAAATTAAAACATACAAGTTGTGGCCATAATGTATCAAATAAGTTAGTTTCTAGACATCCCAAGTCAAAAGTTTTACTTGTTGCTTATCCTTCATACAAGGGCAAGGGGAAAGAAAGGGCAAGAGGGTGAAATCAGACGTCTTTGGAAGCTCTCCTCTTCCTTAACGAACCCCACGGTGAGAAGGAAGCGCTTGCTCGCAGCGAGGAGCTTCATGGAAGTTTCTCCCACAGGCTCTTTTTTTGTTTTTTCGAGACAGGGTTTCTCTGTATAGCAAGGCTGTACTGAAACTCTGTAGACCAGGCTGGCCGGCTCACCAGGCTCTTTTAAACTGCTCTTTTAGGAGGAGCTGCTTGTAGACCTTCGAGGGACAGCAGCCTTTAAGGACTTCATTCTAAGCAGGGGCTACAGGATGCCCAGGGTGAGTTATTTTGCAGAACCCTGCTGAGAGCTTTGAAGAAGACAACTGGATGAGAAGTACCCTAACATAATGAGAATAGCCCACTCCCCTGCGCCATCCCACTAAGCCTTGGGAAGGATGGGTCAAATAAAAACTCAGTGTTGCTTTCCAGATGGTGCCCTTTGGTTAATGCCACTGTAGAGGCGCCATCTTCCTGCTGCTTTGAAGTCTGCTATCCTCTGGACCAAAGTGAAGGGAGTCAAGGTTTAGAGCTTGCAGAGCCTGTTACTAAGACAGTATGTGCTCTCTAGGAACTCCTTAGGGCTCTGGGACTTTCAGGCCTAATGACACAGTTACATGGCTTGGGTCAGCATGAAATGGAGTGGGCACTTAAAATTGTATCACACAGCGTGAGCTCTGTCCAAACAGAAACCCAGTAAAAGTTCATGTCTGGGTGCCTCCCAGCTTCTGTCCTGCCCTCTCCCTGATCCAGCTGTGGCCTGTAGTATGGAAAGGGTGTGCCAGCCTTCTCCCATAGGGCAGACTCACACATACCTCCAATACAAAGATCATAGCAGGAGATCAGCTGGGCAGATCGCAGCAAGCTGTGTACCCAGACAGCAGGACCCTAGGCATATGGTGCCAGTCATAGCTAATGACAGTCCATGCATGTGTCCACCACCATGTCCCTCAGGTTCCCCAGAGGACGGAATAGCCAAGGTACTCAGATATTAGAAATGGGACACTAAATCTCTCTCTCTCTCTCTCTCTCTCTCTCTCTCTCTCTCTCTCCCTCCCTCCCTCCCTCCCTCCCTCCCTCTCTCTCTTTCCCTTTCTTTCTTTCTTTCTTTCTTTCTTTCTTTCTTTCTTTCTTTCTTTCTTTCTTTCTTGGTTGTTGTTTTGAGATAGGGTCTTCTTGTGTAGCCCAAGCTATCCTCAAACTCGCTATGTACCTGATGCTGCCCCTAACTTCAGATTTCTCTGATCTGCTATCCAAGTACCAGACTTACAGGTATGTGCCACCACACTGGCTTGGAATCTATTTCTCAAGAGTGATAGAACTAAGAGTGGCTTGTATTTAATGTTGAATAAATGAATATATTGAGTATGCTCAGAAACGGCCTGGCTTTAGGCTAGTTTAAAGCACGAGGTAGGGATTTAGTGTTGAACACTCCATCATAAATTTCAATGGGGTTTCTCCTTCACCTCAGAGCATCAGTGATAGGCCCCCTAACTATATTTCCTTTATATTCTCTATATAGTCTATCATACTGGGTTTGACATACATACAGTAGCTACTTGATCTTCATATAAAGCCCACTTAAGTGTAGTGGTATATCTTTATAGAGAGAGCATATAACTATGCTTAATATTTTATATTGCACATTATATACTCTTTTGAATATTATATAAGATATATATGTGTTTATATTTGTTTTGCTTTTTTTAAAGTAACCTTAAACATCTGATTCTTCTGTTTCCAACTCTTAAATGCTGAGGTTATAGGCATGTGCTGCCATGAGTACATACATATGTATATATATATATATATAGTGTGTGTGTGTGTGTGTGTGTGTGTGTATGAGTGTGTGTGTGTGTGAGTATGGCCCTCTGAGGCTAGAGCAGGACATCAGATGTTTATCACTCTTTGTTTATTCTCTCACTTACCTTGAAGCTAGCCATTTTGTCTAGGCTGAACTGGGATTCATCTATCCCCATTGTCCCCCTCCTCAATGCTAGAGTAACAGGCATGTCTGGCCATTCTTGACTTTTTCTGTAGGTGCCAGGGACTCAAATTCAGATTTTTATGCCGAAAACATTCTTATCCACTGAGCCACCTTCCCAGCCTTGTGTTATATATGTTTACCTTAATATTTATACTGTTACAGCTTCCTTCTTCCATTCAGTGACCAAGCCAGCTCAGTCAGTCAACAGGGTCTCTAAGGAGGGAGTAAGGTTTGAAAAGAAAAGACTAGTAGACAACAGGATAACACGAGCCCAGACAGTACTGAGGAGCCTTGATATTTTTTTCCCAGTCAGCTTTTATACCATTCTAATTACATGCAAAGGGTCAGTTCTAGGTCAAGGAACAAACAAAGCATAAACAAAATAGTCAAGAAACAAACAAGACCAAGTCCTCCAGTATTCAGGGACTTATCAAGATGATAAGCCTACTTCCTTGTCCTAGCCCAAGGTCAAACTTTTGCCAATATCCTTGAAGCAGCACCATAGCTCTCCACAATTCAGATTTGTCCCTGCTGCAGTAATTCATTCTGTCGATAAACACACAGATTGACAGGGACAGAAGGGAACATGTCTGACATACTGGCTGTGCTCTCTGCTGCACAAACTCCAGAGAGATTGTGCCCCTGCATAAAGGTGAGCCACTTGAGAACACAGTCACATAGACTCTGGCACTATTTTGTCCCTTTTTCTAATATCCTACAGCTACTCTCCTACTGAAAACCTTTCATGTGAAAGAGGGAATCCATCTTAGCATGTGAAGTGAGATGTGGTAAACACTTGTAATCCCAGCACTCAAGAGGTTTGAAGCAGGGAGATTACTCTGAGTTCAAGGCCGGTCTGGGCTACAGAGTGAGCCCCTGTCTCAAGAAAATGAAAAAAAAAAACAAATGTAAATTACATACAGATGTACATATATGCAAATCACATCTGTATGTATGTATTTACATGCTGTCACTTAAATATATGTGAATATTCATTCTTTCTAACCCATAATGTATCTGTATTCTGTTATATATGCATTCACATCAATCACATCACAGGGGAACATATTCTTGTGTGGATGTATACCAGTGTCTATACATTGTCCACAGTGACCCAGCTAGATCCCAGGCCTTTAACAGCATAAGCCTTTGCTGAGCTGGGCTGGCCCAAGGTGGGGCACAGGCCGAGGATGAATTCAGTCTGGGTATTTATGATGCTGAACAATTGCTTCTCACTCAAGTTATCCACTTAAAAGGTCTAGCCTAAGGAAATCTGCCAGAGTGAAGTGTTTAGTTTTTAGTTGGCGTTCTAATGAAGAAACTTTCTCTTTTTCCCCTGTAGTTCCTTGAGAAGATGTATGCGGAGGAGAAAAGTAAATCTGAAAATATTAAGACTCCTAAAAAGCTCACACAAACAGAGAGGAATCCTGGGAGAAGATGAGTCAGCTTTTATTGACAGCATACTTGGATATGCTCCATTATTTTAATTATTAAGTAGAATATGGCAAGTGTCCTCTGTGGAAACTTCAACCTGGCAGCATCCATAAATATAAAACCCAACACAAATGTCTTTCTTTTTTTTTTTTTTTTTTTTTATAAATTCTTTTTTTTTTTAAAGATTTATTTATTATTTATGAATACACTGTAGCTGTCTTCAGACACACCAGAAGAGGGCATCAGATCTTATTACAGATGGTTGTGAGCCACCATGTGGTTGCTGGGATTTGAACTCAGGACCTCTGGAAGTGCAGTCAGTGCTCTTAACCACTGAGCCATCTCTCCAGCCCCACAAATGTCTTTCTAAACAGCTTTCCAAATGCTTTAGTGTATCATTTTTGTATTATTTTTAGATATGTATAGCTCAGTATGTTTGCATGTGGGTATGTGCACATAAGTTTAGAAGCCTTCAGAAGCCAGAAGTGTTGGATGCTCTGGAGCTAGAGTTACAGGGGGTTGTGAGCCACCGTGTGGGTGCTGGGAATTGAACCTTGGTGTTCTAGAACTGTGAGCTCTCCCAATGACTGGCCCATCTTTCCAGCCTCCTCTGACCAATGGTTTGTTTGCTCATTTGTTTGGCTTAGGCGTTTGGTCTTCTTCAGGGAGAGTCTTGCTATGTAGGCCAGGCTAGCCTCTGATTAGTCATCCCCCTGTGTTAGCCTCTCAGGGGCTAGAGTTGCAGTTCTGTACCAATATGTCTGATACACAAAAAAATACATTTTGTATATTTACCAACTGTGGGATCAATATTCATGTGTAATCCTCTCACACTTTCGTGTTATGAAAATTACATAAGTGTGTTAAGTTTTTGTAAAAATAAAATCATACACAAAGTCACAATTACTTTACTGTTACTACTTTGAGAACCTGACACAGAATGAGTGCCTCTTTTCTTTCTTTAGAGTGTTATTTTCTTTCATCAGGTTAAGCTAACTGAGGTGTTTTTCTCCCCAGTCTTGCTAATAAATGTGTACTTGCTGCGGAAGGTCGTAGGTCAAAACATTTAAAGGAAAATCAAGCTAACATGTTTCAATACTTTTTAAAGATTAAACTTGTGTGTGTGTGTGTGTGTGTGTGTGTGTGTGTGTGTGTGTGTTTGGGTACCCACAGAGGTCAGAGGAGTATGTTGGATCCCATGGAGCTGGAGTCACAGGCAGATGTATGCTGTGTTATGTGGGTGACGAGAGTCAAACTTAGATGCTCTGCAAGAGCAGCGAGTGTCCCGAAACCCTGAGCCAACTCTCTAACATTTACAATTTAAAGAAATTATTTGGGAGGCAGAGGCAGGCAGATTTCTGAGTTCAAGGCCAGCCTGGTCTACCGAGTGAGTTCCAGGACAGCCAGGGCTACACAGAGAAACCCTGTCTTGAAAAACCAAAAACAAAAACAAAAAAAAAAAAAAAACAAAAAAAAAAAGAAAAACCTAAAAGAAAAACCTAAAAGAAAAAGAAATTATAATTTGGGACAGGGGGCAGGGTTGGAGAGCTGCATGGATCAGTGGTTAAGAGCACTGACTCTTCCAGAGAACTAGGGTTCAGTTCCCAGAGTACCACATGGCAGCTCACAAAGTTCTGGAATTCCAGTTTCAGGGAATCTGACACTCTCTACTGGTGTCTGTGGGCACTAGGCATGCATGTGGTATACATACATGTATACAGGCTGTACAAATGTAAAGAAATATTTGGATTAAAATAACTTTAGAAACCAAAACAATTATTATTTTGTGTATGTGCTTATGTTCATGCATGGGTGACTGTGGAGATACTGTTCCTCGTGAACCATCTTTTTTTTTTTTTTTTTAGGCAGGGTTTCTCACTGGGACCTGAACTCATTAATTCAGTGAGGCTGGCCACCTGGTGAGCTCTCTGCCTGTTTCCTTTTCCAACATTGGGATCACAAGCCACACTGTCATGGCTTTCTATATAGGTGCAGGGAATCAAGTATGGGTCCTTACACCCGCACAGCAAACATTTGCCACTCCCCAGGTCGTCCCATTCTCATCTCATTCATCTTCCACAGAATACACTTTAAGTTTGGTTACAGTAACACACCTGTAGTTGGGAAAAGTTTTTGGGAACTGTTGTGTGCACACGATGTGACAGGGAAGAAAATGTGTAACAACTCAGTGGTGTTCATTTCTACACCTGGTGAGGAAGCACACTTTCTAAACCACTTTTCTCATCCGTTTCCTGTTCCACGTGCTTGCTTTTTTAAGCCAACCCTTTGGCTGATGGGATCTTTTGGTTAATAGAATGGCCCAAACATTTACCCACAAAGGTCGGAGCCTCAGAGATCCTCACACTGGTTTTTGTTGTTATAAGACATGGTGGAACCCCAAGGGACTCTCTGTTGTCTTTTCCATCATTTTCTCATTACTGAGTCTCCTCGGCCTAACTCCAAGAGCGTTCTTCTCAGTCCTGTTGTTGTTGAGGCAGGGTTTCTCCATGTAGCCCTGGCCATCCTGGAACTCGTTCTGTAGACCAGGTTGGCCTCAAACTCATAGAGCTGCTTGCCTCTGCCTCCCCAGTGCTGGGATTAAAGGCGTGCACTCCCATCACTTGAATTTTTCCTTCTTCAAGCAGCACAAGGAGACTACACTGACCAGTCAGCGGTGATTGCTGCTAAGTTATCCAAGAATTGCTGTTTTCTGCTGGTTGTGCCCTTCCCCAGGCCTTGAGCAGGCCTGAGAGACCTTGTTTACCACAACAGACCAAGTGATAGGATCTAGGTGGAGTTACCCACCTTGGCTGCATGGAACTTAAAAGAAGAACTGCCCCTGGGCTTGCCTTGAGATATCTCTGGCCAAGACTGTGACCAAGAATGGATCATCCCACCCATCTCTTCTGCTGAAACTAGGAAGGGCTCAGGCAGGGTTTTTCCCTTTAAATTGAAAAGCTGAACATTAAAGCATAGAGCCTTGATCAGAGAACTTTGTCTTGGCTTCATCTCTTTTCGACCTCTTGTTAACCTTTCGTTCCCAGCCCCTTTCAGGTGAACTCAGTTGATTTGTGGCCGCAGGCAGCTACAGCTGGTGGGGGCTTTTCTCAGGCTTTTAGACCCATGGCTCAGTCCTAGGGCTAAGGAACAGTTTTTCCTTAAGTGGTCGTTAAGGAACTATTTCTCCTGATGTCACCCCTTAAACTCAGACCTGCATACTCAGAGTATGGAGGAAAGAGTGGGTGTTGGCTCAGTGTAGAAAGCTATTGCTCAGCGTCTGTGTGACACTGGTTCCAGGCTTCTCTGAAATCTGCTGGTGCTCAAATCCCTTACAGAAATGATAAAGCTCCTGCTTATGACCTACATGTGCCCCACCCTGCACTTGGAGTCATAGCTACATTACATTCAATACCTAGCACAATGCAAATTAAGATTCAGTTGTTACACTGTCCTGTTTAGGGCCTAATGAGAAGAAGCAGCTGTCTGTCAGTGTTCAGTATTTCAACTCTGTCTAACTGTGAGGGTGCAGAACACGCGGGTACAGCATGGGCACTGTGAGGGTGCAGAACGCGCGGACACAGCATGGGCAGTGGTGCTGCACTTCATAAACATTGTCTCCCAAGCTCCACTTGGGGTCTGGAATACAACGTCTATGTGCAACGTAGTATAGGCAATTGCTTCCTCACCTTTGCTATAAAAATAGCTTCTGTGCTTTGCAGAGTAGCTCGTGCCTATAATCCTAGCACTCCAGAGGCTGGGGCAGGAGTGCCAGGAATTTTAGGCCAGTGTGGTCTATTCTGTTCTGAATTACAAAGTGATGATGATGATGATAGTGATGATGATGATGATAAAGACGATGATCAATTAGGTTTCTCAATGAGAACCAGTATGGAGTGAAAAACCCAAGCGGTGAATAAGCATTCAGTAAGTCTATAAAAGCTGGTGTGGGTGGATGTCTGATAAACAAGATCAGCAAATCTAAGCCCAGAACAACCTTCTGGAAAAAAAAAAAAAAAGATCCTGTACTGCTCTTCCTGAAGATTCCTTCAATCTGTGGCCACCACAATCCCTTCAAGTGTTCAGGGTTGTATTTGTGGAACAGGGTGGAAAATGTCGCATGGGGGATGGAATGGGAGATACTTCACAGAAGCTTTTAATAGAGTTTTACAAGAGGTTAAGTCACGGATTCCAACTGACCCCAAATGGCACAGAAAACAGACATGCAAAGATCATTGTTTGTCAAGCAGTATCTGAATGTTGTCTTCCAGATTTATGGAGGACATTTGTTTCATAAGATGGCTCTCAACCTCCCTTCTTGCTGTTTTTTGCAAGTGACACACGTGCATTGCTCTGGGTGAGGGGTGAGGGAGAACACACAGGACTGCATCTATGTATCTGGGGGAAGCTGGGAGGTCCAAGGCAAGTAAGGCAAGGTTAGAACATTGTTCTCTTAAAAGCAGCTTAAACAAACCGGCTGAACACACAGTAGGACAGCAGCCTTAAAGTGATCATATTGTTAACTCCAGATGAGAGGTCCAGCAAAAGTTCCAGTCTCTTAGAACATTCAAGATGCTTTTATCATAAATGAATTGCCTCAGCTCAAGAGCTGAAGGCTGGGAAGCTCAAGATCCTGTAGCTGTATCTCATGAAGTCCTTCTTGGTAGTTAGAATTCTGCAGAATCCCAAGATGGCATAGCGCAGGCCTATTTTCTAATAAAGCCATGGAACCACTGGGTTAGGACTGCAGTTTCATGGTCTCCTTTAACTCTCAAATGCCCTGCCTCTGAACTCCAGTCTGATTGTATTTCTACCTTCTTAAAACCTGACAACAAAGCTCCTATTTAAAAACAAGTCTTATCAGGGACATCCAAATCACAGAAGGGGTAAAATGTTTAAAATGCTAGGAAATTTCTCTGTCTTGATTTTCAGCACCACCCTAGAATTGGGCTGTAATGTCCAGTTGCTGACATCAAATTGTGTTGGCTTCTTAGTCAGTTGGTCAGACTTAGAGACTATCTCAAGATGAGAAGAGCAGGGTGGGGAGGCATCACAGTATGGCAGGCGTGACGCACTGTGCAACTGATTGCATCTCTGACTCCTGCTCCAGCCCAGTTCTGTATCGAAGTCTTCCAGGAGGCCATGAGGGCAAGGTGGTTAGGTAACTAGACATGGAACTTTGCAGCATGAGGCCTGGGTTCTAAAGGCTTTGGCACTTACCATCTGAATGATCATAGATAGATTGGTTATGCTGTCTCCTCTTGTCTGCAGTAGGAATGATGGCAATAATAACAGTTCTATCTCTAGTGATGTGGTAAGCATTAGGGAAGCACGACAAGTATTTAGAACAGACCCTGGCACATCGCTCACACATACTGAATGTTAGCTGACACCCAGGCTGGGCGGATCAGCTAACCCCTGGTTAAAGATAGGCACCTGTCACATGGCCACCAACTGTCTCAGGATCACCCTGCTGTATTTAACCACTGCCCAGTGAGAAACCAAGGGAACAGTTTGATGTCACTGGATTTGTGGCTCAGCTGCAGAACACTGAGTGCCCAAGCTAGGGCCCTTTCTGGACTTGTTGAAGTTCTATTCAGAGCCCTGCCTGCTGAAAACGCTTTGAGCGCACTGGCTCCGAGGGCTCGGAGGCCTAGGATGCCTTCTTGAGTGACATGCTGAGCTCAAAGTGGGCAGCTTCTCAGACTACTGAATGAATGAGCTGAGGCAGGATATCTAAATTAGGCCTCCTGACCACTTCATGGCCCTCGGGATAAGAGCAAGTGTAAATGTGGCTTCCAAAATCCAAGTGGAAGTATACGTAGCCTATGGTCATCTAGTAAATCCAACACACAGATGAAATAGCTATCAATAACGTGGGAGCATAGAGATTAATATAATGTTGTTTAACCAGGTGACGCTCGTTACTCATTGCCTGTAAGTATCACTTAGCTGAAGTACGTGTGACTGAGTGTTAGGATTGGCAGTTTGCACATATCTGCTATCTCAATTCCTAAATGGCTTTGTGGATTGCTACACTGTCTCTGGCACACTTAGCTATCCGAAGAGTCAAGGCTAAGATGCATGTTAGGGGTGAAGAATAAATACAACAGTTTTCCTTCCATTTCCCAAAGCTGTTCCCACAAAGTTCAGCCCAGAGTCCTCATGGAAGCCGGGGAGACCTTGCTGCACAGGGACAGGGAAATGTCTGTGGTAAAGGAAAACACTTCAGTTCAACTGGGATTAGACGTCCTTGAGACTAATTCCAGGAGCATCATGACAAGGTGGTGGAGCTCTTACTCTGCCCCTTCTCTCGCTTTCTCCCCTCTCCCTCCCTATGTGTTTCTGGTCAGCCTCTTCTCTCTCTCTCTCTCTCTCTCTCTCTCTCTCTCTCTCTCTCTCTTTCTCTCTCTCTGTGTGTGTGTGTGTGTTTGTGTGTGTCTACTCCCTTCCCAACTCTACTTCTCATGCCCTAAATAAATTCTATTCCATACTAAAAAAAAAGAAAAAGATGGTGGGAAGCCATTGGGCTAAGATGTGTGTCTGACTCTGGGGAGAATGAAGAAAACCTTCCACCCCAACTTGAGGCAGATAGAAGTTCCAGAAGCTCACCTCAGAGATTGCCAGGAGGACCATCAGTCTGCTACTCCTGCCATGCTTAGTCCTGGGCTAGGAGGAGCCTCCAGGTGGGCAGCACAGCCTCAGTATGACAATGGACCATATTCATGGAAACATCTGGCTCCAGGAACCGGTTATTCTTTTTTTTAAAAAAAGATTTATTTTGTTTATGTGAGTACACTGTTGCTATCTTCAGACACACCAGAAGAGGGCATTGAATTCCATTACAGATGGTTGTGAGCCTCCATGTGGTTGCTGGGAATTGAACTCAGGACCTCAGGAAAAGAAGTCAGTGCTCTTAACTGCTGAGCCATCTTTCCAGCCCCCCCGCCCCCCTCATTATTCTTGTTAAGGTGACTGAGTGGCATAGTCCCACGGGTTGGGAGTTTGGGGCACTTTAAGCCATCTTGATCTTTCTTCATGCTCCCACGTCAGTGCTGGGGACTCAGCCTTTCCCAGACAATGCTATATCTTCAACATATGAGCTCTGAAGGAGCTATACATTCAAGTTCCATTGTGGGTAGTTGGGATAGAACCCAGGCCTCACAGGATTAAGCCCATGCTGGTCACTGAGCTTGGCCTTAGGCCTGGAGCCCTGGTTATAACTGGTGAGTTACAGACATGGGCAAAGCTATCCCAGGCTTGTGAGTGGTGTCCAGCATGGTGAGTGGATGTAGACTTGGGGACCAAGCCCCTCATCTGTGGAATTGGTAATGTCTTCAGGTAGTTTCTGCCAGAGTTGAGCTGAATAAGGATATTTTGCTAATTTTGCTGAAGAAGAACTTGCTGGGTGGATATGGGAAAGTCCCATACATCTGATCACAGAGTTTGTCTGTGTTCATGGCATAAGAGCAGAAGAAAAGTGAGGGTTCTCCTGCAGGCCACACATGCTGATGAGAGATAGGTGGTGGGGTCCGTGCGCTGGTCATTTCAAGCAAGGCTTCTGACTATGCCTGTTGACTTTCCCAGATTCCCCAACCATTTTCTTGCCAAGTTTTGCTTCTGGGATAGCCACAGACATCTTCCTTGAATTGGCCCCTTTCTGATTGCCGGTGATTTTGAGCCTCTCTATGTTTGTTTCTTCAGTCTGTGGATACCTGCTGTTAGCTCAGCCCAGACATGAAGAAAAAGGGTGTCCTTCCTGCCCTTATCTTGTCAATGTGGGTGAATTTGTTGGATATTTGCATCTTAGTAATTTGTCTTCTAGACAACACAGACATTTGCCCTTGTTTGGTGCTATCTGGTAACTTTATCTAAGCGTCCTCCGTTGGATGTAATTATATCAAAACAGCCTCCTATGTTCGGTACTTTAATGGTGACAGTATCTTGAATTTTGTTCCTTAGCCTTGTACTTTCACTGTTTTCACGGATTGGTGATTTGTATTCCATCTGAAACGCACTGTTTAAAGCAGTACAACTCACCTAGCTCCGCCTCCACTCACCTAGCTCCACCCCCAGCCCGCCCTCCCGCACCCCACGGTGAACTGGCTAGTTTTTCCAATACAGACTCTCCATTTCTAAAGGTTTCATCTTTACCAAGCAGCTCAGCCTGGAGTCCATCCAGGTGCCGAGATGAGTCAGAGGTTTGCAAACAGTTGCAGTTAGAAAATGTCTACGAAACCTGAGCCTGGGAGGCTCCAACGTGACCGAGCTGCAGAGAGGGTTTGCTTGTGGAGAATGTCATGGGGAGACACAGGCACAGAGTTTGACAGAAACGCACAGGTGTTGTGGTACATCCCCAGAGTGCCAGGGCTTGAAGAAAGAGGAATTGGAAACCAGCAGCATGTCTGCAATGCTGGAATATTCTCGGAAAGCAACCATGATACCACGCATCCAAATTCACACACTTACTTCTAAAAGGTATGCGTTGAAATGTGGGCATGGTTTAAGCATCATCAGGATTTGGTATAGCCAGAGCCTCTGGGCTCGGGAATCTAGGATCGAATCTCCTGGTCAGCCACACCCTGGATGACCTTGAGCAGATCCAGCCAATGTTGAGATATTCATGATATAATCCTGCTGAAGCACTTAGCCTGGGGCCAGCATCAATTACATCAGTTAGGCTTTCAATGAAAAGCAACAATAAAAGCAAGGGCGTATTAGATGGTAGAGGAGGCATTCCAGGGAACACAAGGAACAAAAAATCTCCAATCCTCCAGGGATTTGTGATCTCAAGGAGGATACAAGTTACAAAAATAAGTACATCCTAAGAAAACCTCAGACCTTGTGCTAAGAAGTTCATATGTTCAGAATTCAGGTAAAAAAAAAAAAAGGCATATCCATCTGAAACATGGTAGGTTCTGAGTGGAATTCTTAGCTGAGGAAAGCAATGCCAAGTTTCAGGAAAGGTTTTGAGCAGAGTCAAACAGAGAATCACTGCAGAGTGCAGCAGTCTGAGCAGACTGAGGTACACAGATGAGGTCTGAACAGGGTGCAGACACTGAGACCAACAACGCAAGGACAGTGGAAAGGGAGATTTTACTCTGTCCCACTCTTGAAAACTTCTCTCCAGATGGAGAGAGCTGGTAAGTAGGAGAGAGGTTTTGCACATCAAGTAACTCATGGGCACAAACTTGATGTCGTTCCATTTGACACAGTCCTGACTCTCTACCTGAAGTCGGTTTTGATCTCATACGTTAAAGGGCTCAGTTTAAGAGTCTCCCCATTTTGCCGGGCGGTGGTGGCGCACGCCTTTAATCCCAGCACTTGGGAGGCAGAGGCAGGTGGATTTCTGAGTTCGAGGTCAGCCTGGTCTACAGAGTGAGTTCCAGGACAGCCAGAACTACACAGAGAAACCCTGTCTCGAAAAAACAAAACAAAAAACAACAAAAAAAAATGTCTCCCCATTTCAACAATCAATCACAAGACCATGAGTTTCCTGTTTCTATTGACTGATGAACTTCCAGGATCCAGCATCCTTTTCTCTGGGTTTCAAGATTTGCTAGAATTCAAGGAAACACTATTTTAATTTTCTTTCATCTATTTCTTTCTGACTATCCACCTACCTATCTTCTTTTTTGGAATCGTAAATTCACAGAACTCAAGGAAACCGTAGGCTTATGCTCACTGGTTTGTGATGGAAGGTACATGCTATGGTTTGGATATTCCAAACTGTACTTGGTGAACCCAAGTTTACCATTAAATCTCTAATTAAAGACATGAAATAAAGCTGACAAAGAACACACCAAGTTCTATATATGTAGTGCTTACAAGGCACGTGGGGATCTATGTAAGTTGTGGAAGGCACTGTGGCTGGAAGGGGTCAGTGAGGGCGGGGCCCGAGAGGTCATGGGGACAGGTTTTTGCAGTGAGATGTAGAATCTTTGGGGAGTTTCATGAAGGCCTGACATGGTTGCAGTTAGATCTACTAGCCTCTAGTTTGAAGATGGGCAGTGCGTAGGGGCTTGCAACTCAGTTTAGCCTGTAGTGATGTCTTCACCTCGGTGAGTTGGATGTGGTCATCATGCAACTTGTCCTTTCTCTTCTAGTTATGCTTCTCTATATATCTGTGTGTCTCTCCCTCCTCCACCTCTCTTTCATCAATAGCTTTCTGACTATCTACCTATCTTCTTGGCTTGGATCTTAAATTTTTTAAATTTTTAAATTAATTTTTAAGTATACTTTGAGCATATTCTTTCCTCTCTTTCAGCTCATCCCAGATCCTCCCTGTCTTCTTACCCACCTAACTTCATGTTCTCCCTTTCCCCTTCCTCAAAAAGGAAAACAATAAAAATGATATCAAAACACAAACTTAAAAAAAGAAAGAAAATGAATAAGACCAAAAAATCAAACAAAACAAAAAGTACACACACACATGCACACGCACAGGCCCCAAAGAAAACCTGGAGCTTGTATGTGCTGACCATCTACTCCTGGAAAGTGGCCGATACACCCAGTGAGACTCCTTTGGAGAAAACTGATTTTCCCCTTCCAGTAGGCATCAATTGCAAGTGGCTTCTTGGTCAGGGGTAGGACTTGGTGTTCACTACCCCGACCCCCCTCAGTGCTGGGATTCTATCTGGTTTGGGCTTGTGAAGGTGTCGTTCAAGCTATCACAATCTCTGTGAGTGCATAAGTGTATCGAGTCCTGTTGTGTGTGCAAGGCACTGTCATCTCTTAGAATCTTTCCCCCTCCTCTTCCACTTAGATCTGTGAGCCTTTAGGGGAGGGATTTAATAAAGCCGTCCCGTTTAGGACTGAGTGCTCCAAAGTCTTTCCCTACACGTGGTCCACTTGTGGGTCTCTGTTCTGAGCTTCTCTGAGGAGGGCTGAGTGACGCTCTATCTATAGGTATAGCAGTATTCCATTTGAACATTAATTTAATAATAAAGCAGAAGTCATTGTATTGCTCTGTTCTCTACCTATCTACCTACTCCCTGAGGAGTTGCAGCCGATGCCGAGAGAGGAGCGACCTACCAGGAAGTCCTTATCAAGAGATGCTGTGTACTCTCTTGTGATCTCAGGGATCCAGCAAGGAGCACTGTTGAGTGATTGATCCCCCCTCCCTCCAGAGGTTAGCAGAGCCAGGTTAGAAATAACTGCAAGGCATATACTTTCCAGCTGTGGCTTCAGCAACAGGATGTGAATATGTGTTTAAGGGAAAGACTCCAGGTCAGAAAAAGCCCTGGCTCATTACCCTGAAGTAGGTGTGGTCCTTCCTTCACAGGACTTCTGTTGTGTGAGGATCAATTTAAGTTCATACACAAAACACTTTGAATATATGATGCTTTGATAAAGGTCCGCTGCTTTATTAATATTTACTTGTAGGGGCTCCATACCTGGGCAATATCCAGTTTAGATGCGTGGGTGTGCATTGTGCAGCACCACGCGTGGCAAAAAAAGAGATAGGAGGGGACATACAGGTTGATGCATGCCTGTAAGTCCCCACTCGAGGTGCAAGAGGATCCCTAGTTTGAGGCAGCCTGGGATATGTAAAGACTTATAGGCTAGTCTGGAACCTTTTTTAAAAAAGGTGTAGGAGGTTCTAGGAGGAAAGATAGACAAGACTGGTGGAGGTGGTGGACCCTTATGTAGATTATTACATAGAGGTTGAGAAAGCTGGGGAGGAAGTGGAGCTTCCTCGAAGCCTCTGCGCCCCTCACCCCCAACCCCTGATTGTGCTAATAAGTCCAGCGAGAACCCTGGGCACCGAGCCCTCCCCGGCCTCGGAGCTCCGGGAGCCCCACCCCCCACCCCCAGCCTGCCTCGACGCTGTGCGTAACCGGGCTCTTCTGCCGTGGGGTGGATTGGAGCGGGACAAGGCGTGGAAGGACCGGGAGAGGAGATGGGAGTGGGCGAGCGCCGCGATGCGGGGCGGGGCGAGCGGGGCGGGAGGCGGGGCCGGGAAAGTTCGCGGCCGCCCCGGAGGGCTGGGTTGGCCGCCACGGAACCGTAAAAGGCTGGGGCGGGCGGGGTGGGTGTGGCCGTGTGGGTGAGCTGAGCCCTGCACCAGGGCTCGTAGTCTCCCGCAGGCTCTCAGCCATGGGCGCTGTCTGGTCAGCCCTGCTGATCGGCGGGGGTCTGGCGGGAGCGCTCATCCTGTGGCTGCTGCGGAGCGATTCTGGGGCCCCGGGAAAAGATGGAAAAGGTGCGCAGAAGGGCGCACCTCCAGGGGAGGCTGCGGCCCCGGGAGGCGGTCCGGGTGGTGGTGGCAGTGGCGGCCCTGAACCATCGGATCCGGAGCTGGTCTCCAAAACAGGTATTCTTCCTCCCCTCGAGCCAGTTGTTTTGAAGTTCCCCGGGGAAGGGGAAACGAATGGCACAGAACCGTGCGGGTGGGTTCTGGTGGACCAGCTTCCCCGACCCGGGACTGAACCCTCTTCAGCCCTCACCTCGTTCCGGGGCTGTCCTGTCCTGGAGAAGCCACGCGGGTCCTCCAGTGGCCGCGCCCAGCTCCGCCGCCTCAGCGGGGACGGGCTTCTCCGCTTGGCCGCGCTTGGCTCAGTGCAGTAGGCTGGTTTGGGGGGGACATCTCACAACTCTTCAGTTTCTGATGGAGCTGGGAGGGACATCTTCTGAGTCCCAGACCCTGACATACCACACCTCTCTTCAGATCTGGGGCTTATGAGTATTGAGCACTCACTTCCTATATCTGGGCAGTTCTTTCAGGAAAGTAAAATTCACTGGAGTCATGAAGGCCACTGTAGTTGAGGCTGTGCTGGCCGCGTAAAAACTTAAAACAGCCCAGGGTAGTGGCCTACTAGGGAATCCAACTTATGAGAATTGTCACCTAAATTTAAATCTTCATTTTAGAGACCCTGCAGCAGGCAATCAGTGCGCACTGGCACAAACCCTAACCTCCTTCCTGTGCCCTTTATCAGCTGCCTGGCAGAACTTATTTTTAGTGGTGGTCATTTGTAGCTGCTACGTGAAAATCTTTCCCATGGCTGGGTTTTAATAAACAGTTCATCTGTTTTCTTCAGAAAATTGGGAATCCAGAGTAATATTTACTGACATGTCACTTCAAATCTCATTATTAAAAAGAGCCAAAAATGTAGTGAGAGTTTTCCCAACCCCCTTCTGATTCATGGTTATTATTTAAAACCATAAGAGTTCAGGCTTGTAGGAGAGTTAGCCAGAAAAGAAACTAGGGTTTTTTTTTTTTTTTTTTTTGGCTTTTCGAGACAGGGTTTCTCTGTGTAGCCCTGGCTGTCCTGGAACTCACTCGGTAGACCAGGCTGGCCTCGAACTCAGAAATCCGCCTGCGTCTGCCTCCCAAGTGCTGGGATTAAAGGCGTGCACCACCACCGCCCGGCTAGTACTCCACCGCCCGGCTAGTACTTGATTTTTTTAAAAAGAAAAAAAAAAAAAAAAACAAGGCCCTGAACTGCACATAGAAATAAAGACTACAGCAACCAGTTTTCTGAGTTTTCCTTTGCAAACCACCTAATGTTACTGCACTCTCCTTAGAGCATCTTCAAGAAAGCAACGGACATTTGATTTCTGAGAGCAAAGATCTTGGTAACCTGCCGGAAGCACAGAGGCTGCAGAATGTTGGAGCAGACTGGGGCAATGCCAGAGAGTATGTTCCTGTTGGAAAGATTCCAGACACACACTCCAGGGCCAACTCTGAAACGTCAAGAAATCAAAGCCCAGAATCTCACGTAGGAGAATGGAGACTCCCCAAAGGACAAGAAACAGCTGTTAAAGTAGCTGGCAGTGTGGCTGAGAAGCTGCCCTCCAGCAGCCTGCCCATGGACAGAGCTAAAACAGCCAGTCTTGCACAATCGGTCAGTCAGGACCCTGCAGGCCATGAGGACTGGGAAGTGGTATCTAGGCACTCAAATTGGGGGAGTGTTGGTTTGGGTGGCAGTCTTGAGGCTTCTAGGTTAAGTCTAAATCAGGGAATGGACGCTAGCACAAACAATCTTGTGGGAGGAAGAGGCTGGGGAGTAGATGGGAAGATGGTGTCTCTGGAACCTCAACAGGTCAGCATCCAGTTCCAGGTGCACTACACCACAAGCACCGATGTGCAGTTCATTGCAGTAACCGGAGACCATGAGAGTCTTGGGGGATGGAACACGTACATCCCACTCCATTACTGCAAGGACGGGCTCTGGTCTCATTCTGTCTTCCTGCCTGCAGACACAGTAGTGGAGTGGAAGTTTGTGCTGGTAGAGAATAAGAAAGTTACTCGCTGGGAAGAATGCAGCAATAGACTCCTACAGACCGGCCATGAGGATAAAGTGGTTCATGGGTGGTGGGGGATTCACTGACTCAGTTTTCAGAGCATCCAAGAGGCTGCAGCAGAATGTGGAAGAGGCTAAGGCTGTAGAGCACACTGTGTAGTTTAAAAATAAAGGTGGTGTGTTTCCAATTGTAGCCATCAGGGTTCTTTCAGATTTGCTAGTGTGGCTTTTGTCCAAAATGTAGGAAGATGTATGCTTGCAGATAATGCTTCCTATAAGCTGGCACTTGTCCCTCGTTGTATTGACTGGTTTGTGCTGACACATCATGACTGTGATTGATCATCCTGGGTAGTTGCTTTGGCTATGCCTGACGTATGGACTACATACGGGCAAGGAGAAACTAAGCAACTGCACAGGTACAAGTTAGAGCTCTTAGGAGCTCTTAGACTAGGGAGGCTACAGTAAGTGTCATCAAACACAGCTAAAGCAACACTGTTTACATTCAATAGTAACAGCATATGAAACTGTGACCAGTAAGGATAGGAGTGAAACTTCCTGTTAGTTTTTATTACATTTTAACTGCTGAGGATAGACGAGACATTAGCAGGTATGTCTTTGTCTTAGTGGCTGAAAGCCTATTCAGAGTTAGTCATCTAGGAAGCAGAGCATGAGGGGTTGAGATGTGAGATGCTGAGGTGGCTTGAAGGGTATAGTTCTTTGAGGACTGGGGTTACAAGTCGGAGTCTGGTGCATCCCTTCTTTACCCACAATGCCTTGGTGGGACCATCTCTGCTCACTGTTCCACCTCATTCCTACTAGGTGTCAACAAATGGGCTGCCCCAGAGACATCTTTTCCATCTGTTCACTCTTCACTCTCCTTACATAGCAGAGAGTGAAAATCTATATAGGACCATGATACAAAAGAATGTCTGCTCTGAGAATAAACAATTAAGCTTTAAGTTATAACTGAATAAATAAATCCCAAGTTTTAATATCTTTATTCAGTGTCTCAGTTATGTGTCTCAATTTTCACACTGTAACCTAGATTAAAGTAACTATATTTCACATATAAAGAAAAGCAAGCCTCAAATTATTGCAGATGCCATGTGGAGAGTCTTCTCTCTCCCTTGGAGAAAGTTTAAAATTTTTTTTTTGAGAAAGTCTTATTTTTAAAAACTTTGCTTAGAAGGGAATTTTTGAGGTGGAGTTTCTTGTAGCATAGGCTTACCCCAAAATTCACTATGTAGCCAAGGATGCCCTTGAAACTGATCCTCCTGCCTCCATTTTTCTTTTTTTGGTTTTTTGAGACAGGGTTTCTCTTTGTAGTTAGTCCTGGCTGTCCTGGAACTCACCCTATAGACCAGGCTGGCCTCGAACTCAGAAATTTGCCTGCCTCTGCCTCCCAAGTGCTGGGATTAAAGGCGTGCGCCACCACCGCCCGGCTTCTGCCTCCATTTTTCAAGTGCTGGGATTATAGGCATGTGCCACCATATCTGGTTCATGCAAGCACTCTACAACTGAGCTACAGCCCAGCTTTGTTTTCAGACAGGGCAGCCCAGACTGGCCTGGGACTCCCTACATGGGTAAGGATGACCTTCAACAGCTGATTTCCCTACTTCTACCTCCAAATGCACAAATGAAATGAGTTTTTATGTGTTGGCACTCCATTATCTATCAGCTAAGGCAGGTATTTAATTCTATGTAAGATGCACTGTGCTGACAAAAGTCTAGATTCAACTGAAAGCAGCATTAGAAAGTCTGTTTGGAAGCTTTAGGCTCTCAGCAGCTTTGAGATAAAATCCATGCATTCTGCTTATGTATCTCGCAATGAGACCCACAGAAGGCGCTGGCCATTATTTCCCAAAGCTAAGTAAAACAATTTAAATAGAAGTCTCCAGAATTCTATTTATAGTTACCTGTTGAAATTAAAGTTAACCTTTCACTAAAGCCCTTTGACTTAAGAAGCAGATCATGCTATGTATATACGCTTACATCACTTAGAGTGAAATGCACATCGATTGTAATCATCACTTGAAGTTAGGTGTGCTTCAGAGTGATAACTTGGTCATTGAGAGCAGCACAAGGCTCCCCTCCTCAGGGGCCCTGCTGGCTGCGGTGTCAGTCAGCAGTGTCAGGTCTTCTGAGCAGCATCTCCCCTCCCTGTGGTGCCACCTGGAGGGCCCTCTCCATCCTTGGCATCCAGGCTGTGGGAGGGAAATAACTTGAGGAAACCCCACAAGTATTAACACTCTGACCCACAGTTCTCTGTTCATGTTTATTCCACTGTGGGGACTGGCCAGGTGACCATCCCTAGAGGTGAGGGGCTTAGGGCTGCAATATGGCCTCCAGCTAAGCAGCTGTGTCTCCATGACAACTGTGTACTTGGGGGCATTAACCCCTGCCGCATTGTCTCTAATGTCTTGGCACAAGTGAAACTCTTGTAGGTCTGTCCTTGCCTCAGTATATTTGTATTAATTCAATGTTAAAGTTATCTACTCATTTGTTAAAGAGTAACAAAGTATTTTCTTTCTTAGTTTTATGCAAGAGAAGAGGTTTCCAAGTTTTGACTGGGGGCACCAAAGTTTTGTTGATTACTGATATTGACAGAACAAAGACTGTGTTCTCAAGTTCACCAAAAAGTTCACCAAAAGGTCCAGCATGCTGGAGTTTGTCCTTCTGTTCTTGGCTCTGCACCCCTTTACACCATCTGAACACGTTCCCCCACTCTTGAAACTCAGATTTTGTTAAGGTAGGGAAAAAATGACTCTACTATCTCAGAACCAGTAAAATAATTTAAAACAATTATACCAACATGCTAGAATTAGCATAAATTAATACATTATAAATATGACTCTCAAATCTAGCTGGTAATGTTCCAAGTTTTACTGTGAGAGCATTCAAAAAGTTTATTTCAAAATAGAATGTACAGGAAAGGGTATCTTTTATTAAATTTCACATAAAAAGAAAAAAGTTCCCAGGGCACTAATTATAAGTAACACCACAATTAATCATCAGGCTCTCTGTAGAGAGCAGGCAAGCAATGCATCATTTTAGTAACATTTTTTCCTGGTCTTTCACTTTCTGAATCCTCTTTTCTTGATTTCTGATCATTGAAGACATTGCTGAAATATCAATAAAACAAAGTTAGATTGTAAAATCAACTCAGGTTTTAAACCCCTCCACACTCATCTTCCAGGATAAGTTGTTAGCCTGCAGAACAGACCCACTCTGACCCTGGCGTGCATAGACTTCAACTCATCGAACTTTTGTAACAAATCCAACAGCCTCCAAGAAGCAGGACTAGACAACAGAGGCATAAATCAAGCACCTCAAGAAGGTACCAGAGGGAAGCCTCCTGTCCTTCCATCTCTGGGGACAAACTACGACAACAAGTAGTTTGGGGGATTTCTCTGTGTTCCTGTGCGCATGCACACAAGTGGAAATGCATGTGTGCCTTTGTCTCTGCTTGTGCCGGGGACTCAGCCCACACTCTTGTCCATGTTCAGCAATCGCTTAACATCAAGTTCTACCTATAGGCCTGTAGTTTAAATTTTGATAAATTCTGCCCAAAAACCTCCAAAAAAATTTGTTCAGAACTTTAAGCACCATCTTGCCAGGCATTACATCTGGCCCAAGGCACTGTTCCGATTAAACAGATGCCGTATGTCTTCCAAACAGATGCCTCTGGGATGGCATAGGCAGGATGAACTCAGTAAGTGTTGGTGTAAGTGGGACCTAACCCAATCTATGTTCTTTTTTTAAAAGACTCACAATAATATGGGCAGTGCAAAATGTTTTCTTACTGCTCAGAGCAGGCTGGGTTAACACAATTTACTTGAGATTTTCTTTTAACAGCAATGTGATGTAACCTTGGTGTGTTAAAGAATGTGGGCTTTAGCATTAGAAACTGCAAGGATCAAGCCTCAGTACTATTCACTACGTGTCGTCAGGACCCACACTCCCATGCTGCTGTGAAGGCCGCATGAAGACAAGAGCAACAGTGAGTTCAGGGGCTGCACGTGAGCGAGTTGTTAATGGATAGAGGCTGAGTATTAGTAACATGCTAACATTTATTGTACAAATGTCTGTTGTTAGAAAAATATTTCTTGTGTGTGCATGCATGTGTGTGTCTTTCTGTGAGTTTCCCCATTGCTGGGGATTGAACCAGGGGTTTGTTAGCAAGCGCTCTATCACTGAGCTAATTCCCCAGCCCTGGAGACAGCTGTGTATACTGTACCTTGGTTCTTCAGCTGTAAATCTTCTACCAGGGTTTGCAAACTCTCCAGTCTGTTCTGCAGCTTTCGGCATGTTTTTCCTGTTGTTTCTAGTGACGGAGACTGTGAATCTATTAGAAAATTGCTTAGATGTGATATTAAAAGTCTATTTAATATTTCTTTTATAAATCCTCAAATTACATGTTAAACAAGTTTTCTTATGAAAAATTTAAAACATTAATTTAAAATGAAAAGGTTTCCCACTTAAATAGTGCAATATCAGCTTATCTGGTTTTGTTTTAAATAAATTTGATTTACTATTACTGAACTACATAGTATTAAACAAACTCATGAGAAGAAGTCAGCGATATCCTGTAAGGGTCAGCTAGACATCAAACCTGAGTAGTGTCTAACTGGGGGCTTCTCAGTGTGTGACTGTCACCTGAGTGTGGGTGGTCTATGTGGTGGAAAAGGCTGGATGCATGCTGACACAGCACAGTGACCCTATGATAAAGTGGCAGCAACTGATGAGGGCTCAGAGGCACGAAAGCTGCCTGTACTAAGTGTGTGAAAACACTAGGCTAGCAAATGGATCACAGCCCCCAACTAGATTTTTATCGACTTACTTTTTATTCCAAAGAACCTTTTCATTGTAAATATAGTATTAAAGATAATTGTCTAAATGTTTTTCAGTTCAAGAGGACGAGCGACAATATCTTAGGAATCTTTGAACAAAAATAATATATATCATGACGCTTGGTGAGGACACGAAAATGGGGGAAATGTCGGATCACTGTGCAGTGTTACAGGCACTGTCCCCCCCCCAGCGATCACTCTTGACAGGTCAAGTAGCAGATTCTTACACCTGCTGTGCTTTGCTTGCTTTCTTTGACACAGGGCATTATTATGTAGCCACAGACAGGGTAACATTATGCTGTCATGGGTTGGGCATCACTATGTAGCCAGGGATAGCCTGGGGTTTACTATGGAGAATAGGCCGTGGACTCTGGAGACCTCCTTTTTCTGTGTGCTCAATGGTGACCCAAAGAGCTTAGAAACAAAATATACAGAATATAATGCATATAACAGTAGATAATAAAATGTACTAAACTGTGATTAGGTTCTGATTTTATACTTTAGGATCTAGAAATATGTATGGCATAGAATATCAAAAAACTAAGATGTTTTGACTATGACACAACACCTTGTGTGGCTTATTTCTTATCAATAGGGATGATTCACAAAGTGATGGGCTGGTTTTGGTCACTGCTGTATAGAATAAGAGAGATTTCAGGTACAATTCAATTGATATGTAACTCACATATTTTAAGACACTTATAGTACAAATCAAATTGTTTTTTATTTCTTTTACAAAAACAACTTTAAGAATTTGATGAAATTTTTAACAAGTTTGTATAACAGACATTTACACTTACAAAGATGTTGGCTAAAGGAAAATCCTATTTTAACTAAGCAAGAGTGGAAAGTCTCAGCACTTAGACACAAGGTATTATAAAATTATAAAACCAACAAATAACAGCAACAAAAAACAAGAAAAAGGTTCACTGTTCATGTCACACAAGAGTAAAAATGTATTTCTATATAATATCTAAGCTTTGATTCCACTAAGGCATGAGTGTGTATGTATATGCAACAGCTGTCTAAGTTAAACACCACATTACTTACAGCACCAACTGCAGGCTGTATATGGGAGGAGTGTGCAGAATCCACAACTTCCTGGATTAAGAAATCAACCAACCCCATCAGCAATACCAGATCCCTCTTACCTTTTGCAGAGCTGGGTGAATGAATGGGCTTTGTAGACCGATACTGTGGTGTGGAACCTACTGACTCCTCGGCTGAGCTAGTCAGGAGGGAGTGCACCGGAGACTTCTTAGGAGAAGAATTGAATGAACGAGAAGCTGAAATTTTCACAGATGGACTTGCTAAAATTGTATAAGAACAGAGGTAAAAAGAATTAGTTAAGAACAGTGTACTATACCCCCAATGACAGAGATAGGAGGAAAATACCTACGGTTTCAGGTTAGAACTTTAAACAGTTATGTCCTAAAAACGGTTGTACCTTATGTGATGGGTCAATCTTAGTTAACTTGATTGAGTTAACTAGATTGAGAAATATCTAGAAAACTGGTAGAGTACACTTCTGGGTTGTTTGTGAGGGAGTTTCTGGAGACAAGTGGCATTTACATCAACAAACTGATTGAAGACCCACCTTATACGTGGGTAGCACTGTCAACGGGCTAAGTCCAGTTGGAACAAAAAGTGGTACAGAAGCTCATCCATGGGTACTAGCTTAACTCTTCATGGGTGAGTTTGGTTTTGATATTGCCATCACCTGGAAACATCAGGGCCCAGCATTTTCACCCTTGAGTGTAGACTCAACAGGTGACTCTCTAGCAAGCCTCCCAGCCTCAGCCTCACACTGGGGTGGAATCATTGCTCCTCTTGCTGAAACTTCAAGATTCTTAGGCTAAGCAACTGTTCTTCCCTGCTAGTAACTTGCAGATGGCCTTTGTAGGACTCCCCAGCCTCTGAGCACGTATGTTATTCTATACTTATATAAGCACCTTATGGTTTTGTTCCTCTGGAGAACCCTGGCTTAGGAATAAGAATGTGCAGAACTCTGATATCCAGAGGTCTCACTTCAAGTCAGATCCACTGCCAATTTCATCAAACTGATTTAGGACTGTCAAATCACTTAGCTGTCTACAAAAATAAAAAAAAATGAATTTTGTACAGAAGATGGTAATCTTGATCTAAGTCTGAACCCGGTATCATATAATAAACACTAACCAAGTGTGTAAGGAGAAAGGATGACATGGTAGAAAACCAAGAGAAAACAATGCAAGTAGTAGATTACTGGTACAGAGGGAGACCAGGCAATGGAGCGGAAACTTCCACTGATTCAAACCACATGACTTTGAACACCAGATGTGTCCTACTCATAGAAAGAAAATGGAGATATGAAATATCACAGCTACTGGACAAGAGGGGAAAGGCATACTACATTTAAACAGGCATCCATTAAATTCACAGCTGACTTCTTAGTAGATACAGCAGAAACCCTAAATGGGGGAAATTACCCACATTAATAGAGTGGTGAAAAAATCCTAACCTGGAATTCTATACTCAGTCCCTCAAAATGAGGATGAAATACACAGTCTCAGGAACTGAGAAAATTTACCACCCTAAGACATACATTAAAAGCATTAAGTAGCAATTATACTAGTTAGAATGCAAAGAACCAAGATGTCAGCATACCAAAGTGAATAATTAAACAGGAAAATACAGATAACCTGTCCTAAGCCAGGTGTGGTGGCACACACCTTTAATCTGAGAGCTTGGGAGGCAAGTTGAACTCTGAGGCCAGCCTGGTCTTCATGATGCCCAATCTACAGTGTTGGCACTGTAGGTGCGAGAGCCCTAACAGGCAGACAGCCTAGCAGGTTCAATGAATAGTTCAAGGTGGGGATAACTGAATGGGAGCTGTAGGAAGTGAGAGTTAGTGGGGGCTTAAACACCGCTGTGTGACTCCAGCTTTCTTCCCTTGGAAGTGAGGTACCTCTACCGATTCTACTGAAAACGCACCTGTAGACGTGAACGTGAAGCAGCTAGAAGGATCTTCCAGGTCTCCTGGATGCAATGCAACTGGCTCTCTGGAAACGGAAGAACAGTACGCAGGTTAACTTTGCCAATTTCACTGGACTGAGAAACACATAGGAGATTATCCAGGCATTCAGCTAGGGCAGGGCATCTCTGGTGTTTCTGGAGATGGTTGGATTGTGGAGGCTCTCCATGAATGATGTTGAAGGAGGAGAAAGGGGAGGAGCCTAGTCATGGGAGCTAAGCCACTGGACACTTGTCTTTGAGGAGCCCCTCTAGTATTCTCCCCACATTCTATTTTCCTCGTTTCCATAAGATAAACAGCTTTTCTCTGCCTCGTACTCCTGTTCTGAGTTCTGTTCAAGCACATCCTGAACCACCGTAAGCCCAAGTAAAATCTTTTTCTCCTTTCTGTTGTTTCTTTCAGGCATAAGAGTTAGAGAAGCTAATGTAAATGCCAACGCAAACATTCTTTTCTGAAGCACAGTACTAACATATATGGACCAATGGAAGCCAATGCAGGCAAATGTGATGGCTTGAAATATAAACTCAAGATGCCCAATTGTAACTGTAAGTTGTAAAGGTTCTCAAACACCTGTAGTGGGAAAGCCAAAATACATTATAGTCTTGTATTCAGTACTCAAGAATGATTTTTCCCCTGCTTTGAGACAGGGTCTATAGTGTAGGCTGCTCTACAGCTCCCTATGTAGCTGAAGATGACCTTGAACTTTTGACCTTCCTGCCTATACCTGCTGAGTGCTAGGATTATACGTATGCACTCCCAGCTCGTTCACTAAAATCATATTAATGGAATCTTGGTTAGAAATTTTATTTTTTTTGTATATTAAAAATTATAAGTACAAATCATTTTTCCATATATTCTATAAGTTGCTATTTTTAATCACTCATTTAAACATGAGGAAAGCAGCTGGGTGTGGTAGTACATACTAACCCCTGCCTTTGGGAAGCTAAGGCAGGGGGAGCTGCGTTCCAGGCCAGCCAGCACTACATGACAAACAAGTGACCAGAAAGGAAACGGAAGAAACCAAAGAGAGTTAACAAGAACTCAGCATTAATAATACAAGGTTACAAAACTCTAAGATACAGTCAGATCCGTGGGTGGAAACAGGCCTGGCCAGGCTCAGTTCTGAGACCTACAGTCTGAGTGCTCTGGGTGACTGAGCTGACAACTGTTGCTGGGACACAGGGATGTTACTAGCGTTGCTTCGTTGCTGTTCAGTGCTTTATTCATAGCCATCATTGCACACGGTACAAGTTAAAGACATGACTGATGTCGTAATTTTGAGTTGCTAGAGAACAAGAGAGGTAAAGATTGGTAAGAACGGGACTACAGCAAGAAAACTGGTATGCCGGCTTCCCAGACGGCTCATCAGGGAAAAGTGCTGTACTAGCCTTGATGCTCTGAGGTCAGTCTCTCATCACACAGTGCAGGGAGAGAACTGGCTCCTACAGGCTGCTTCTCTGACTTCCACACATGTGCTCTGGTACATGCATGCGCACACAGTCACACACATACTATAAATGTCAAGATTTTTAAAGGAAAAAGTCTCGGTCTCTGAAACGCATACAGTGGAGTCTCTGGGAAGCTCTACAGACAGTTGATTATCACAATACATCTTATGCAAATGCAGATGTGAGAATCCAGGTGGCTTTGGCTATGCTAGTCATTCAATTGTAAAATAATCTTTTCAGTGATGTTTTTTTAACAAAGTAAGTGTTGACAATTTCATTATTGAAAGAAACAGCTTTTTCTTTTTTTTTTTTCTTTTTTTTGGTTTTTCGAGACAGGGTTTCTCTGTATAGCCCGGGCTGTCCTGGAGCTCACTCTGTAGACCAGGCTGGCCTCAAACTCAGAAATTCGCCTGCCTCTGCCTCCCAAGTGCTGGGATTAAAGGCGTGCGCCACCACTGCCCGGCCGGCCGAAACAGCTTTTTCTAATCACAAAGAAACTCTACAGTGGAGCTTTTGTTACCTTGGGGGAAGTAACTCTGCCCTATGCTTGTGATTGGCTTCTTCCCAGATAGCTCAGTGTAAGTCCCCAGAGGCAGTACACAGTAGTGGCTACAAACTTGTGCTTTGAAGCCATTAAGGCTCATGTTCAAAGTGGCCTTCAGAGATTACAAACTGAATGTCCTTGGCAAGTTTCTTACACAATCTGATTTTCTTAATTTCTAGCCTAAAAAGAGGAAGATAATAGCTACCACATACTTTAGATAAACAAAATGAGATAACTCTAAAGTAACTAGAAAACAGGAGGGGTGGAATTATAATTAATTATTATTCAAAGGTACAGTGTAGTACTATATATCCAAGAAAGAAGAAAATCAATACATCATTTCTGCTTACATGAAAACAAAGGCAGAGTTAGACAGATTCAATTTATTGTATGGTGATCAAGAAACAGAGTATTTAAGATACTCTGCCTTGATTCAGTCACTAAAAAGTATTTACTGAATGGTTTTTTGGTAGGCATTGTGTGCAACTGCTGAGGACACAGGTATGAATAAGCTCATTCATAACTTAGCCAGAGTAACTATTGCTGCCATGAACACCATGACCAAAGCAACTTGGGGAGGAAAGGCTTTATTCAGCTTATCCTTCTACACCACAGCTCATCACCAAAGGAAGTCAGGACAGGAACTCACACAAGGCAGAGACCTGGAGTAGGAGCTAATGCAGAGGCTTACTGGCTTGCTTCCCCTGGCTTGCTCAGCATGCTTTCTTATAGAACCCAGGACCACCTGCCCAGAGTTGACACCACCACAATAGGCTGGGCCCTTTCCCATCAATCAGTAATTAAGAAATGCCCCACAGGCTTGACTATAGCCAGATCTTATGGAGTCATTTTCTCAGTTGAGGCTCCCTCCTCTCTGACGACTCTAGCTTGTGTCAAGTTAACAAAACTAGCCAGTACAATAAATAAAATTTAAGTAGTTCTGAGTATGTAATCATTTTCATATTCTTTTTCTATTCTTTTCTCATACAATACATCCCAACCACCTCTCCACCTCTCCTAGTTTCCACTCCCTACCTCCCCTCTCCCCTAGATCCACTCCTCCTCCATTTCCCTTCAGAAAAGAGCAGGTCTCCCAGGGATATAAAATGAATGTGGCATAATAAGCCCTAATATCAGGGCTAGGTGAGGCAACTCAGTAGGAGAAAAAGGGCCCCAAGAGCAGGTGAACAAGTCAGAGACACCCCACTCCCACTGTTAGGAGTCCCAGAAAAACATTTGCATACTCTTAAAAAAGATATAAAGATGGTTTATATTTTTATGGGTCATGAAAAAAAGATTAAAGTAAGGATTTTCTGTAAGTTATTTATAGATACACATTATAGTTTTATGCAACTGAAGGGTCTGGACTGAAATCTGTCTGCTTACATGTTCCAAGGCCTAGGACAGCACATTTGGTACATTACAGAGTTCATGGGCTTGAAGTCAGAGAACTGAACAAAAAGAACATTTTATAAGCAGGGGCAGGCAGTGAAATCATTCCTCACCTGCTCAGAGTCTCACTGGATTTGCTGCCTTCCGTGGACTCCCTCAAGGAGTTGTTGCTTCTGTTGGCAAGAGAAGAGCAGGAATTAAAAAGACAATGTTATAAAGCTGGGCACAGCAGCCAGGAGCTTAATCCCAGCACTCAGAAGGCAGAGGCAAGCCAATCTCTGGGTGTTCCAGGCCAGCTTGGCCTACATAGTGAGTTGTATGTCAGCCAGGGCAACATAGTGAGACCTTGTCTTGAAAACAAAATGAAACAAAACCACAAAAAAGATAGGTTGTATTTTCTTATTGAAATAATAAAAATTTGTAAGAGAAATAGTTTATTCTTTACTGGAGGAGGGTGCTGGGAATTGAACCCAGGGCTGTGTGTAAGAACAAGCTACACCCCAAGGACAATTTATTTTTATATTGCTAGCTAGATAGGTCATCAAGTGTTAGCTTTATGATAAAACACATTTTCATTTGAGTGCTGATTTTGGGCAAATACAGACTGAAAAGAGTGATGTTGAAGCTCTGGCTCTTCTGGGAGAGAATCCTAAGTCAGAAGGAAGACAGCTGTGAAATGTCTTTCCATAAAAGGCTCGCTGCCAAGTCTGACAACATGAATGTAATCCCTGGAGCCCAGATGGAGAGACTAGAATGCACTTGGCACTTGGGGACTAAAGATAGCTTAGTATAATGCTTGCCTGTCATGTATAAAGCTCTGGGTTTGATTACTAACACCATGTAAACGGGCAGCATGGTTGGCTGTAATCCTAGCAATCAGGCAGTGGAGGCAGGAGAATCAGGAGTTATTCAAGATCACCATTCCTGGCTATATATAAAATCCTACCTCAAGATTATAAAAAAAGGGGTGGTGATGGTGGAACTATCTAGTTAGATTAGAGCACAGCACATCAGCATAGGGTGTGATTTAGGGTGATCGTTGCTGTGATGGAACACCACGACCAAAAGCAATGTGAAGGAAAGGGTTTATTTAGCTAATACTTTCACATCACAGTTCATCACTGAAGAAAGTCGGGGCAGGAAGTCAAGGTAGAAATCTGTCTACCTAGAGACAGGAACTGAAGCAGAAGCCATAGAGAAATCCTGCTTAATGGCTTGCTCCTTATGGCTTGCTCAGCCTGCTTTCTTAAACAACTCAGGACCGCTTGCCTAGAAATGGTGCCACTGCCTGTGGGCTCAGTCTCCCACGGCCATCACTCATCATGATAATACCTCCTGGGCTGGCCTACAGGCCAGTTTTACGGAGGCATTTCTCAACTGTAGTTTCCTTTTCTCAAGCAACTCCAGCTTGTATTAGTTTGACTTAAACTAGCCAGCACAGGCTAGTGGCTAGAACTCAGAGTTTTTAATGCCATACTGGGAGATCAGTGTTCATTGTAACAGGCAGTGATGAGACAGGATTTTTAAAGCAATGAGTTTTGTGTCCTCTCTGAATAATGAACTATTAGACTTTTTTTTCTTTTTTCTTTTGCTCGCATTGTTCTCAGGAATTGTCCTTTTTAGAGTTTTATAGAATGTTGTAAGTTTTCTTCATCTTTAAATGATTTCATTTAGAATTCAGCTATTCAGTCGATGAATATAGGATCATCTTTAGTACAAGTCTTACAATCTTACATTGATGCTGTTGTAACTTCCTTCTGAACCACCTTTCAAAGTTACAAAGGACACAGTAAATACATGTAAATGTAGAGAAAGTCCTTTGGTATGGCATACCAGATCAATAGGTCTATAGCTAAATATCAGTGCTTTTATCTGGATACTGAATGTCCTCCTAAGTCCCACAAGTGAAATGAAGGCTTAAGGCTTGGTCCCCAGCTTGGAACCACTGGAAGGCAGTGGACCCTTCAGGAGTTGGGGCCTTGTGTCACCGTGGCTGACTTCCAAGGGAACCGTGATCCCTAGCCCTTTTCTCTCTTGCTTCTCAGCAGCGAGGTGAGCAGCCTGCCTCCTAGTCTACATAGCTTACCACTGCCATCTGACACCCTCGACAGGGTCCCAAAGCCTGACTGTAGGCTGGAACCTCAGAGATGTGGAGAACTTTTGTTCTTCTAAGTTCCCTCAGGCAGTGTGCTGAGGCTCATAATCAGCAAGATTTAAAATAAAAAAGAAAAAGCTTTCAGTTCACTTCTAGAACCTTAAGTCCTCTTTAGAGTTGAGCAATGTAACAGCTTTCCTTCTCTGAAGCCAATATGCACATCAAGTTTCATGAAAACTATTCAAACTGACTTCCCAATTTTCCAGGCCATAGAAAACATTCCTGCACAATGGATCAGCCTAAGAGTCTGACATTCTTACCTGTGGCAGAGCTCTGATCTCAGGCTTGATTCAGTGATGCAGTCTCTTACTCTGTCATCTCTGCAGAGACAGACAACTCAGTCAACCATACACATGCATCTCTGTGTAGATAGAACTCAGTCAACCATATACACATGCATCTCTGTGTAGACAGAGAGAACTCAGCTGAGTTAAACACATGTGCATTTCTGTATTCATCTTTTAGATACAACCAACTATTCACTTATGCTTAACTTTTCTTTAAGATATCTATCATCACTATATTTTAGGCATCCAAGCAAATCTACCAAAAGCCAGCTAGTCCTGGATTTCAGCTCAGACAACGCTTTCTTCCATGGGTTTGTTTTTGGTGTTTAGTTTGTTGTTGTTTTAACAGGTTGGAGCTGTATAGCACTGGCTAGCCTGGAACTCAGCATGTAAACTAGGCTAGCAACAATCCTCCTTCCTCTGTTCACAAGTGTTAGGATTCTAGGCATGCCCACAACACAGGCTTTCTTACAGGTATTCTTCAGCACTTCTTTGGCATTATGGAGAAGTCAGACTTTAGTGACAGGGCCATTTGGAGGATTACAGAAAATTCACCTGAATTATCACCAAATACATTTGTTTGATGCACTCCCAAGTTCAAGGCCACTGGGGACAGCAGTGATAGAAACTGACTGGGGAAGCCGTGGTAACCCTCCCCATCATTAGTGCTCAGGACCAGACTTGTGACATTCTCTTGGTTTCATAAGAGGAAAGTTAGTCTATGCTATTTATTCATCTGTCAAATCACTATCCATGCACAGAGAGCCTATTACAAAAAAAATGAAAGTCATCAGCTTGGCATGATTACACATGCATCCTAACACTCTGGATGTTGAGGCAGGAGGATCAAGAGTTCAAAGCCAGCCTGGGGTAAGACTCTGTTTTTTAAAAAAGCTGTATGTGGTAGTACACCCTTTAATCCTAGTACTCAGGAGGCAGAGGCAGGCAGGTAACTATGAGCTTGAGAGTAGCCAGGTTTACACAGTGAATTCTAGCACAGCCAGGGCTACACAGTGACCCTGCCTCATTCCCACACTCACAGAAAAGAAAGTGTCCTGCAAGTCAAAGGATTCTTTGCTGGAATAGCCAACAGAACATTTCTGACATTATGTGCCAGAGGTAATGCAGTGTCATGATACATAACCAATATATTACTAATGCTTTACTGTTATTATTAGCAATTATATAAGTTCAGCTAATGTCAGCATTTAGATTATATGTTTTCAGAACATCTTAAGGAACTGGAGATGAGTTACATAGAGATATTAAAAAAATTTTACTTTCACATATTTGCCTTATAAACATATTAATATTACAAAAATAAGATTAACACCAATATGCATACCATGCTAAATTAATATAAGTTTATCTAAATGACAATGCAAAGGTACTTGAAAAGTACTTAAGAGTCTCACTGATCTCTGTAGATATGGGCAGGGAGGGGCTGGTGAGCTCACTGAATCTGTTTTGGATGAGACTTATTAATTTGATATAAGCCATTGTCAAGAATAGCCAGAGACGCTGGGCAGTGGTGGCACACGCCTTTAATCCCAGCACTCGGGAGGCAGAGGCAGGCGGATTTCTGAGGCTAGCCTGGTCTACAGAGTGAGTTCCAGGACAGCCAGGGCTACACAGAGAAACCCTGTCTCGAAAAACCAAAAAAAGAAAAAGAACAAAAACAAAAAACAAAGAAACAAAACAAAACAAAACAAAAGAATAGCCAGAGACCTGGGCTTTTCCTACTACCTTATTCCTTGAATGCTCCTGGTTCCCAGTGCTACGCAATAGACTGTGTGTTGCACACAAATCAGCCCTTTGGGATTTGTTTCTTTCTACTGTAAGATGGGACAAATACATGCTGTCCCACCTTGTACTGTCCTGCTTTTTCACCATGCTTCGGAAGGACAAAAGGTGACCAGCCATGTGAGATCTCTGGCAGGGCAGACATAGGCCACTTCCCTAGGCAGGAGATTAGCAATGCAACTGAAGTTGAGGGCAGTTCTGGGTTGTTGAGGAATGAGAAGGTAACTGAGCAACTAAAGCTGAGGAGAGACTCAGGGTGCTGAGCTAAGGGTATTGGGAAGGTCACGCTAGCCATGGGAGATCAGAAGCACCCGGCAATTGAGCCAATAAGGCAGGTTGAAAAATAAGCTAAAATGTGTGTGTGTGTGTGTGTGTGTGTGTGTGTGTATGTGTGTGTTTCATCCACAGATCCAAGGGAACCTGGGTGGGCTGGTAGCACAGTTGGCCTGGAGCTTAAAGCAGCTAGCAAAAACTATGAGCAATACCACCTTCTCACAACTGGTGGTGTGTGATACTCAAGTAAGATTATGGATGTGAAATCTCTTGGGAATCATAAATTACTACAAATTAACATTGACTAACACCGTGCGCTGGTCACACTCTGGACTAAATGAGCACTCGTTTGCTCTTGGGGGCTGGCCTCTTTGCTTTTGCCTCATCTCTCCACCTTCACACTGCTTCAAAGGTGTTTAATCCTTGACCTTCCAATAGGAGCATGTGGACAACTTAATGGTGGCACACTCCTGGGAGGAGCTTTGCCATCATGAGCATGCAGTCTTACAGAGTCACCTACAATGCTCCAAGAGACGCATTCCTCCCGTCCTCCTCAGTCTTGCTCAGGGGCATGGCCGGCTCCTCATTGATCACACTTCTCAGCTCCTGCAGAAGCTGCTTCAGGTCCCTCGTCGGGTCCTCCTTCAGTGTGCTGGTTTTTATAGAGTGCTGATTAAAGCAACACACATCTGTACATTATATTCTTTTATAAAAGTAATGTAGCTGCTAGACAGAAATGATGGAAAAGCAGAATAAATGCTGGTTTCTTGTGCAGTGCACAGGTCCATGTCAACTACTAGTCATTTGGCTAGCTCCCATCGTTTATGTAAAAAGTACCTGCCGTGGTTCTGATGATCCTGTTGCCATTTTAAAGACAGGACTTTTAAAAGTAAAAGTTTGATTACTAGAATTGATATATGGAATAAGTCTTTCTTTTTTAAGAGTTAGAGCTGGCTACTGATTATAAAGAATTTGTACATCTTCAGAGAAAGCCTGAACTTATAGTATCCATTTTTGAAAATATAAAAAGTTCTGCATATAATGCAATTAAAATATACTTTAATATTTTGTTATCATTAATCCCAATGACTATTTCATTTTGTCTTTTCCAAGAAAATAACTAATAGTGAAGAAAATATTTTTTTAATCTGGATTCCTAAAAATTGTATAAATCTAATATCTAGTCATTGAAATGCTGGTTATAAACATTACATGTGAAGGTGACTTTTCCCATTCATTTTATGGATTACATGATTGGTTACTAACATGAGACAGGAAGCTGGCTGTCAACTGGGAGGACGGGACGTTAGAATGAGACCGAGTCACAGATGCTGGCTGGAGAAGGCGAGGTTTCATTGAAGAATTCGAGGTGTATCCAGGGCCCTGAAGTTCCTACAAATAATGCAAATGTGAGCCAACCTATGGCTACAAAGAACTGTGACATCAAAATTACTTTTTAATTTCACAGGCAAACCTATTATTAAAACTTTAAAATAATGATCAACTTAAGCTATACTTCTGAAAAATATACACATTTCAGTATAAAAGCATTGTTTTTTAAGAAAAAATGCTTCATCATGTAGATTATTCCACAAACAAGCTAAACATTGATCCTTTGGGTCTTTGTATTCACTCAGCAAATGTAAAACTCTCCCCTTAGGTACTCAAGGCAGGCACTTGTGGAACACTGTTCTACTTGCTTATTGTCAAGTAGGACTAAAATGTGATGTTCCGATGTTATCTTGAATCACAAGTGTGGACACACTGAGTAGCAATACCTCCACAGACTTCCTAAGTGCTAGCAGTAGATGGTGTGGAAACTAAATATAAGATATGCATGGACCTGGGAGTTGGCTCAGGTGGTAAGGGCTTGTGTGCAAACCTAAGGTCTTGAACCCTAGTACTCATGCAATGAGCCAAGCATCTGTAACCCCCGTGCAGAGAGCTGGAGAGATGGGGATCCTGGGGCCTTGCTGGGTGGCCAGCTGACCTAACCAGTGAGTGCCAGATCCAGTGAGAGACCCTGTAAGGAAACGACTGAGGAAGGAACCCAACATGAACCTCTCGCCTCTACAGTAGTCACTTAAAAACACACAAAGATGATCTCTCTCTCTCTCTCTCTCTCTCTCTCTCTCTCTCTCTCTCTTTTTGCCTCCCTCCCTCCCTCCCTCTCCCCCCCCTCTCTCACACACACACACACACACACACACACACACACACACACCATGTATGTAAAGAAATATCAAAGCATATCAAGCATAGGCATTGTTCCTGCTTAAACTATGTATTATGAAAACACCCTTACTTTTACATCCAAAGTGTGCTGAAGTTTTAGACGCACCGATTCCTGTTCCTGGCGCTGTATTATATCTTGACACTCTGCAAACTGCAAAGACGCCTACAATCGAGCAACCATAAGTGGTTTATCTCCCATTCTTTATGCACTTTTAATTTATTAACCTGTAATAAAGTTTTCAGCTCTGTATTCTATGATCATGTATCTGTCACATTTAGTCATGTGGCCTATCTTATCCAGTGTACACTCAGCACACACTCAGTGATTAGTATGAATGAATGAACTAAGGATAAAATGAGCAAAAAGCTTTATCAAAGCATAAAATTTACATCTGGGCTCAGACGTGCAGGCCTAGAATTCTAGGACTTAAGAGGCAAAGGCAGAAAGATCAGTAGTTCAATTTCACCCTGGGCTATAGAGCAAGACTGGGGCCACATTCAAAAATCCAAAACTACAACTGAATTCAGAATGGCACGTTTTAGAAACCATGGCTGGCACAGTCGGATCATGGAGTATTTTATCTAACCACAAAGGTCTGGCTTCTTAGGAATTAATGATTGGCTTTGATACCGTTAGGTTTTCAGGGTTTCTAAGTAACAGGAAGATAGATTTATCCCTGTGTAACAATGATAAATAGTGCCAGGCTCTTCTCCTTTCGGCTGTCTTCTACCCAATCTTTCCAGACCCAACAAGGTGTCAGATATTGGCACTATCATTTTATTAACATTTAAGAGACTGTATTCCACCTAAAGTGTAGATCATTTTTGAATGGTAGGCTCGATACTCATGGAGGCATGTTTACTCAAATAAGAATAGCAAGGACATATTATATCTACTGCTCCTATGACTGTGTTAGCTTGAAAACTGTAGGGAGAATATCTTGTATACTATCCATTGAATAGATGCATCACCTGTTAATTTAAAAACCTATGACCTAATAGCTTAGGCAGGAAATAGAAAGTGGGAAATCTGGGAAGAGAAAGAATTCTGGGATACAGCCAAGTGGGAGTTCCACCCGGGAAGATGTGAGGAAGCTGAAATATGGTAACTGAGCACAGGTAAGCAACCATGTAGAAGAATGTAGATTAAAATAAATGGGTTACCTTGTTATGGTTCTAGTCAGAGAAGAACCTAGCTATATGGCTAAAGTATTTGTGAATATATTTTGAGTCTGAGTCTTATTTCTGGGAACATGGGACTGGGAGGAAGAACCAGACCCTAACTTCAACAGAAAATGGTTATTTTGCACAGAGGAAGTACACTATTATGACTTGAGTCAAAACTGTTTCCCACAGGCCATGGAAGCTTTAGGAAGTGGGGCCCAGCAGACAAAAAGCCTCATAGAGCAGCAGTTCTCAACCTTTAGGGGTTGAATGAATGACCCTTTCACAGGGGTCACCTTAAGACCATCAAAAATTTCAGATATTTACATTTGTTATTCATAACAGTAGCAAAATTACAGTTATGCAGTAGCAACAACAATAATTTTGTGATTGGGGGTCACCACACATGAGGAGCTGTATTAAATGGTTCCAGCATTAGGAAGGTTGAGAAGCACAGTCTGAGAGACAGCCTTTTCTTCACCCTGGCTTCACGCGTGGCTCCCTGATCTGTCATGAGTGTGGCTGCCATTCTTCCCACTACCTGAGCTCCACAGCAACCTTCCTTACATGAGGTACTGAGAAAAACATGAAATCGAGACTGAAAACAAGCCTCTCCTGTCCCTCCCAGGCAGTTTGGTGACAGCCACACAGAGGGACCGACTAACTATGAAATGGCAGATTCCTAAATTGTCTCTTCAGTAAGTGACAGCTTGCCTCTGCGCTGTAAGATTAAGATATGATGCAAGTTGGTGGTACAGAACTTCCACTGAGAATTATCCTATTCAGCTGTTGTCCAGGTGCTAACTCCCACATCACCTCAGCTAATAAACTACCTTGTCAAGAGCGACTTCCATGTTGGCAACCTTCTCCTTCAAGCGTCGTTCCTGAGATCGCAGCACTTCTAACTCCCCAGCCATCTTGTTTTTTTCTGTTGCTACGGTACTCAACTCCTGGCTGAGCTTACTCTTCTCTTCTTTCAAAAAGTGTTTCTCCTACAATTATGGAAGACAAAGAATCAGGAATAATTGCTGATAAAAAAAACGTGCTAAGTGCTGAAGCCTAAAACTTCTGTCAAAAGACTCTGATACAGTTTCATTTCTACTAGTACCACTTCTTAGGTCCTCAGATCTTTAATAACATCTACAAAGTATGAAGCAGCCGTGCATTGTAAAAAATAGAATTTTGCTCTGAAGTACAGCTTCAGGTCAGGGATGGAGATTCCTCCTGAAGTTCTTTTATTGTTCAGGATTGTTTTCACTATCCTGGGTTTTTTGTTTTTCCATATGAAGTTGAGAATTGTTCTTTCAAGGTCTATAAAAATTTGTGTTGGAATTTTGATGGGGATTGCATTGAATCTGTAGACTGCTTTTTGGTAAGATGGCCATTTTCACTATGCTAATCCTACCTATCCATGAACATGCGAGATCTTTCCATCTTCTGAGATCTTCTTCAATTTCTTTCTTCAGGGACTTGAAGTTCTTGTCATACAGATCTGTCACTTATTTGGTTAGAGGAATAATGATTAAAACTCCTCGGTATTGGTACAGAAAGAGACACATTGTTCAATGGAATCAAGTCAAAGACCCAAAAATAAAGCCACATACCTATGGACACTTGATTTTTGATAAAGAAGCCTAAACCACAAAATGGAAAAATGAAATAATCTTCAACAAATGGTGCTGACTAACTGGACATGCATGTAGAATAATGAAAATAGATCCATACTTATCACTATGCACAAAACTTAAGTCCAAGTGAATAAAAGATCTGAACATAAAACCAGATACACTAAGTCTACTAGAAGAGAAAGTGGAAAATACCTTTGAACGAATTGGTACAGGACAGAATTTCCTGAACACCAATGGCTCAGGCTCTAAGACTAACAATTGATAAATGGGACCTCATAAAACTACAAAACTTCTGTAAGGCAAAGGACACTGTCAATAGGACAAAATGGCAGCCTACAGATGGGGAAAGGATCTTCACCAACCCTACATCTGACAGAGGGCTAATATCCAAAATTTACAAAGGACTCAAGAAGTTAGACATCAACAACCCAAATAACCCAATTTAAAAATGGGGTACAGAACTAAACAGAGAATTCTCAACAGAGGAATCTTGAGTGGCCAAGAAATACTTAAAGAAATGTTCAAAGTCCTTAGTCAACAGGGAAAATGCAAATCAAAACAACTCTGAGGTTCTGTCTTACACCCATCAGAATGGCTAAGATCAAAAACTCAAGAGACAGCACATGCTGGCCAAGATATGGAGCAAAGGGAACACGTCTTCATTGATGGTGGGAGGTCAAACTTGTACAACTACTTTGGAAATCAATTTGGTGGTTTCTCAGAAAACTGGGAATAGTTCTACTTTAAGACCCAGCTATAGGACTCCTGGGCATATACCCAAAAGATGCTCCAACATCCCACAAAGATATTTGCTCAACTATGTTCATAGCAGCTTTATTTGTAAATAAAGTACCCAGATACTTGAAACAATGTAGATGTCTCTCAACTGAAGAATGCATAAAGAAAATGTGATACATCTACATAATGGAATACCTACCACTCAGCTATTAAAAACAAAAACATCATGAATTTTGCAGGCAAATGGATGGAACTTGAAAATATCAACCTGAGTGAGGTAACTCAGTCCCAAAAACATGCATGGTATGTACTTACTTATAAGTGTAAAAATACAGGTACCATGTTACACTTCACAGACCCAAAGAAGCTAAACAAGGAGGAAGGTCAAAGAAAGGAAGCCTGAATCTTACTTAGAATGGGGAATAAAATAGTCATAAAAGGCAGACGGTTGGAGGGAACTTGGAAGGGGAATCGGGAGGGGAATGTGGGGTTTAGGATCAGGTGTGGGGAAGGACAGGAGAGATGGCTAGATGGCCATGAATATGAATAGAAATCTGCAACTGACTGGGGTGAGGAGATGAAGGGCATCTCCAGGAAGAGACAGAGACCTGAGATAAGAGAGACTCCCAAGAATCAATGGGGGTGACCTTAGCTGTGACTCACTACATTGGGGATATGGAACTTGAAGAGGCCACCTCCTGTAGCCAGGCAGGAATCCCAATGGAGTGATAAGAGACATCAACCCAGCTATGAGACTTTCATCTCAAAATTTATCCTGTCTATGAGAAATGCAGGCATGGGAGATGGAGCAGAGCCTGAGGGAATGGCCAACCAATAACTGGCCCAACTTGAGACCCATCCCATGATCAAGTACCAGTCCCTAACACTATTAATGATACTCTGTTATGATTGCAGACAGCATGTTGTCCTCGGAGAGGCTCGACCCAGCAGCTGACTCAGACAGATACAGACAGAGACAGCCAAACATTGGATGGTGCTTGAGGACTCTCATGGAAGAATAGGAGGAGGGACTGCAGCCCTGAAGGGGACAGGAACTATACAGGAAGACCAACAGAGTCAACTAATATGGATCCCTGGGGCTCTCAGAGTCTGAACCAACAATCAAATTGCATAAACAGGCCGGACTCCCTGCACATATGTAGCAGATGTGCAGCTTGGTCTTCATGTGGGTCCTGAACAACTGGAACGAGGGCTATCCCAAAAACTTTTGCTTGTACATGGGATATGTTCTTCTAGCTGGGCTGCCTTGTCTGGCCTCAGAGGGAGAGGATGTGCCTAGCCTTGAAGAGACTTGAAGTGTCAGGTTTGGGAATACCAGGGGGCCCACCTTCTCAGAAAAGGGGATGGGGGGGCGGGGGAAGGTCTGTGGGAGGAGTGACCGGGGGGATAGTAAGTGGAATGTAAAGTGAATAAATAAAAAAATTAAATTAAAAGAAATAGAACATTGGTGCAGTAGGATTAAATAATGGTATACTAAATTTTACTGAAATTTACTTTAAATAATAACAGTTAAAATAGATGCATTTATTTGACAGTCTCAAGAGTTTCAATTTTGCTTCATGGTTGAACATTTATTTTACAAATGTCTACTGTAGGTTGTATGACATAGAAACAAAAGAGACAGACAGAGTTCTAGCTCTCAAGTCACATGTCAGGATAGTGGTGGAAATAAAATAGCTGATATAATGAGTTTGGTATTAAAAGGTTTTTCAAATTAGTTTTCTCCTCTAGAAAAGTACTGTGGAATGAATATAAAGAAAGGCCAACTGTTAACATGAAACATGGGCATCACATGATCTAGTGTGTTTCTTTCTATTTGTTTTTCATAATCAACATGTTTGCTACAAATACATCAGAAAGTGTTGTCATGATACACTCTGTGTGTGTGTGTGTGTGTGTGTGTGTGTGTGTGTATTTTCCCTCCCTTTTCTGACTGGACTGGGCAGGAGCATCTGTAGAATGAAGATGGGTTTGTTTCACAAGTGTCCTCTTGTTTTGTCTGAGAGTGTCTCATGTGGAGGCAGGCATGGGTGACACAGAGCAGTAACTCACAAAGTCCTAATCATCAACTGGGAGAAGCACTACTTTACATTCCCAGAAGGAAGGATTAAGGAGAAAGGGAAGGATTATGTTCAGGAAAAAGATAGGAGAGAACAGAGAAAGGAAACCCAGTAGGTATATAAAATAAGGGTATACAATATATGTACATTCTAAAGGATCCCCAGGGCTCACTGTGGGTGATCAGCTAGTAATTCATTTGGTTACATTGATTATTTTTACTTATGCCATTTCTTTTGCACTTTCGTTAGTCAGTTCTGTTATAAAAATGAAAATGTAAATTTGCTTCAAACTGATGTCAAAGAACATGTGAACATTACATAAATTTCATGTTTGCTTACAAACACTTTTCAGTCAATGACTGTGAAAACTGTGTGACTAGCCAGAGCTGTGCAGGAATACACAAAAAACCTACACAAATACTCTTCAAAGGCATGTATCATTTACCCCACTTTATGCTGGATTATGAGCCACATTAGGTCTTCCATTCCTTCACAAATGACGGACACTTTCATGAGCAAAATCCAGTTTTCTTTTCAAATAAAGACCATACATACATGTACATTCACATTTCATTTTCTTACCTGGGAACCAAACCAGGGCTTTGCACTTGCCAGGCAAGCAGGATAGCACTAAGCTCTCCCCAGCTGCTGTAGCACTGAACAGCCCCACCTATGTTAAGCTGTGTCCCTGTCCTCAGGCTCCTACCTCTCTGTGTCCTGCAGATCTCACTGCTCATCTAAGCCCTGAAGTGTTTAGTACGTAATTCTTTACAACATAGTTTAAGGAAGACATTAGAACGGTATTTACATTTATAAACAAAATATAATCCTGCCACTACTAGGACCTTTAACTACCCCTGAACTTGACACTAGCTATTCTTTAGGATCTTGGAGGTGACTCAGCAGTTTAGAGCACTTGTTATTGCAGAGGACTCAGGTGTGGTCCTCAGCATCCACATGGTGGCTCACAACCACTCACAACTCCAGTGCCAGGGCATCTGAAACATCTGTCTCTGTACACTTATGGTATGCATGTGGTACACACACACACACACACACACGTATATATACATCTATACATACACATATATGCACACACATATGCAGGCAAAATGGTCATATACATAAAATAAAAACCCTAAAAATTCAATTAAATTTAAAAATTCCTCATGCAATATTCCTTTGGAAACTTCCCCCCATTCTCTCAATCAGAAATCTCTCCCCAACTGTACTTCCTGCACCATGCCTTCTTCTGCCTTATGCTGTCTTAAGGAGTGAGTGAGCAAGGGAGCGAATGAGCAAGTGAGTGAGCTCCCATGCTGGTTCCTCAGGACAAAGACTCACCTTATTGGCACTTGTCACGGCCTCTTCTAAAAACTGCACCTTGCTCTGCAGGGCATCTATTTGACCTCTCTTGGCTGTGATTTGCTTCTGCATGCCCATTGCCACCTTCATAGCTGTGAGAATGATGCAAGCTGTACATTTTCAGAGCCTACTGAAATTTATGGCAAGACAGCAAGTGAACTGCACTAAGGTCCCTGGAAGTGTCCATTAAAATATAATGAAGTAAGGACTTTAGGGTTCACAGTATTGGGTTATATAATAACTGCATCAAACACTTACAGAGTCTCAACTAAATAAAATATATATGCTGATGTTTTGTAGTTTCTTTGCTATCAGAATTAATTTCACTGACTATTGTTAGTCTCATGTTTTCATTGGTAATAATAACACTGAACAAATTTATACACATATAGAAAACAAACACATAGACAGTCATATATGTTTAACCAAGATAATTTTTTTCAGAAACCCATGTTTTAAATATCATTTAAGACATCTACTATTAACAGACTTTTAAAAGATTCCAAAGATATCACAAGCCATTCCATTTCATTCTCAAAAGTTGTCATATGCTAGGACTCACTACAGTCTCAGTAGTAAAAATGCCACAGAAGCATACAAATGATTGTTTTGGGGGAAATATGAGACTGTTTTACCTTATTTTTAATTTTTTAAAAGATTTATTTTATTTTATTTTATATGGATGAGCTTTTTTGCCTGCATGTATATATGTGTACCACGTGTGCTTTATGCTGCCTGTGAAGGCCAGAAGGAGTGAGATCCCCTGGAACAGGAGTTATAGACGGATGTGAGCCACCTATGTGAGTACTGGGAATTCAACCCTGGTCGTCTGGAAGAGGAACAGGCGCTCTAATCTGCTAGACTGTCTCTCCAGCCCTCCATGAGAATGTTTTAGCTGGAGACACTTCGCAGACTCCTTAGGGTGTAGTAAGCTAAGGAAAAAATATGGGGAGCTTGTCTTTACATAAAAATGTAAAGTCAGAAGACCCTATCTTTTATTAAAAGTCAGTTGAGGAGCTTTGGGTCAGGCTGTGCTATAAATTAGAAGTTAACAAGATGGCTCAGGAGACAGCTAACTCCAGAAAGCTGTCCTCTGACCTCAACACACACACACATACACACACACACACATAGACACACACATAGACACACACAGACATAGACACACACAGACATAGACACACACATACACACACACAGACACACACATACACACACAGACATAGAACAAAGCCTGACACGGAGCACTCACATGCACTCTCTGGCAATGAAGCAAAATCAGGAGCTCCAGGTCAGCAAACAAGAAAGATTGCCTCAAAAACTAAAGTGGAGAATAATGGAAGAAGACACCTGATGCCGACCTCTGACCTCTACACACATACTTGCATGCAAACGCATATTAAAGAAATCATAAAATACAGGAACTATACTTAAATTTGTATAGTCAGCTAATACAGATATACCCAGAATGGTAGAAGGCCCTGAGAGGAGCAGTTTCACTCACAAGCACGTGCATGGATCAATACAGCCGTGAGGAGAAGGTGTCAAGTACTCTGTGAGATAAAGACTAGTCTAGAGGTCCTAATACCAAATCTCATCTCATTTTTATCACAGTGAAGAGGTCAAGAGCTGCCAATTAGCCATCGAGCCACAGTTTATGTAGACACTGTACATGTAAAAAATATGAGGTTCAATGAAAATTATCAGTGGCTTGTATTTCTAGCTTAAAAATAAGGGGAAACAGGGAGATTTGTTAGAAATTACTGAAATAGCCATAGAAAGAAAAAGTGATATGTCTTCAGATATATTAGGGACTAAAGCACATATCAATCTCCCTTAAACCAGTAGACACACTCATTTGTGCCCCCAGCACCCGTACCTAGGTATGTACTTCTCACACTACCTGGCACTGTGAAGTGGCACTGAGCAGTATATCCAGGACTGTGTTTGAACAGTAGGCAATGGGTTTAAAACCAGAGGGGCTGAAGCAGAGCATACCGTGGCCATCGGATCCCTCCATGGTCTTGAGCGTGTTCCGCGTTTGCTCCAGTTCCGACTGAGCCGACTTAAGCTGCATCTTCAGTCGGTTTGTAGTGCTCTCCATCTCCTCACTCTTGTTCCGGAAGTTCCTCTTTAAGACTTCATAGTCCTCTGTATAACACGGGGACAATGTCCGTACTCAGTGATAGCGGCATCTCAGAGGCTGGAAACAAACTCACTCGCTCCAGGCATGAGCTGTGCACACAGCGCAGGGATCGGCTGCACTGCTTTTCACCCGCCCTCCCTCACCCCTTCCCTCAGCCACCTTCTTCCAGGGCCTCTCCCTCCCGGTCTTTGTAATTAGCTCACAACTTTCCATCTTCTTAGGTTTTTCCCAGCCTTTTATTGACTGATTGATTAACTGACAGACTGACTGCTTTTGAGACAGGGTCTCACTAATGATGTAGCCCTGGTGGCCTGGGAATTTCTATGTAGTTCCAGACTAGGCTAGCCTAGAAGCCACCGAGATGCACATGTATCTGCCCCTAAGTGTTGGGATTAAGGCCGTGTCCTAGCACACCTGCATTTATGTCTTTTTATCTTACATCGTCTTCTTGGATGACCATCTACACGACGACTACGGTAAATGACTTTAAGGCTTCCACATGTCTTCCCAAAATCTATTTCTTTAAATTGACTTCCAAGAGTCTCATCTTCCTCCCACTCTAAGGTACTTAGTATATACTGAACCCAAGGCCTTGCCTATACAGGCAAGTATTTTACTACCAAGTTACACCCTTCATTTATTTATCTATCTCTAGTAACTATCAAAATTCCCGGAACACAGTCAATATTCCAGCATTAATGAAGGGAGAGACTCCCAAGACCCCCACTCAGCTGTGAAACGTTTGGTAGTTGATGGCTGCTGGGGAAGACTTAGTTTTTCATTTTGCTTTCAGGGGTGTTGGAGGGTGCCCATGCTTCGGTGGATGGCCCTAAATCCATGCATATTTAAGCAACACTAATTGAAATTAGTGGGCTATAAGATAGCAACAACAATAATAATAATAATAGGACACACAGTTGAGAGAGAGATGGGAGAGGGCTCCAGGGAGAGTGGAACAGTATGGATTTTTGAGGGGAAAGCAAGGTCTCATGTAGTTAGGTTGGTCTCAACTCAACCCACTGCTGAACATAAGCATGGACTCTGGACTTTCCCTGCCGTGCATCACACTTGGCTACAGTACAGACTTACATACACAAGTCTAGCTGCACACAGCCTCGTGCCTCCTCTGACTGCCTCCGCCTTACCCTTTGCTCTCAAGGCTGCCTCTTCCCTAGCTCCCTTCTTAGTTATTGCTAGTATTGTTTCCTAATCCCACAAACTAAAAACCCACAACAAATGCACCAGTCACTAATTCTACTACTGCAACCTTCCAAATTATTCTTTGTTTTGCGGGTACAGTGGGGGGGGGATGTGGAGGTGTGTGTGGATTTTTGTTGTTGTTTTGAGAGAAGGTCTCACTATATAACTCTGGCTATCCTGGAACTCACTGAGTAGATCAGGCTGGTCTTGAACTCAGAGGTCCACCACCTCTGCCTCCCCACTGCTGCGTTTAGAGGTGTGCAGTACCACACTGCCCAAAGGAGTCTCAATTCTTTGCTCTTCTCCCATCCCTGCTGCCACTGCCTCTGCTCAAGTCCCCATCATACGGATTTCTCCTCTCAGTGGTTTTGTATAATTTCTATTTACACATGTCAGTGTATTAAACCTTTAATCAAGTAATTTAGCTCAAAGGATGCGAGGTTCGAATTTCCATAAAAATAAAGCTGTAAAGACAACCCCTCAGGCTCGCCCTACTCTTTGGAACTGAGGACTGAATACTGGTAAAGGGCATCAAGACACAAGCTCCTCACACACAAGTGTGAGAAGTGCGGTGCAGATCACAGGACTGGAGCAGCTTGGCTATCTGCATTTGCAGTGTGAGAGCAGCCATTCTTCTTTGTTAAGTGTGTGGGACCTCACTGCATTCAGGACAGACGGGACTTAGGTGGCATACCTGAGAGATTGTTTAGTTCAGTCCTACTAGTCTTCACCTCATTTAACAGATGGTCTCTCTCTTGTCTGATGTCCTTCACTGCTCGGAGCCGCTCGGAGCCTGCGTTCACCAGCTTCACCTTCTCCAGTTCAAGATCACTCACTCTGGCTTCAAGCTCCCGAATCTTTGCATCTTTCTTATCTTTTAAAATCTGGTTTGACAAATACAAAGTCCAGTGAAAGAAGGAAAAGAACATGTACATATATAGCACAAACCAGTTTCACTGATACTCTGTTTACTTTTAATGTCAGTACTTCTAAGGACACTAATATAGTTTTCTTGTGATAGAAAACCCTGAGAAGCAACTTAGGGTATATGTATGGGTGGTACTTTGGCTCCCAGTTTCCAAGGATGCATCATGACAGGAAGGCATAGGAACTGGGACATCTCAGTCCAGTGGCAGGGATGTGCTATGTAGTTTCCTGACATCTTGGCAGATCAGAGAACTCGGGCCAGAACCCAAAGCAAATATTACCTTCAAGACCTGCCTACAGTCACCCATTTCTGATGGCTAGGTCAGAGACCCAAAGGTTTTACAACCATCCAACATATCACTGTCACCTGAGAATAAGCACTCAAGCCATTAGCCTGGGAGGACATCCCAAACTCAAACCATAATAGTTGGTAAAGGAAAGAAACTAACAATGGAAATGAAAGGACTGAGGGAGAGGATGGATATGAGGGGGTGGATGTGAGAGAAGGGGATGGATGTGAGAGAAGGGATGGATGTGAGAGAAGGGGGTGGATGTGAGAGTAGAGGATGGATTTGAGAGAAGGAGATGGATGTGAGAGAAGGGGTGGATGTGAGAGAAGGGGGTGGATGTGAGAGAAGGGGATGGATGTGAGAGAAGGGGTGGATGTGAG
>NW_021620624.1:1249842-1263122 GCF_004785775.1 Grammomys surdaster
TGGATGTGAGAGAAGGAGATGGATGTGAGGGAAGGGGCTGGAAGTGAGAGAATGGGGTGGATGTGAGAGAAGGGGATGGATTTGAGAGAAGGAGATGGATGTGAGGAAAGGGATGGATGTGAGGGGAAGGAGATGGATGTGAGGAAGGGGATGGATGTGAGGGGAAGGGTTTCCTGTTCCTGTTCATCAAGATTGCTCACAAAGCTGGCCTTTGGCTGGTATTTAGGAATTCATAAAACCCTTTTGGTACTTAGCTGGTAGAGTGGCTCATTGTATAAACTTTCCATGAGCTGTGAGGTTAAGCTGAGCACCTGCTTCTCTTCTTGGAGATGAGAAACTGGGCCCTGCCATGAACAGGCACATACTTCATCATCCTCCATTAAAACATCCTGGACTGTGTCCTCGATAAACTCTGTGGGCAGCATTTTAGTTCTTACGGTTTCTTACTGGGGTGTTTAGTATGTGTGGGTCATGAAGGGACTTCTGGAAGTTGGTTTTCTCTGGGCTTTACCACACTGCCTTTTTCCTTTATCAACTGTTTTTTTTCTTTTTCTTTCTTTTTTTCGAGACAGGGTTTCTCTGTCCTGGAACTCACTCTGTAGACCAGGCTGCCCTCGAACTCTCGAACTCAGAAATCCTCCTGCCTCTGGCTCCCAAGTGCTGGGATTAAAGGCGTGCACCACTACCGCCCGGCCCTTTATCAACTTTTATTGTGTGAATTTAGGGCTCCCTCCACAGGCTCATAGTCTGAATGCTTGTTACCTAGCTGGTGGTGCTACTTTGAGTACCTTCTTAATGGAAACAGATCACTAGGGCAAGCCTTTGAAGGTTATACCAAGTCTACTCTGCTTACTGGTCTATATAGTAAATTCCAGACCAGCCATGGTTACATAGTGAACTATCTCAAAAGAAAAAGGCAGATTTTGTGCTATGTGATTTGTGCTTGGAATCCCAGAACTTGGCAGAATAATCACTGCACGTCTAATGCCAGCTTGAGCCACCATAAGGAGTTTCATGGGACCTAGCTTCCAAAAAAAAAAAAAAAAAATCATGAAAATATGGGGAGAAAAAAAAATCACAAAGAAAAGGAAGATGTGTGCCCTGCTTTAGGAAGTCAGTGTGCAGTAAGGAGGCTCACTATTTGAACACACAGTACACACAGACAGTTGAGTGGGATAACAGAATGGGGGAAAGAGACTAATATTTACATGGGCCAGGTTGTCTCTGACGTATATTTTCTTATCTAAGCCTCACAGTAGTCCAATAACGTTGTTGTGTTTTTCTGTTTGCTTGTATTTTCACAGACACACGCACCGAGAGTCAGAGAACAGGCCCATGTTACATAGTTGACATGGGGGTCAAAGTCCCATCTGTGAAAAAAATGCCTCCAACTCCAGACTCGGAAACCCTTCCAGAGAGGCTGCACTCCTTGCTATTGTTCTTTTGACACGGAGCTATTTTGGAGCCACACACTCCTTTTACAGAGAGAAAGTAGAGATCTTTTCTCAAAAACACACATGCATATCAACTCAGATACTTTCTACAGTAGGCCACAAACCTCAAGAACCCTTCTCAGTAATTAGGTCATTGCTGCTTCGAGAACAGAAAATTCGAGAGCTAACCCGCCCACAACCACCACTCAGACCTTAAACTCCTGCAGTTCCAGCCTCCGGTCATTAATCTCTTTCTCCAGCTGAGCCTTTTCCACTTGCATAGCACCTGCGGTTCGGCCATGCTGGCCAACCAGCTGTGTCATGTTCTCAATCTGCTGCCTCAGAATCTCAATGACCTTGTCCTTTTCCGCCATCTGGAGTTTGAGCGCCTCACACTCCGTCTGCACGTTTCTGAGGTGGTCTCCCTCATTCTTCAGGTGTTGAAGTTCCTGTAACTTCAAGTCCACCCGAGAGCGGAGCTTCGTGATCTCTGCATTGGTGGCCTCTATGGCACGCTCCTTCTCCTGGAGGGAAGCTGTCAGGTCAGACACTGTCCTCTCAGAGCTCTCAAGGTTCATCTTCTTGGCCGTCAGCTCTTCCACCACCTTGCGCAGCATCTCCTTGGTGGACTCCAGCTGTGCAGTGAGGGAGGACACTTTCTCCAGACTCTCGTTCTTCCCCTGAATGGCTGCCATCTTTGGTAAAAGAAAATTTCATAATTTATTTATTTATTTTTGGTGGGGAGCAGGCAATTAACTCAAAGCATGAAATCCTGAACTGAACAGTTCAAATAGCCTAACTTAAATCATTTTGCTGTCAGATCATCAGGACTCTCTCTGTGTGTGTGTAAAGAAGCTCTAGGAGCTGGAGAGATGGCTCAGTGGTTAAGAGCACTAATTGCTCTTCCAGAGGTCCTGAGTTTAATTCCTAGCAACTGGCTCACACTGTCTGTAATTGGATCAGATGTCCTCTTTAAAAAAAATAAAAAAGCAGCAGCTCTGCAAGCAAACATAAAGAACATTTTCCCTCCCCAAAGAGGCTACCCGGCAATGGCACAGCTTGTATGCTCTCACCTGCCGCTCCATCTGGCCCTGACACTCGCTCTTCATGGCCTTGAGCAGGGCCTCCAGCCGCTGCACCTCCATGTTCCTGTCATCCAGCTCCCGCCGAAGATGGTCGATGGTGATGCTGTTGCCTGTGTCTCGGTCCCACAGACGCTTGTTCTGTTCCTTCTCCAAACTCAGCTCCTTCTCCCTCTTGTGAAGATCTGCCTAAAAGAAGTGACAACGTTCTTTCTCCATCCACTGTCACATGATCAGAACAAACTCTTACGTTTGCCTCACCTGGTCTGGAGCTGTGTGATCTGAGAAGCCTTAGATAATTCAAAGTGAAGCTTTTCAACAGCTTGACTAAGAGTGATTATTCCTAGAAAAATATACTAATATTTTGTTTAAACATTTTGCTACTCTATGAGTGGCATCTCATAACTGTAATCTCTACATTTGGGAAGTGCCTAATTTGTGTTTTGAACGTCATTTGCTTCAAAATGAACACATCACAACTTGAATTTAGTAGATGGCAATTCTAACTCAAAACTATGGCTACTTGAAAGCTTATATTAATACTGTACCAGCCATGCCTAAAGAAAAAGACCCAGAGAATACAACACCTTTATTTAAAACACATGAAGTATATAGAATGATATTCCATGTATATGCACAAATATTTTATAAAAGCTGTAATTTTGTAATGTAAACTAGTTTGTGAAATGTACTGAAAATTCCCCCAGATTCCAAATTGTGTACTTTAGAGCAAAATCTCACCAACAGCTTTTGGAGTTGGTCATCCAGATTTCCTGACTCCTGACTGAACTGGTCCCGCTCTGTGCGTGCCTCAGTGAGCTCTGAATTGGCAAGGACTAACTGCTTCTCCAGCTCTTCTATCTGGAAGAAAATCCATATCAAACACATGCAGCCAGGTTGGCTGTACCCAAACAAAGCTTTACAAGAACAGATGGTTTCCCTGAGATATTAAACAGAAAGGTCTTATGTAGGGTTTTCTAACCTTAACATCTCCACAGGAGTTAGCATGGGTATTAGTTAAAATGAAGCACTTGTTACTGCTGTATCTGGGCATAGCACACTGGTTTTACTCCTCAGAATTATCTTCTGTGGAGATATGCTCTTCTTGTGGCATAATGTGCTGTAGACCCCAAACAAATGAATAGCAAGAAGAGCCATTTTGCTTTAGCATATCAGAGTCTCAGCTCAGTGTCGTGGTGCATGCCTTGGGAGCACAGAGCACGTGCGAGACAGAGGCAGCCAGATCTCTGTGAGCTAAAGGCCAGCCTGGTCTACAGAGTGAGTTCCAGGATAGCCAGAGCTACACAGTGAGACCTTGTCTTGAAAACACACACACACAATCAGAGTCTCAGTTAGATACTTAATATAAACGAACGAGTCAGGCTAGCATTCCTGCTGTCATCATGGTGCCATATTTCAAAACAATGAGTGAATATCTATATAGATTTAAAGTCAGGAGAATATAGTGTTGGACAATTTAAGCATTTAAAACTTCATTCTCTTCAACTACAAACAGGAATGAGAGTCAACTTTAATGAATATAGTTTTCCTTCAGTCAGGACAGCTATTTGCCTGAATAAAGAGAAATTTAGTTTACTGAACCAATGATGTTACACAGAGATGTTTCACAAACTCAGCATATGGCAAGTCTATAGGAGGAGCAGGTCTTCAGGATTGCAAATGTTGCTACAGCCCTCAACACAGGCTTGGGTGGAGATCCCAGACCACGGATACTACGGGTTTTGATCTGAGCGGAGCCACACAATATCAAGAATTAGATAATGAACCATTTCATAACAACATGTTAATACTTAGTGTTATACAATGGAACCTCACCATAGTTACAAGTATTTTATCATCTACTTTCTAGAATTCAAAATGTTTCATATTGGCATAAATACTACACATTTCTTCCTATTTCTAAGGTTATTAAATAGGCTTGGAAATTTGTGTCAAGAGTAAAACTTAAGTTTGGATGTTATCAAACTTACTTATCTGGAAAACATATGACCAAGACAAACTTTTTCTTAACAACTTTTTATTTTTACTTGAAACAGATTCATTTAAAAATGCTCATTTATTAAACCAATATATAGTCAATAATAACATTACGTATACACACATACACATATGTAACTATCTCCTTGACAAGAAAGCATACATGTGTATGGCTTCTAAATCTATTTACATGGACACATAAGTAACTTAAGAGAGTGCTAATATAGAAATATCATACAGTTATGCATTTGTCTATATGTACTGTCAGTGCCTACAGAACTTAGAACATAAATTTTGACATTTACACTGAATATATGTTTAAGTGATTATGTTATATATTAAAAGTATTTCATGAGAATTAAGTACATAAAGCATTAAATTCTGATTGATAATGCTACACTGCTTAATTTTCACAAGTATTAAGTACACATGAGATATTATACATTGTTTTTGATTATAAGATGCATATTAAAAACTATTTCACAAGAATTAATTGATTACTGGCTTGTACCTGGCTTAAGAAGTATCTTTAAACTGGAGATATAGCTCAGTGGAAGAGTGCCTGCTAGATTTGATCCCTAGTACCAAAAAAGAAAAAAAAACAAACAAACCAAAACCCACACCAATAAGAAGACTTGAATCTTATGCCCATTTGAGGGCAGATACAGAGAAAGATGAGAATGTAACCTCCAACATAAGTGGCTTCTGAGAAAATGAATCATCAGCTAAGGTGATCTTGTCTATCAGTCACTGAGAGGAAAGTCTGAGTGAGTACACTCAGGACTGCTGCCACATAGCAATTCTGCCGGCTTGGCAGGGTCAGGGAGACTGTGCTGGGTTCTGGTAACAAACCACCCTGCCTCCATTTTGCTGAGGTACAATTTTTAAAAATGTTCTTGATGGTCTCTCATGTCCCCTCCAATTGTGTACCTTTACTTTTTAAAACTATTTTTTATTATTTTTAAGTTTTTCATGACTTATAAGTATCAAAAAAGTTAGATTCTATATTTCCTCTTCTTTGGGCCCTAAGTTTAACAAGAGTCTTTACTTTGGATCATCATGAGTACAGTAAACACTTTCTACTCCTAGCTTGGCACTAACCACTTTGCTCCTTGAGCAAAGAATTATTTGTATATGTTCTTTAAAAATAGTTCCAAAAAAAAAAAGTTCTGTTTTTACTGCAAAAAAAAAAATCAAAATCAAAATATCTCTCTCTCTCTCTCTCTCTCTCTCTCTCTCTCTCTCTCTCTCTCTCTCTCTCTCTCTTTCTTTTTTGAAACAGGGTTTCTCTGTATAGCCCTGGCTGTCCTGGAACTCACTCTGTAGACCAGGCTGGCCTCCAACTCAGAAATCCACCTGCCTCTGCCTCCCAAGTGCTGGGATTAAAGGCGTGCGCCACCACCACTGGCAAAGTTTTATTTATTTTATGTATCTGAATGCTCTATCTGCATGAACACCTACATGCCAGGAGAGGGCATCAGATCCCAAAGGATGGCTCTTTCATAATATCAAAACTGACAGTAACATGAGACCAAAACTAAAGAGAGAGGAGGAAGAGGGGAGAAGCATCTTTCCTGGTACCCGTCCACAGAGCCCACAGGGACCTGTATTGTAGTTGTCAGTACTGACTCAGCTGCTAAGCTCTGCTTTTACCTTTCACTTTTTAGAACACAAACATCTGTATGCATTAATCCACAGCACACATAAATGGACAGTGAAAGGGGAAACCAGTGAAGTAGCAGCTGAGCTGATACAAACAGCTATAAAAGAAAACTGCAAAGAAAAGCCTTCAAAATGTCCAGAAGCACTGACACGTGATAGACAGTAAAGCTTTCTCCTTCTTTCTACATAGCAGGCTGGTTTCCCCTTTTCACCATCCATGAACACACTTTTGGGGTTGGACCAGTACAAATCAGTACAAGAATTTTACTCAAATTTCACTGATTTTAGGGGTATTGGCCAATCACATCAGATCATATTAAATCTGTGCTTTGTTTTTTGTTTTTATAGATGTGTTTTTACTCTGATTCTGTGCTCCAAAAGACACAGACATGGCCCAAGAGGGCGCTGTGCTTCTGCTTGAAGCTGCACAGAACTCTGTGAAGCCTCTGCACACTCTGCCAGCATAGTGGACAGCTCTAGACAGTGCTACTAAATCTTCACTATGGACTAGGAAATCCAGCACCAACTACTGTCAAAATAGAATAAACTTAGAATCAAGATAGTGATATATTTTTTGTTGTTGTTGTCAAAAAGCGAAAGTTAAGAGTAAAGCCAAATCTACAGAGCCAATAGTGACAGCTTCTACTGGTCCAGATTCGTAAAGGGGAATTCTGGAGGCTCTCCTAAATGGAAAGAAAAGAATAGAAGACAGCATTATAGTAAAATACTTTTGTCAGCTTTTAAAAAAGCTACATCTAAGATTTTCCTAGAAATACAATGTCTATTTTCACCAATATAAAATACTTTTTGCTAACCTGAAAAATTATCCTTTGTAACAGCTTTTCTCTGAATTTCCATACTCTAGGTAGAAAAGTTTTGTTCAGGCCTATCAAAAACATCTTTTGTTTTTAAGGCAGTCTCATACACCTCAGGCTGGTCTTAAACTCATTATGTAGCCAAGGATAACCATGAACCTCTGATCACACTGTCCCTACTTCTCAATTACTGAGATTTCAAGCACGTGCTACCTACCAGCTTAGGTGTGTTCTAACACACCATGTTAGCTATGTTCTGGGGACCCTGTGCTGGGGGTCACTCAGAACTAAGTATAAACAGGCACTCCACCAACTGAGCTCTATCCTCCACCTTTCTGTATTATTCTCATTGCTTTTTTTTCTCTTGGTTTCTAAACATTACATACTGAAATATGCACTGAAACAGCAAAGGAGACCAAGGAGACCATGTATCTTAAGATTTTAACAATGTGAAGTCACAATATATGTAAATGAAACAAACTGTGCACAAGAATATGCTTTTTAATCTTGGATCCAAGTCTCCCTAACAAAAACATTTCATAACAATATTTTGTGTTCCTCCAAATCAAATCTTCATTGTAATGTGCTTGATCTTTGTTGCTCAGTTACACTAAGTAGGCAGCAGGAGCTGCTTCCTCTGGAGAGCCTAGTCATCCGTCAGCAGGTCCAAATTGTTTCAGTTAACTACAATATATTTTATCAACACTTCAAGGATCTAATTAAAACTGACAAACCCCTTTTTTGAGATGGGGCCTCAAGATGTAGCTCAGGCAGGCCTTGAATGCATGAGCTTCCTAAATCAGCCTCCCATGTGCTGGCTATCCTCCTTATTAAGTGTTTACTATTTAAGATTGTCAGAAGTCAGGGCTGGAGACATGGTCAGCGGTTAAGAGCACTGACTGTTCTTCCAGATGTTCTGAGTTCAATTCCAAGAAACCAGATGGTAGCTCACAACCATCTATAATGTGAATCTGATGTCCTCTTCTGGCATGTAGGAGTACATGCAGATAGAGCATTCATATAGATTAAATAAAGAAATACTTTAAAAAAAGATTATCAAAAGTCTTGGTGATCCATTATTTACATTAGAGCACATTAGGACAATGGTCCTAATATGTCAACATGATACATTAGATAAGATAAATAAGCAAACTGGATGAAGATTATGAAGAGATAATTTTCCCAAGCTACAATATAATAGAGAACTACAGTAATTACAAATTACATAAAAAAACATAGGTGACTCGAGCTTGATTTAGTAATTTGTGATTTTTCAGAGTCTTGTGTCAGTAGATATCTTCTTTTCAGAATGGTTTGGACAGTTACAAATAACACCTTTTTCACTGGACTATAACAATGGCGCTCCTTTGTCTGTCATATTATCATGTAACATCCTCCTAGCCATAATGCACTGAAACCATGACTACCCTTCTGTTCTGGTTTCTGAAGGGGAGGTTATGTCCTTTGTACAGGATGCTTTGTCTACAATGGAGTGGACAATCACTATTAAGACAAAGGTTTGTCCTGAGGAAAAAAAAACTAGAAGATAAAAGTGAGCTTCTCTTGGTTTTACTGAGTTGAGCTGTAAGGTCCATCTTTGGCCCCAGAGGATGCTTTGAGGGGTAGTGATTAAAATTATCTTGTCCTGAGACTAAGAGCTATACAGAGAGGTTTAAAAAGGAGGGATGTTATTCAAACTACAACCCCCAGTCAATCATAAAATCAGTTTAATGATCTTCAAGTCAACATCTGAAGAGAGAAAATAGCACATCACATTTAATAGAGGTAAACGGTTTTGTTCGTTCACTGGATGGACTACTTTCCTGTGAGTAGTGACCAAAATGTATGAAAGACACGGCTGTGGTGAGAGTATATAGTTCGTGTTAATCTCCCCTGCTGTGGTGAGAGTTACAGCTCGTGTTAATCTCCCCTGCTGACTTTAAGAAAACCATGTCAACATCTCCTCCTCTTGCCACAGAGTTAAAGGGAGACATATAATGTACATCCCTGAGCCAAGGAAGACAGCACCTTCCTGTGGTCCTCACTGGAATGGCAGTGGAAGTTAAGTTGTGCGGCCCAGGACAGTCAGTAATGGATGGAAGACAGTGCTTCACTGTCTGTCTAGTAAGTCAGCCTGCACAGAGACTAGCTTCCTCTAGTGCAGCTAACAGAATGTCTTCATTTATAAAAGGTCTGGTAGTTGCATTACCTTCTGTTTCTTCTAAATCACCATCCTAAATAAGGAATAGGAAACTGAATAAACACAATGGTAAAAACTATACCTAAGTTATCGCTGCAAGACTCTCTAAAGCAGTGGTTCCCCCTCCTAATGCTGTGACTCTTCAATACAGTTCCTCATGTTGTGGTGACCCAACCATAAAATTATTTCATTGCTACTTCATAACTGTAATTTTTCTATGGTTACAAATCATAATATAAGTATCTGATAGGCAAGATATCTGAAATGTGACCTCTGTGAAAGGGTGAGTGGATCCCAAAGGGTTGCAACCCCCAGGTTGAGAACTACTGCTCTATGGTAAACTACAGGTGGACTTATCTTCCAAGCTTTCACAGGATAAGACACCGGTACAGTAAGTGAACCCAATCATCTAAGGCAAACATCATCACCACCCTTCTCAGGGATGAAAAGCATGCTCTCCTCTGAAAGGCAACTCTTGTTTTTCTAGTTTTAGGAATTTCACTGTTTTCAAATGGTTGAAATTAACAAAAATCTAAGTTCTAAATAAATGGTTGATAATATGGAATAACTTCTTTCTAGTTGTGAAAAAGTGTGTGAATGGTAGAGCCTATGGAGATGCTGGACATCCTGGAGCTGGAGCTACGGGCTCCATAGACTGTGAACCATACGCTGTGGGTGACAGTAACTGAACTCAGGTCTCTCTGTAAAAGCAGTACACAATCTTAACTGCTGAGCCATCTCTCCAGCCCCACCTCTTCCAAAATATTATTATCTGCTTTTAAGAGAAATTATGTGATGAAATAGGAAGACTAAATTTCCTAATTTTTGCTTTAATTATTTTGAGTAATCGTATAATTTAGTTTTCTAGACACAAAAAATGATTAGAAGTTAAAGGGATGAATTAGGCCCCAAACACTGGTGGCAGTTATAAACAGCTGGCTATACTTGCTAAAGCCAAGCCTTGGAAAAAGATCAATGGCAGAGTCCTGCTCTTTATTTTTTACTTACTTTTGTGTAGTGAGGATTAATCTAGAGCTTCAGGCATGCTAGACTAGTGTGCTTCCTACGCTCTGTGCTACTCAATTTATTATTTAGAAATTGACTTGAAATTTTCATTATACTACTCTCTATTTCTCAATCATTTGATAATGAATTTAAACATCAACTTAAATAAAAGTTTATAAGTTAACATATAGATAATTTAGCATGTATATATAACAACTAATCCTGATTTTAAAAATATTCCTTTAGTTAGAAATTATTTTGATTCTTCATTTTCAAACATTAAAAGTAATTACTGACTCAATGTGTAAAACAGCCCTTGGAAGTGATGTTTAAACTGACCTTATCTTCATACATCCTCTTGGTCTCCCTCAGTTCAGAACGGAGCTGAGAAACAGTAGACTCCAAGTCACTGAGCTGGCGCATATACATGGAGTTCTGATTCCTTGCTTGTTCTCTAAGAAGTGTTGTGAGGGTAGAAAAGCAGATAGCAAATTAATAATATGCATGGTACCGCAAGGGCCACATCTCTTAGATACTACCAGTAATGACTTTATATGGAGTCATTAGAACAACTGTCTTTCATTATGCAAACTTGTTTCTTCAGAGTTACAGCTCGGTGGAGAACAAAGCTTAGAGATATAAGTTAGGTGTTCTGTATGTAAAATTCTTGCACCCCAAACAAGTTACTTGCTGAAGCTCATGGTATGTATATGTGTGTTCATTACACTATTCTCTATTTCTGCACATAATTAAAAATATCAGTACTTGAGGATAGAGAGATGGCTTGCTGATTATGAGTGTTAACTATGCACCCATGAGGAGATTTATGACCCCAGCACCTGTGTAACATGCTGGACATTCTAAAAATACCTAGAACTACAGCTCTAAGAACTCTGATGCTCTTTCTGGTCCCCACATGCACATAGGTCCTTGTATCTGCATATGCAAGTAAACATACTCATACAAACACAGGAAACCTTTAAAATAAAAGGGCTATGCATAATTTTATGCATCAGTTCAAATTATGAAATTTCTTATGCATATATTTTATATATATACTTGAACTATATATACCTGTGTATAACTGTATTTGTAGATATACACATAATTGTACATAGATATACATGTATTTATTTATATACAAATATAGAAAACATATGTTTGGTACATTTGCTTTATCCTATCATTTTATATTTTTGGTTGTGAGCCTAGCCTTTAACAGCTGAGTCATCTCTAATCCTTGGTTTTGTTTGTTTGTTTGTTTGTTTTGTTTTGTTTTGTTTGTTTTTCGAGACAGGGTTTCTCTGTATAGCCTGGCTGTTGTGGAACTCACTCTGTAGACCAGGCTGGCCTCAAACTCAGAAATCCACCTGCCTCTGCCTCTCAAGTGCTGGAATTAAAGGCATGAGCCACCACTAACTGGTTGTCCTATCATTTTAAGGACATTTAAAGGAACAACTCAGCACATCCCAGAAGCCTGAATACTTGCAATAGTACTTCATACACAGTGACACAAAAGTATGTTACATAAGTTTTATCACTTTCATGTGGAAATTACTAAGCAATTTCAAAAAAGTATTAGGACAGCATAATAGAATAATAGTTGCAGGCTTGTTTCTTCAAAGGAAGAAGATACTTATCTGTTCTCCTGGAATGGTGGGAAAGAATGTACTTTAAACCTGGTTAGCTTTTGCTATCTGTAGTCAGGGATATCCCTCAGAATTTCTGTTTTGCTTATCCCAACCCCTTTCCTCCTAAATGTTGAGCATTGCTTCTGGACCACAAAACCTATCCTTATGAGAGATGTCACTTGTACTTTAGAGAAGCCTAAGTGACTTCTATGTTATCTTAGGGCCAGGTCAAAACTGACACTCACAGGCATATTTTCCTTAGTCATTCTCCCTGGACCCTAAATCTTGGCCACTATCTCTGCATCAATAGTATCCATCTTTGTACTTTGTAAAGCATTTTAATGTAAACATGTCTTAATCTCTGCTATACTCAGGAGACTGAGATAATTATTAGAAATTGTTTTCCAAAATTGCTCCGTGCTTAAATATGACTAAAATAAACCAACTGGTACCAGACGTTTGAGGTTTGGCCCAGCACCAGCTACCTAAGCTAGGCTGAACCAAGTTTCATTCTTCCCTCACCTGAATTTCCCTATCATCCATAAAGCCTACAGAGACACCTCTTCCCCTTGGAAGACTAGAGTCACAGATAACAGTAATGAGCTACCAGGTGAGTTCTGGGACTTGAACCCAGGTCCCCTGCAAGAACAACAAATGCTATTAACTTCTGAGCCAAATCTCCAGCTTAAAATAATAGTTTTTAAAGTTACAATAAATGGCATCAATTTTAAACTACTAGTACACACATACTGAATGATTTCCAGTTGGCTCTGGACACTGTTGGCTTGACTTCGAGCACTGCTGGCTTTCTCCGTAAGTCCTGCTATCTCAACTTCATGTTCACTTATCAGCTGCTCAATCCTAAGCAAGAACAAAGTGACTGTTATGATACAGAAAGCTCTTTCTTACCTATGTCTTATCTAAAAAGTTAATGCTTTCAACACCTTCAGACTTAATATTTGTTCCAGTACTATACATGCTATTCTTTCATCTGTTTATTTGAGACAGTGTGATGGTTTGTATATACTTGGCCCAGGGAGTGGCGCTATTAGGAGGTGTGGCCTTGTTAGAGTAAGTGTGGGGGTAAGCTTCAAGACCTGCCTCCTAGCTGCCTGGAAGCCAGTCTTCTCTTAGCTGCCCTTGGAACAAGTGGCAGAACTCTTAGCTCCTCCAGCCCCACATTTGCCTGGACACTGCCATACTCCTACTTTGGTGATAATGGACTGAACCTCAGAACCTGTAAGCTAGTCCCAATTAAATGTTGTCCTTATAAGAGCTGCCTTAGTCATGGTGTCTATAAAATGTCATGGCAATAAAACCCTAAGACAGACTTTAACTGTGTAGTCCTGGCTAGCCTCTGCCTTCTACATGCTGGGATTACAGACACGAACTAACATGCCTGGTTTTTTAAATGTTATTCCCTTTTCTTTCTTTCCTTCTCTCTTCCCCCCTCC
>NW_021620624.1:1263222-1301478 GCF_004785775.1 Grammomys surdaster
CCCCTCTCCTAATTGTTCTTATTATGTCTCTCTGATTATCCTGGAACTTGCTGTGTACACCGGGCTATCCTCAAAATGACAACGATTCACCTGCCTCTGTCTCCCCTGCCTCTGTCTCCCCTGCCTCTGTCTCCCCTGCCTGTCTCCGAGTGTTGGGGCTAAAGGCATGCATCATCATGCCCAGCATGCTACTCCTTTAATAACAACTCTGGAATCCCAGCTAGGTTTTCAGAATTCTAAATCTGCATTTCAGTGACAATAAACTAGGAGAACCAAACAAGGCATGTGGTGTATGCCTCTGGTCCTGTACTTGAGAAGGTGAAGCAGAAAGATCACTGCAATACAGGAATTCAAGGCTAGCCTGGGCAAAATAGTGAGATCCTGTTTCATAAACCTTGAGTACTGTGAGCAATATATGTTATACAGTATGAAAACTATATGCTATATCTCCAGGGAGATCCTGGGAAGGGTATTATGAATACAAGCTTACAAATGTTTACACTAAGTCACAGAGTATTAAATGCTTCATTTAACTAACCAACAGGTAAGTGACAAATCACTCTTAGATCAACTTATGCTCTTCTACCTAGGCTTTGCCAGGCCAATTATAGCTAGAATAGTCTCATTCTTGCTGTTTGGTCAGTTGACAGGTGATTAAGTTGCTTACTCTTGAGCTTGAAAATCTATCTCCATGGCCTACCTTTAGGAAGACTCATCAAGCCTATCTTTCTCATTGGAAATCTCCACTTGTCCTTATTGTGATGGGAGCTGAACTCATTTTCTTCCCCTGTAGCAAAACTTACAGTGCTCTAGGCTTAATAACTGTAATAAAGGAAGCTTAAATAAAGTCTTCCTTACAGCTTTAACAGGTGTCAGAAGAAAACTAAGTTTGCTACAGGTCATTAAGGCTATGTTTTTATTGAGTTATCTCTGAGTTTATAGATTTTGGAACTACATGAGAGAGACTACAACTGGAATACAGTATCCCTATAAGTTTTTGTCAGACACCTACCGATCTTGATGCTGTTGAAGTAATAGTTCTATTTTGTTCTGTGATTCAGACTTCAGATTTTCAAGCTGATCCTCTACCTAGTTTTAAAAGAGATATTAATTTGGGTGTTGGTAATTTTAAGGCTTAGAAAATTCAGTTTCTATGAAAGGAATGTTTTAGGGAGCTATACATAGAAATAATACTAAATGATGCTCTATGCTTGTATTTTATAGCACTTGCACACTGGCTATACTTCCATTAAGCTGTATAGGTAAAATAGCTAGTTTTCTATCAGGAGAGAGCATTGTGAACAAAATATGAAGACTTGGCTTATTTCTAAGGATTTTACAAACTATCTCTCAATGCATTGTAATATAAAGCAGTGTTCTCACCACTTACTGGAAATATCCTCCCTTTAAGAAAAGAGATTTCTGTGTCTAATTCTCTTAGGATTTTACTAATAGCTGAGCCCAGGCTGCGGAAGTGCAAGGTAGACATGCTGTCGTGTTCACATATTTTCTTGCCTGAGGCTTCTTCAAAGTCAACTAAGATTGATCGGATTTCTTGAAGCACGCCTTCATGACTAAGCATCATTTTTCGTAGTTGCTCTATCTGTGTGCTGCTGTCTTTCAACATATCCTCCTTAAGGCACTTGGCAGCCTCAAGTTCACGAACTGTATTCTGAAGCTGATTTCGTAACTCCTCCTGGGATTGACTCTCCCTTCGTCTAGGAAATGAATGAAAGAAAAGAAGTAACACTGATAAAACTCAACTTTACTACAAGGAGTAGAAAAAAATTTATTCAGAATTTTGCTATAGATCTCAGGTTGGCCTTAAACTCACAGCAATTTTCCTATCTCAGCCACCCAAGTGCTGAGATTACAAGTATATGGGACTATACCAGTGTGAGGAATAAAGCCATAAGGCAGGTTCTGGGCTGGGATACATCTCACTGACAGAATGCTTGCCTACCAGGCCCAGACCCTGGCCCACGCTCTAGCACTTCTGGAGGAGGAGGAGGAGGAGGGAGAGTTCAGATAACAAACCCCAACCTGATGTCAGCCATGGCATCTCTCTCCATTTGCATTTCTTGAAGTTTTGTTTGCAAATCAATGACTGACTGTCTTAAGTAAAATTTTTGTTTCTCATGTAATTCATTGCTCTGAAAAAAAGCACACAAATTAAGCTATCTATATATAAAGAGATAGTAAACCATCAAAATATAGATCCTACAGACAATAATTTTCCAAAGGTTATGTGTTATTAATTTATTGTTTATATATATATATACAATATATATATTGTATATATATATATGACCTACCTCCTTCACTGTTGTAGTTCAGTGCCCAGTAAATAATTTCCTTGATCTTTTTTGGTCCATTACCTGAAACCTGTCTTCTAGCTCAACGCAAAAATGGGAAAATGTTTTGTCCCTTAAAACTGGAAAACTGGTTGAAATTATGTATCAAAAAAAAGTCAAACTTTTCCTTCAACTTACTTAAATGCTTGGCAAAAGCTACTACCATCTAAAACTCTAAAGCTAGTGAGATGGTTCTGTGGAAGAAGACTGGCTACTCTTGTAGAAGACCAGGGTTTGATTCCCAAAACCCATATGGCAGCTGAGAACCATATATAACTCCAATTCCAGGGAATCTGATGCCTTCTTTTGGCCTCTTTGAGTACTGCATGCACATGGTGCATATATACACCACGTAGGCAAAACATCTATACATATAAAATACAAATAAATAAACTCTTAAAACATAAAACTAAAACTCTGCAGGTGTTCAACTACAGAGAAATTCAGACATTTCCAAAGCCAGGCACTGAAGCATCTCCCTACTAACAGCTAATGACTAGTGTATAATAAGTAGCTTTTTTATTACCTTATTTTTGAGTCTGAATGAAAAGCAAAGCCCACTGAAAATGAAAAGATTCTAAAATATAAAAATAGAGACTAAAATTAAACAAACAGAAAAAAATAAAGATTAAAAAAACCCAAAGATAATGTAGGGAATGGAGCATGTACTTGCAGACTCCATTTCCACACATGAAGACTACAGTCATAAAGAATGGAGTGCTGGGTGGTGGTGGTGCATACAGGCAGATAGATCTCTGAGTTTGGGGCCATCCTGGTCTACAGAGTAAGTTTTTGAGACAGCCGTGGATGAAAAAAGGAAGGAAGGAAGGAAGAAAGGAAGGGAAGGGAAAGGAAAAGTTAAGTTGGTGATCCAGGTGGTTGGTGGTGGTACATGCCTTTAATCCCAGCACTCAGGAGGCAGAGGCTGCGTGAGTTTGAGGCCAGCCTAGTCTACAGAGTGAGTTACAGGACAGCTAGGCCAGGACTACACAGAGAAATCCTATCTCAAAAACAACCTGAAAACAAACAATAACAAAACAGAAAGACGAGCATGCCAAGGCTGGCCACAGCAGCATATGCCTAAACTTCCAAACGTTAAGAAGATAAGGCAAGGGGAGTTCCAGCCTGGGCTACACAGTGAGATTTTTTAAGGGAGAATAAAGAAGGGAGAGCAAGAAGAGGAAGGGAGGGAGGGAGAAATGTGGATGGAGAGGAGGTGTTTGATAAAGGGCACGGAGAGGAGGAAAGGGGGAAGTAGCAGCAGTTAGCAGAAGAGTTTGCCTTGTGTGCATGAGGCCCTAGGCAGATACCTATATATAGTACTATATATACATACACACACACACACATATATATATATGTGTATGTATGTATGTATGTATAGTACTATATATCAGAGGACAGAGATGTTACTGTGTCAGATGTTGCAAAGTCAAGTTAGAAAAGGATCACCAAGTATCACAACCCCAAGCTTCATATCACCACCATTCATCCCATCTGTAGCACAACTCTCACAATAGTCTCCTACTTTAAATATCTCAAACACAAGTCTACAAGGAAGACACCATGTCTTTCCCATTTGTGGGAAAACCCTGATAATTAAGGTCGAACTCTACCATTGTTCAGATAGTTTTCTGAGCTGGGCATGTAATGGAGGAATCCCTTCAACAGCTTCCCCTACTCTGCCCTTGTCAGGGGAGTTCAACACACACACACACACACACACACACACACACACACACACACACACACCTCTATCTGTATGATGCCATGGAGCCTTGATTCAGATTACAGGTTCAACTTCCTTTCTACCTTAAGAACAAGTTCAGCTAGCACCTGAGATTCCTGAAATGCTTCTCCATGCTAATGGGGCATCTCAGTACAAAAGCCTTCAGCCTTTGTCCATTCTATATATTCTGACTCCCATCCCCAAAGTTATGTAAGCCTTGAATCACCCCAAGTAAAGTTGATCTGCCTCCCCACAGCTGGTTCTGGTGTTGTCATTCACTGCACATATTTACAGGGTTTCCAGAACACACACACACACAAACACACACACACACACACACACACACACACACGTTCACTGTCTCTGCTACCTTTCCTCTTGTGGACTCTTTTTGGCCAAAGATTCCCAAGGAAAAGGTGGATCACACCACATCTTTACATATGTGGTACCTAGCATATTTCTGTTACATGGGAATATAATAACAGCACTGTTTGGTAAATATTACAAGTGGCCACAGTGCTGTATTACTGATTTTACTGGGACCAGTCAAGTGTGACATACTCTACTAGGAGATGACAAGAAATAAATTAGACATAGAAAATAAATTAAGGCAGCCAGCCTGCCTGCCTGCTTGCCTGCCTGTCTCCCTTCCTTCTTCTCTCCCTCCCTCCCGCCTTCCCTTGTATTTGGGAGGACAACTCTGGCATCCATCCTCTCCTGACACGGTGTAGGATACAGGGGTTGAATTTAGGTTGTCAGGCTTGTGCATTAGCACCTCTCCCCATTGAGCCGTCTTACCAGCCCAATTACTGTTTCTTTTCTCTACTAGTATGACTGTGTTTCCTCTGTCTCTACATGTCGTATTGGTGTATTTATCACAAGGTCCCACCACTACTTGTTTACATGACTAGCTCACCTCCAAAATTATGAATTCCTTTGAGAGAGAGTCTTGGCTTATTTATCTTTGTATGCCATGTATATAATAAAATGGCACATGATTTTTCACATTTTTAATAAAACTGTAGGATCATCTACAGTCTTCATCTAGTCTGATGAGGCAGAATAACATGTTTTTGTACTCAGAAGATGTACGAACAATACTGCACAGAGAGCACCCTCAATGCTGTCTAGAGGAAAGGCTTCAGAGAAGGAAATGCTTGAACTGAGCCTTGATGATAGTAAGAATCTTCCAGTTTTCAAGCAGAGAGGCATGGAAATCTAGATTTACAAGGTCCAGCCAGGATAAGCAAGTGGCTTAGCACTGCTGGGACAGAGGGGGCATAAAGAAAACGGGTACTGAGTGAGGCTAGCATGAAGATCTTGTATTCGGTAGTAGGAAGTCTGGCTTTTACAAAGTAGACTACTGGAGCTTAATACACAGTTTGATTCTAGATGAGGTCCACTTACATTTTTAGACAACACTTGTAAAATCTATTTAACCATCTGTATGTACATACATGTAAAATCTTCCTTTCTACCACTGTTTGCAAAGACAAGTCAAGTATCATAATAGCAGGACAGCAGGCCTAAGCCAATTATTAATAGCAGATGAGTGTCATTAATTATAACATTTTGAAACATTCAGATTTTACTAAAATTACATCATGAAACTAAGACATTATTATTACCAGGAAGAAAATGACATGCAAACGTCTCATTAGCCCAACAGAAAGAGAGATCAAATGAACAGGTTTAGCTGATGAACCCATGACTGATGTCTTCTTTCAGGGGGGTTAAGTTTTATTTCAAGACAACATGCCTCCTGTCCTAATGGTGCCAGAGGCTAGAGGAGAATACAACTCACTTCGTTGAGTCTTCTCTGCAAATCTTTAACTTGATGTGAATATTCTTCCAAAACACGTTCAATATGCTCTTTTCCAGGGTAAGGGGTGGACTTTCTAGGAGAATCAAGATCCACTTCATATTTAGGAAAAAAGGGAATTTGTGTTAAAGTCCCAGTTGAAGATGCATTTTCAATTATTGTACCATGAGTAGACGTTACAAAAAACGGGCTTGAAGAACCTAAATATTAGAGAATTCATTAATTATTCATAAAACAAATATAAGGCAAACACTACTGTAGGGGTTCCTTTAACAAACCCTGAAGGAGCACAGGTCTCATGGGGAAACAGGAAGTGAAATCACAGCTAAGAGCACCAAGAACACAGAGAATGCATGAGGACAGGTTAGGGAAGAGGGGGACCATGTGACCTTGGAACTGAAGAGCCTTCAAGTTTGTAGGAGTGACAAGCAAGTAGTCTGGAGAACAGGAGAGACAGGATACTCAAGAGTGGAAGCAGCGCAGGAAACACCAGTGGGCTTGAGACAGCTAGGATGGCCTGGGCAGGAGAAAAGCTGCTGCCACATTGGAGGATGAAAATATAGACCACGAGGGGTCTGGTAGTCATTCTTTGGAGTGTGGATCTCACTTAGTATGATATAGTTTTGACATTAGGAAGAGATCTGGTCAAGGGAAATATTTCTCAGTGGCTTCAGGACCCTGCTGAGGTAGGAGACCATGACTATTAAGTGGCAGACTTTAGGTAAGAGATCCCCAGCAAACATCTTCCAGCAGCTCAGCACAAATATGGAGATATTAGCAAGACTGATAGGCATTTGGGTTTCTGTGAGAATGCAGAATGATAAAGGGGTAAGGGCACTGGCAAGTGATTGGTATGCACACAGAAGAGTGGTAGTTTAGGAGTAGACAGCAGAGTCTGTAACAGCTGCTGTCAAGCTTTGCAGTCTATCAGGATCACATGAGAAATGTTAAAATCATATAGTTGTACCTAAGCCCCACTCTGGACTTACTGAATCAGAATTTCCAAGTGTGAATCTACGACATTTCAATGTTTACAGCTGAAAAGGCTAAGGTTGGGCAGTGATGACATGGTTGAGAGCCACTACTTTCATTAAGCAGGAAACTAGGAGCTCCATAGCAATAAAACAGTAGAGAGCGGAGGTAAGAGACTGATTACAGAAGTCCAACACCTGCTAATAGGATGTGTGAATAGGGATCTGATGGGCTGGAAGGTTCAGTAATTAAAGTACTTGTTGTTCTTGCAGAAGACCCAGGTTTGGTTCCTAGGACCCAGATGATGGCTCACAACCATCTGTAACTCCAGATCCTTCAGATCTGATACCGCCTTTTGACCTCAGAGGGCACCAAGCACACATATGGTGCACAAACATACCTATAGGCAAAACATGTGTACAAATAAAGCAAATCTTAAACAAACAGAAAACAAACAAAACTTTAGAGGTCAAGAAGCTGCACCCCTAGGATCTTGTCAGGCCGCCAGGAGGTCAATGTTAAGAAGAACAGTGCTATACCTAAAGAGAGACAATCTGCACAAGCTGAGTTTAACCAAGAAACACTGGAGGAAATGAAGGTATGAAGGAGACAGTAGCATCACCTCAGTACAGAAACAATTGTCAGAAACAATTTTTAAGATAAAAGAGAGTGGAAACATGCTAAAACCAGATCTGCTCAGTTACAAAGCTAGTAATCTCAAGAACAGAATTATAAACAGCACAGCAGACATTCACATCCAAGTCCTGTGCCTTGCAGTTAAAAATAAAGCACACTGAAAACTAGGCACCAAGATGGTTATTATGAAGATGGTTTAATTTGCATCCCCACCCCGTTTGTTTTAGAAAAGGTACATACCTCCTTTGGATGTGATGCCACTTGATAAAAGATCTTCATTTTTTGATTCACAAGTTTTTGATTCCATGTTATTTCCTACCTCTTCTTAGAGATCTTGAAATGTGAGCGCTTCCCTGTTAGGATCATTCAGTTCTTGTCTACGAAAGACAAAGCATTCACTCTTTATTACAATCTTATTGAAAAAGCATATAGGGAAACAGGAGCAGACTTTGTTAATGCTTTTGACAGTTTCCCCTAGAAAAACAGTTATGAATACAGAAATACCTTATTGTTACATAAAACTAATGTGCAAGTCAAATTTTATTGTAAAACTTGACTTTAAGACCAAAGGAGTTTTTGTTACTTTTGTCTGGACAAGGTCACCTAGATAAAACAAGGTATCCTTGGCTAGCTTAGAATTAATTCACTATGAACACCAAGCTAGTCTTGAATTACAGAGCTCTGTCTACTCCTGCTTCGTACATGCAGGGATTAAGTGTGCTCCATCATGCCCAGCCTTCAAAGGATTACTAAAAAGAAACTAAAATTTAAAGATTAATACTTTAGTTATTATGATAACTAATGATCTGAGTAGAGGCAGTTATTCTTTCAATGTCTTATAAAATTATGGTACTAAATAACAGAAATTATCTCCCTAACAAAGACCTCAAATCAGCAAATCAGATGTCATTAATAAAAGCTGAAAAAGTATTTATTTATTTATTTATTTATTTATTTATTTATTTATTTTGGTTTTTTCGAGACAGGGTTTCTCTGTATAGCCCTGGCTGTCCTGGAACTCACTCTGTAAACCAGGCTGGTCTTGAACTCGAAATCCACCTGCCTCTGCCTCCAAAGTGCTGAGATTAAAGGCGTGCACCACCACCGCCCAGCCAATATATAAATAGCCCTTATTTAGGTACTTCTGTAGTCAGGATGGGTTAATATGAGGCCACCCTGGGAGGTAAGCAAGATTTCTTTTTTTAAGATTTATTTGCTTTATGTAAGTACACCAGAAGAGGGCATCAGACCCTATTACAGATGGTTGTGAGCCACCACGTGGTTGCTGGGAATTGAACTCAGAACCTTTGGAAGAGCAACCAGTGCTCTTAACCACTGAGCCATCTCTCCAGCCCCGAAAAACTTATTTGATATTAAATAATATTTATAGTTTTATATTTGATCAAGAAAGTGCTTCTAAGTTTGGAAAATAATGATGGTAGCCTAATTCCAAACTTCTTATTTTTACTCAGACAAGCAAAATATCAAGATGAAAACCAACAAAACTATGTGTGTTTCACATTGTCAGTACTCTAAAGACAGAATACCTTCAAATATCTAGAAATAGAGTTCTCCCTCCTGAGGCAGTTTCCACCATCCTGCTGTGAACCACTTCTGTGGAGAAATGGGAGAAGCAAATGGAAAGACTTAAAAGGTACAGAGGTGAGCCAAAACCAGTACAGACGACTACATTCTGAGACAGTGAAACAACAGAAGCCAAAACGGAGCCCACATGGGCCCCGAGTATGGCTACCAGCCTCAGAGTAACAGTGTGAGGAGAATTTTATTTCAAAAAAGGTAGCTTTTCCTGAAGACAATAGGCTAAAGGGAAGAGAAGATGGAAGAGGGGAAATTAAGGACCCAGTAGGAACAAAACAGAAGACACTGGACCTTCCCTCTACACCTCCCACCCCTACCTCCCCATTACCACAAACACTACATAGGAAGAGGGCATGTGCAGCCCAGGCGCCTTGCTCTGAAATGAAAAGAACGGACAAAAGCAGACCATTTCCATACAGAATGCACACAAAAGTCAGGTAATGTGCAAAATCTTTTCTTCTGGTCAAGTCTCCTCCACCAAACAGCAGATGTGAACCCAAAGGATATTCCACAAAATTCCAAAGTAAGCATTCTCAAGCAAGTATATACATCCTCATAATGACAAAATAATTTTAAAATAAAAAGTAAACACAAGATACTATGTAAACAGCAAATATAAGACACCTAGTAATTTCAGACACTACAGCAACATGACAAGCAGATGTCAGAATTTCAGCTAAACAGCAGTTGTGACCCTAAGTTTGAGGAGACTGCACTTACTACTCATTGAAGGATATGCAAACTAGCCCATACACAACATTTCTCTGAGGGCTAGGAGTATAGCAGACCTGTGGCTTGCTAGCCCAGCATACCAAGGTCCCACAGAGCCAGCATTGCAGCAAGTAGATGTGCAGGGTTTAGGACAGGCTCCATGCCTTCTACTGAACAGCATTTGTGCCATAATGGAGACTGTTTCTGTGGGCTACACTAAAGTTCAAAGATGTGGGCACAGGTCATACCCCCGCTCCCCCCAATAAGAAAGTATGGAAAAGTTAGTTCAGTTGGTAGTGTGCCTGCGTGCAAGTACAAGGTCCTGACTATAAATCCAGTATCACATAGCCTCCCACCCCCAGAGTAAGGACAACAGCATAGGGTTGGGTTATTTTTACAGCAGCCATTTCTTTACAAAGATGCTTGGTACCTCTATTTGGAATGGTTGCCAGTTATTTTGTGAACTTCAGAATAACGAAAGTGTATAAAGCAATGCAAAAAAAAAAAAAAAGAAAGAAAGAAAGAGAAAAGAAAACCTTACAGCTCTCTGCAATTCAATTTGTACTAGTTCAGAATGACCATATCCTCATTTCGATCAGTGATTCCATGTTTTCCACCTTGTGACACTTACATTAGAACTGAAATACTCTAATTTTAGGCACTGGTGTGTAAGATTATTGAGAATTTCTGGAATTGAAGGATCTTTCCTCTGGAAACCATAAAATTGTTGAGCTCTGTACCTGGATAATTTGAGAATCATAACATGAACTTACACGTCTTTTTTTTTTTCTTTCAGAAATTTGTAGCATGAATGCCTTTATTTTTCATTTATTTATTTATTTATTTATTTATTTATTTATTTATTTTTGTGGTACTGGGGAGCATGGTACACATAAGGCAAACTCTCTGTCACTGAGCTACATCCCCAGACCTACAAGAATCTACTTCAAATCTGAGTGAAATATAGAGGTGAGGTGTTGGCTTGTTCTTGGGATTGCCCAAGGTCTATTACAAACACGTCTGCATCATTTAAAATTATACATATGTTCACACTGAAAAAAGCCTTAAAACTGACAAAGGCAATCATGGTTGAAATGTTGCAGAAAAAGCCTTGGAAATCGCACCCTATATATCAAGGTCTTTTGAAAATCATCTGTAGGTTTTAGTACAGCTGAGCTGAAGTGCTCAGAGGCATCTTCTGAGTACTTACTCCTCTGCCTTGAACTCCAAAAGACTATGGAGGATGTGCAACTCCTTCCCTAGAGTAAACAGTCTCCATCTCCGACTTCTTTCCTTAGGACTCTTGTTAAGGTGTACTCTTGTTAAGATGGACCCGACTACAGTAGAACATCTCCAGGGCAAGATGATTTACAGTTAAGTCCTATTTTGGTTGGCTATGTTACTTAAAAGTAGCTCTATTCAGGTTCCCAGATTTATCAATTAGTGATTCACACTTACAGTAATGGACCGTTCTATCTTCTATAGAAACTTAAGACTGAGGATTTCACAGGGTTGGTGTACAGTCCCCTAAAAGCAGACTGAAGGTATAAGGAGAGTAATAGTGAACAGCACTTACAGCCAGAGTGTTTATTTAATTAATTACAAACTGCTTATTAACATCACACTGATCTGCATTTTATTCTCAATCACACTCCTTTTCCCTAGTGGCTGTCATCCAGGAAGCATTACCTCTGTAATCTTGACAACAACATTTGACATCTGTAAGATTATGATATGGAGGTGGTCTGCATACTTCACAAGAGCAAAGGTTAACTGAAAGAACTCATGCATAGGCCCTTCTCTATAGAAGGATCTGCATCAAAATATATGCATACAGTACTACCTAGTAGGGTAGTAATAACATGAATTACAATGCATCTTTATCATTTGGAATGTGTACAGTAACTTACTATCCCATGATAAATGACTTTATCTTTCTATTTATTCAGAAAGAAGAACAAGCTTTATATAAGTCCATCAACACACAAAAAGTAGAATTGATCTGTTTTAACTAAATAGGACTATTGTAATATAATATAGAAGTTGGCATTAGTCTAACTTCAAAAGTCCCATAGTCTATCACAGTCTCAACAATGTTTAAAAGTCTGAAGTTCAAAGTCTCTTCTGAGATTCACTCAATCTCTTAACTGTAACCCCCTATAAAATCAAAATTAAAAAGCAGATCACATACTTGCAACATCACAAGATATACATTCATATTCCAAAATGTCATAGTGAGGGAATTCTGGACCAAATCAAGACCAAAAACCAGTTGAACAAACTCTAATTCTGCATCTCCATGTCTGATGTCCAACTCCTCAGCAGGTATCTGGCATCTCTAACATCTTAGAGTCTCCAAAACAACTTCAACTTCATAGCTTCTTGTTCCAATGTCTGGGGATCTACACATGATCTTCTGGGCTCCTCCAAAGGGCTTGGGTGACTTCTCCAGCTCTACCCTCCGTAGCACTCTAGGCTCTGGCTGATTCCACTCCACTGCTGCTGCTGTTCTTGGGGTCATCACATGATACTGGCATCTCCAATACACTGGGGTCTTCCACTGTGACTAGGCTGCATTTTCAGCAATAGCTTCTTATAGGCTCTCTTCATGGTGCCAAGCCTCAACTTCTTTGCATTACCCTTCATCCTGGCCCTTAACTTCTACTAAGGCTGTACCTTCACCAATGGCCTTCTTTTCTTCTCATAGTACCAAACCTCAGCTGTCCCTTCATGCCTTCAAAATCAGTACCACCTGGGTGATTCTTACAGATTACCAAGTCCAGCTGCCAGCACCCTATCTATCTCTAGAACACAGCTTCTTTGTGCTCGCAGAAAACATTTCCCAGAAGATTTCACCTCAGTGATGCTCGTCTCTTCTTAATCATCACTAATTTATCAGCATCAGCTAACCAGCATCAATTTTCCCAGTAACCCATTCTATTCTTGAATCTAAAGCCAGAGCCACATAGCCAAAGCTGCCGAGTTTTGCTGCTTGCTGGGGCTGGAACCATGGTCTCTTGTTCTATTACATCTTCACCAGCTTTCTGTTTACAATTATTTCATTCACTGCCTAAAATTGGCTGTCCTGGAACTTGCTCTGTAGACTGACCTTGAACTCAGAGATCAGCATGCCTCTGTCTCCTGTGTGCTGGGATTAAAGGTGTGTACTGCCACACAGGAACCTAAGCTTTTCTTTATTTCTGCCTTAAGGATCACAATACCTTGTTATGTTCTGTATGTTCTGAGTTGATTAATCTTAAGAAATTTGACAAACAAAATCTCCACTTAGGACTAATCAGAATAAAGGTCAGTTAGAACTGTTCTGTCTAGTTAGCCAAAATAGCTTGAGTCAGAGCTGACCACCAGGCAGCAATTCCTGCACCTGCACATGTGCTCATTGTGGTTTTTTTTTTTTCCTTCATAAGCCGACCCTGAGAAATGTTCAAGGTCCAGCCTTAGCTCCTGAGTCTAGGCTGTGATCCTGATGGATCGGTCTTGAGAGTGTGAGTTCAATAAACAATTCTTGCTTAACTGAAAAAAAAGAGGAGACACACACATACACACACACTGGATCACAGATGTGCCCTCCATTTCTGGATTATAGTTCATTCCAGACACAGTCAAGTTGGCAACTGAGAATAGCCATCACAATCCATTCATGTCAATTTAACAACACAATCCTTTTGTCCAAATGAAAATAATAACCAGGTCATAATAATGCCTAACATGATTTAACTATCCCTCGTACAACTGCAAACACATAAACAATAGGCTTAGCTGAGTGGGACCTTGATCTTTAATTGCATTTAATATCCTTAAACACAGGACTTAGCTCCACTCCACTTCCTGGAGCCCCTTTAACCCTTGAACCATACATTTTGTAGTTTTCCTTTCTAAGCTTGCTACACTTAGTCAGAACATTCTTTTTTTTTTTTTTTTTTTTTTTTGGTTTTTCGAGACAGGGTTTCTCTGTATAGCCCGGGCTGTCCTGGAACTCACTCTGTAGACCAGGCTGGCCTCGAACTCAGAAATCCGCCTGCCTCTGCCTCCCGAGTGCTGGGATCAAAGGCGTGCGCCACCACCGCCCGGCGCCAGAACATTCTTTATATGAGTGAACTACAGAGTCTATGCTAGCCTCTTTTGAGATTTCCTTTGTCAATACAATTAATCTAAATCTCTTAACTTTAGTCTCAGGCAGACTCTTCAGACAAAGTCAAAAAGCAGCTATATTTTCTTCACCAAAATATCACAAGAACAGTCTCTAGGCCACATATTAAAATTATTTTCCTCTGAAACTTCTTAATCCAGGCTCAAATCCCCTTAGCACTACTGTCTTCCAAGCTTCTACTAGTATAGAACCATTAAGCCCCACTTAAAGCATTCCACTGCTTTTTAAAGTCCAAAAATCCACAATCCTATAAAAAAAAAAAAAAAAAAGCATGGTCAGGCCTATCACAGCAATACCCCAGTCCCTGATAGCAACTTCTCTTTTGGTTAGAGTTTACTGCTTTGAAGAGACACCATGGCCAAGGCAACTCTTATAAAGGCACACATCTAATTGGGGTTGGCTTAGCTTCCGAGGTTTAGTCCATTATCATCATAGCAGGAAGTATGGCCATGGTGGCATGCAGGCAGACACAGTGCTGGAGAAGCCAAGTGTTCTACATCTTGATCCTAAGGCAGCCAGGAGGAGACTCTGATTTCACACTGGGTAGAACTTGAGCATAGGAGGCCTCAAAGTCCACCTGCACAGTGACATACTTCCTCCAACAAGGCTACACCTCCTCCAATAAGGTCACACCTCCTAACAGTGCCACTCCCTTTTGCCAAGCATTCAAATATATGAATCTATGAAGGCCAAACCTATTCAAACCACCACATGCACATGAAACATTTTGCATAAAGCCTCACAAAGAGCCAGCAAGCATTTAATAATAACAATTATTTTGGCATTTGGGTACTTTACATAAACAAAGTTTCTATTCCTAACAAGGATAGATCTGTTTTAGATCAAGACCAACCAAGGTTCTGTCAATGAACTTATAATGGGGAAAGAGAAACACTAACGAAAATACAAGTATAATTTTAAAATTTTTCAGTTAGAATATATATGACTTTGGAGATTAACTGGTAAAATGAAGAAAACAGTGTAGAACAGCAGCATATCATGAGATGGAATAGGACAACATTAGTTAGAGTAGGTCAGTGAAGGAAAGCCTTTCTGAGGGGATGCTTGACTTGAATGGTATTTCTTAAAATACTACATACAAAAGTAGTCAGGTTAGTGAGGCCTCAGTGTGACTGAGATGAGAGGCCTGCTCTTGGACACTATGAGCATTATGAGGATAGTATCTCACCGGCTCTGTCTGGATACCCTGAGAAGAAGTTGGTGATGCTGGCAGGGTTGAGGTGCATGGGCTCCTTCAAGGACTTTGGGACTTGCTGTAACTACTGTCACTGAAGGATTTGTAACCAGGGGCACATGCTCCTTCAGCAGCTGTGTGGAGAGTATTGAGAGTGGGTGTGAGGCCTGTTAGGAGGCATTTAGAGTAGACCAGTCTAAGTCTAAAGTAGATCAAGCTCAAAAGGGGCCAGGACTGGTGCTGGTCTGGTCTGGGGCCAACTATAAATGGGGAGGAGGACTCTTCCTTGGATAACAAGCATATTCTAAAACTGAATGATGTGGCTGATTACACAACTCTGTAATTTATTGAGAATTACTGAGCTGTATACTTACAATAGGTAAAAGTATATAATATATAAATTATACCTCAGAAGGCAGTCTCAGGAGGACTGAAGCGGGGAAGTGGGAAATAGCTGTCTGGGTCACAGAAGTGGATCAGTTAAACTTGAGTACTACTTTTTTCAGAACCCTGGAACAACAAAAACATCTTCATCCCGATTGCTTTGGAGTCAGCCAGGTTGGTATACTCTTCCCATGGAAGCACTCTGACCTTGGATACCCAGGAGTCTCCAACTTTTCTTTAACAGACACCTGACAGAAATCTAATAATGGCTAAGAAGTATACGCTAATTTTTAACATTTCATTTTTTTATATTTTTGATAATTTCATGTGACTTCTACATTTAAGTACTTTCCAATCCTCCCTCTCTCTACCTACAACTTCCCCCATGTTACCCCAATTCCTCTCAAATTCATGACTTCTTCTCTAAATATTGCATATACATACACATATACATATACATACACATATACATGTACATGTGTATATACATACAGCCTGCCGAGTCCATTGGGTGTTGCTTGCATATGCATGTGTTTCGGGCTGACCATTTGGGACTGGAAAACCTCTCAGGGGCCTTGCCCCTGGAGAAGACTGGTTCCTCCTCTCCAAGCAGCTATTAATTGCCTGTGGCTTTTCATTATAAATGGGACCTTGTGAAGTTTCTCTCATCCACATAGGCATGCCAACTGGTGTTGTCATTGTGTAGGTCTTGTTTAGGCAACCATACATTTGAGATTTCATGGATACAGCTTCTCTGTCATATATAAAGGACACAATCTTACAGCAGATGTCCTAGTCCTCTGGCTATTACAATCTTTCCACAGCCTCTTCATGGATATTCCCTGAGCCTTAAGTAGGGGTTGTACTGGAGATGTGTTGACAGGAAATGGACACCTCAGTCAGTTGTTTTCTGCACTTAAAACCATCTATGGCTTTTTGTAATGGTCTCAGCTGCATAAAGCAGCTTTTTTGATGAAGGATGAGAGCTAAACTTTCCTGAGTATAAGGATAAGCATCTAGAACACAGAAAACATACTGGTTTAGGAAAGTGGTAGGTTCTCCTCTAGGGTCCACAACCTCACAAGATATGGGTAGCTGACTAGGTTTTACAGTAACAGGTATGAACTCCCTTGTATTGAATGGGCCTTAAATCCAATAGACTGCTGTTGGTTACCCCCAAGACATGAGTGCCACTTCTACACAATTAGGTTATCTTGCTATGTTTGTCACTGTTGTGGTGTGTCACTTTATCCTTTGCTCTCTTTAGCAAAAATAAACAGAGATATATCAACTGAAAAGTAGAAGTCTTAAAAATTGGCTTAAATGGCAGATGACCTCATTATACACTACCATCTTCTTCCTTATAGAACTCCCTATTCACTCTCTTAAGATTTATAGACTTCAAGAAAATATAGTGACTCCATTACTATACCCACTGCTACATCAGCTATAGTTTTAAAGTGTTCATTCATGCAGGGTTTTATATGACTTAGGTGTGCTGCTCTGTATACTCAGTGTCCATAGTGACTGTAACAAATTACCACACACATAGCAGTTAGAAACAGCAAATATCTCTTCTTTTGTGGTTCTGGAGGTGATAGTTCAGTATCAGTCTCCAACAGCTTGGAAGCAAGATATGGGCGTGTTCCATTCTCCTTGAATCCATTCCTATCTATGCTGATCACCTCCATTCCTAGATTTAGCCCCATCATTTCAGTCTCGGTCTTTGTAGTCTTATCTCCTTCCCCACGTCCTTCTGCTTCTCTAATATCCTTGAATTTACACTGAGGGCAAACAGATAACATGATAATCCCTCCCTTTCAAGATTGTTGACTTTGAAGCTAGAGAGATGGTCCCATAGTTAAGAGCACTCATTGCTCTTTCAGAGGGCCTGGGTTAGGTTCTCAGCACCCACATGATAGTGTACAACCATCACTAACTACAGCAGGGAATCTGATGCTCTTTTCTGACCTCTGTTGAGAATCAGACACTAACATGGCATACATACGTACATGCAGGCAAAATACTCACATACAAAAATAAATCTAAAATTTAAAAACAAATCTTTGATTTAAATCACATATGCAAAAACTTTTTTTTTTCCAAAACATTTTCCAGGCTCCAGGGATGAGGAGCTAATTTTTTTAGATGGCTATTATTCAGCGTATTATGCCGTACAGTTAACACCATGCTCTTTGGAGACAGGTGGTTTAGAAAAAAGCCCTATTAAATAGGTGCTATAGGTTTGCTTGTTTGGTTTTGTTTTTTGAGTCAGGGTCTCTCTACATAGCCCTGGCTAGCCTAGAGCTCTCTATGTAGACCTCACAGAGCTCTGCCTGCCTCTGCCTCCTGAGTGCTAGAATTCAAGGTGTGTACCACCACACCAGCTTTAGATTTTAGAGTTTTAAAGTGGCTTACTCTAATACAGGAGAACAGTCAACCCCCCAAAACTAAAACAGCAAGCAAAGGCTTTGTATATACCTCAAATAAATCTTTAACCACAACATTTAGAGGGTAAATAGTACTATGACATGAAATCTATTTTACACTCAACTAAAATAAGTAACTGTATTAAAATTTAAAAAATGGGACTGGAATGATGGCTAGGCCTTAATAGCACTTGCTGCTCTTATAGTGAGTTCAGTGTTCAGTTTCCCAGCACCCACATGGCTGCTCAAAACCTTCTGTAACTCCAGTTCCTCAATCACTTCTAGCCACCACAGGCATCAGGCACTCCGATGGTGCACTTACACACAGGCAGGCAAAACACTAACATAAAGTAAAAATACATCTTTTTAAAAATTATAAATGTGGCACAGAGGTGGGCACTTCAGATCTCTGCCTCAGCTTTCCTGCTCCCATGGACGTATGTATACACACACTAGCAGTCCTGTCTAACTCACCCTTCTGGAAGACTCAAAACTCTGGACCTTTTTTCTTACGTAGTTATCACTCAAACCACACTGAGGGACAGCCCACATCACTGGTCTTCTGCATTCCCATGACCTTAAAGCCAACTTGGCATTTAACAGGAACAGAGCCTAGGACAGCTGGAGTGGGGACTTCTGCCAGTGTTGTGGGAAAGGAGACTGTTGCTGAGGTGGAAAGTCTAGGACCTCAAGTGGGTTATGGAGATGCTCCAGTCACACAGTGTTAAAACAGTTTCATGTGAGATGAAATACTGGTGACAGCCTGAGTCCCCACTGTCTGTCCCCACGGTTTCCCATCTCTTCCAGAGGTTCCCAGGAGCCAGGCTGGAACAGGACTGAGCAGGGGGCAGTCCTGTTGGGCCCAAGGAATTCTGCAACTGACAGCCCCAGTCACGAAGACCCAGTTTTCCTGCCACTGTGTCTGGAGAACTCTCCTAAAACAGCTATACAAAGTTACTGGGCTGCTACCACGTGAGGACATAAGGCCATGGAAAGTTCCAGAAGGAACAGGAGTTGATCCAGGTCCTCAGGAGAACGACCCTGCCCTGTACCCCGAGGCGCACTCCGTCCCCATACCTGCTAACAACACCTCGTCCTAAGAGACCGGCCGCATGTCCGCGGGGGTCGCGGCCGCACCTGCGCGACCCGGCCAGCTCCCACTGCGCCCCGAGGCCGCGGCCCGCGCAGCTGCCTTCCCGCGGCGCCCGACCGGCCACCGCGAGGCCTCGAGCTCCCTGCTGCTGCTGAGCGCAAGCTCGGTCTGACGGTTGGCGACCAGGAACCGAGAGAGAAAAGGGACGGGGTGTGAGGGAAGAGCTGGGCGTGAGAGAAGTGGGGAGGCTGAGGCACGAGAAAGGGCGGGGCGTGAGGGGAAGGCGGGGCGTGAGGAGGGCGGGGCGCGAGGGAAGGGCGGGGCGTGAGGAGGAGGGCGGGACCGGAAAAAGGAGCCAGGAGGCTGAAGCAGCAGAGGAGGGGCGGAGCGTGAGAGAGAACGTGGGCCGTGAAGGGGCGGGGCAGGCCGCATGTAAGGCCACGCCCCCTGATACTACGTGCTCCCCCGCCCCTAAGCCGTCGCCAAGGCAACCAGGCAGGCCCAGCAAGCCACGTTTCTTCCCTGTCCCTACTGCCCTGCAACCCGGCTCCCAGCCTCACTCTCCTGTCCTCACAGAGGCCCCACAAAGATCCTCCCAGCTACCAAAAGGCACAAATCCTCTCTGTTACCTGCGCGCTGAGGGAGAAGCAGGCTGACACCCTTATTCACCCGTGCAGTCTGCTCCTCCTAATCCCCCGCTTGTTCAAACTAATAGAATAACTTGCATTTTGCAGCCTGCCTGTGCTTAGCCTGTGCTTTTAAGTTGCACCTTCGTCAGGACTGTTTTTTCAGGTTCAGACGAGTCCTCAGGGTAGCTGACCTTTCTGCCTCTGGAGAACTGTTTCCTCCGCGGTGTTTCGGTTACTCTGTGGTTCACTCTTAACGTGGAATTTATCAGCTTGAGATTGTACACTCAGACTCTTGCATGCTGTTCAAATTAACATTCCAATGAAAGCGTTCCAAAGAAGTGGAAGATGAGATATACAACCTGTAGCGTTTGTTGTTGTTTTGAAGACAGAGACTCTCCACGTACCCCAAGCTGGCCACAAACTTGGAATCCTTCTGTCTTAGACTATGCTCTTACAGAAGTGTATAGATCAACTTTGGCTTTGTGATGTTGAATTCTGTTAACTATCAAGGTTAAGTAGTAATACAACAAATATACAGTGTATAAATTGACTATAAATATCAAACACTTATGTAATGCAGTTACAAATTGTAACAATTTATGAAGCACCATTAAAGACTGTTTTATCATACCGTTTACTGCCTCGGAGACACCTAGGATTATAGCGTCAAGTACATACACAGGAAATTAAATCATAAACATTAAGCAGAACGTTAAATGGCTAGCCTCTGTAACTAGACAGAAAACAAATTCCAATTACTGTCTTTTAAATTTTTTATTTCTATCACACCATAAATGTGTTCTTATGGCATGAAAACATTTTAACTACCCCAAATAAAGTTTTTTTCTTCTCTTGATCGGGCAATATGAAGTAGGAAGAATCAGCCTAAATTTGGGTTCCAGCCCAGTTGGGAGCCGGAAGGAAACCTTCCAAGGGGTGAGTTTGTGGTTGTCCCCACGGTCCTTTGTTACCATCAGAACCCACTTTCATCAGCCTTCCCATGTGAACTGCAGACCAGGGGCTCCCCAGGCCTTCAGTGCCAGCCTGGAACTACTACGGCACCCAGCCTCATGCGCTAAATATCTACTGGGTTTTCAGCATCTTCGGAGGGATACAGACCTTACTGTGAAAGGCAAGCTAATAAAGCCTCTCTTGAATATACATTCAGTCTGTGGGTTCTGTTCCTCTAGAGAAGATTAAACTAATACAGTTAAGGGTGCAAGTGGAGCTCAGAGGTCAGCGTTGGGTGTCTTCCTCATAGAAAGCTCTCCCTCCGCCTTTTTACATAGGTTCTGGGATCAAACACAGGTAGTCAAGCTTGCCAGGCAAGCCCCTTTCCCAGTTCAACCATACTGCAGGTCCCACCTTAGTTCTTGAGACAGGGTCTTTTACTGAGCCTGGAGCTCAGCAATTGGCTAGACTGACCCACCAGCCAGACCCAGAGAGCTTTCAGTCTCTGTGTCCCCGAGCTTTTAAAAATGTGGGTGCTGAGGATCCAAACTCCAATCTTCATACTGGCCGGCAGTCACTTCACTGACTGAGTCGGTTTCCCAGCCCTGCTGTATGTATTTTTAAAAAACTTGAATAAAAACAACGCCTCCTTGCTTTTTAGAACAAAGAGCTTAAAGATGAAGGAAGGAGTCCAGAGTTCCTTCAGCAGTCATTCATTATTGCACAAGTGTTGATGGGCACCGTGGTTAGGTGAAGAATAGTGTATCATACTGTGTAGGGTTTTTTCCATTTTAAAATTTTTAAATGTCATATGAATAGGTGTCTTTCCTGTGCATATGTCTTTGCACCAAGGAGGTAAAAAGAGGGTGTTGTGGTCCCTGAGACTAGAGTCACAGGCAGTTGTGAGCTACCGTGTGGGTGCTGAGATTCAAATCCCGTTTCATTACAAGAACGGCCGGCGCTCCTAACCACTGAGTCTCTCCAGCCCTGCTACTGCGCATTTACTTCTTTTCTTCTTGTACTAGGAATCATATTCCAACCAAAAATGCTAGAAAAATGCTGCAAAACACACACCCACATATGGGAATATATATATATTCATAATCCCATGATTGTTCTATGTACATTTTAAGGTACTACAATTGCCAGAACAGTATTTTAAATATATATCCCAGATACCTCATATATATCCCACATATATATATATACACATCTCATATATAGCTGATATATATATATATATATATATATATATATATATATCTCAGCTCTAACAATGCTATTTTCAAAGGGTTAAAATTTCATTGTTTGTTTGTTTGTGTGGAGCACACGTGGTGGTCAGAGGGCACCTTGCAGGCCTTGGCTCCCGCCTTCCACCATGTGTGTCCCAGATAGTGAAAGCAGTCAGTCAGATTTGGCTACACTACATTTACCCATTATCCCATCTCTCTGGCCCATGGCTGCATTTTAGGCATTTTTATTATAAATGGCATTAGCTCACTCACTCTTTCCTTGTTTTTATTTTAAACACACGGCTGTATGCAGCCATCATGAGCAGCCAGCTCTGAAGCTTTGCTCATCCCCCAGCTGGAACTCGGTGCTTATATTCCAGTTTCTCCAACCCCAGCAGCCATCGTTATAGTTTCTGTGTCTATGGCCTTGTCTGCTGTCCGCATTGCTTGTAAGTATAAACAAACAGAGCTTTTTTTTTTTAAGATTATTTATTTTATTTGTATCAGTGTTTTTCTTGCATGGACGTATATGTACTACATGTGTGCTTGGTGCCCTGGGGCCAGAAAATGGCATTGAATCCCCTCAAGCTGGCATTACAGGTGGTTGTGAGCCACCATGTGAGTGTTGGAAACTGAGGTTGGGTCCTCTGGAAAAGCAGCAAGTACTCTTAACTGTTGAGCCATCTCTCCAGCCCCCAGTGCCTGCTTTTATGTGTCCAGCTTAGTTAATGTACTTTGAAGGTTTATTTCTCCAAATGTATTTCCCTCCTTTTGCTTTGTTTTGTTTTGAGACATAGTCTTGTGTGGCCCAGGCTGACCTCAAACTCACTACATAGGCAAGGATGACCTTGAATTCCTGATCCTTCTGCATCCACCTTCCAAACGTTAGGATCACAGGTGTACACCACCGTGCCCAGAGAACTTCATTCTGTTTTTAAGACTAAATAAGGCTTCATTCTGTGAATATGTTACATTTAGTTATTCACTCATTTGTTCCTGGAATTCTTGAAATCCTTGTATAGCAATTATATGTGCTTGTCTTCCTGTCTGTCTTTGTTGTTGTTTGTTCGCTTGCTTTCTTTTTGACACAAGAGTATCCCTACATAGCCCAGACTGGCCTGGAATGTCATATGTAGCCCAGCTGTCCTTGAATTGACAATACTCCTGCTTCTGTGGGCTAAGCACTGGGATGCTAGGTGTGCACCACAGGGCTCAGCTGACTTTTTAAGATCTAGCATTATGGAGAAGAACGCCCTCTGAATAAATTGCAACCAGCTGCAGTGTACCATCCATGAGTTGTGGCAGATGTACACCTAGGAAACTGCTTGATCCTTTCTGAAAGATTTTAATTATCTGTTCTGTGATTATTGTGACACGGGTCTTACTGTAGCTCTTGGAGCAAGTGCTGTACATTGTCTATTCATTGTTCCCCTTCTCGATTCTTGCTGAACCCCAGTAACAGAGGAAGTCTCCAACATAACATTCTATAAGGTTCAGCACTTCAGGGAAAGTTCCAGCATGGAGATTCTATTGGAATAAATTAACTTCTGTGCCCTCACACTTTTCCAAGTACCTGCTTTCAGGGGCAGTGTGTAAACCATTTCCTGGCCTTCTGAGGCAAGGAGATGCCAGTTACCTAAGGCCATCTTAAGAAGACCCATGAAAAGGTGACTCTTTTTGTCTATAAAATATTGCCTAGAGAAATGGGCAAACTTTAAAATAAGCTGAATTTCATTTGTTTTAGATTGTTCAGAAGCATTTTAAGGCTACATAATTTATTTCAACCTGTACTTCAACGTCTTGTCTGACATGACTTTAATAGTTAGTGGCCCAGAAGCACCACTAGATGTCACCCTGACTTCATTTTCAGAGACATTCATGAGGAGTTTATTTTTTTAATATTATTTATTTATTTTATATAAGAGGGCATCAGATCCCATTACAGATGGTTGTGAACCACCACGTGGTTGCTGGGAATTGAACTCAGGACCTCTAGGAAGAGCAGTCAGTGCTCTTAACCGCTGAGCCATCTCTCCAGCCCTCATGAGCAGTTTAAAAACAACCAAAATTCAATGCTTTGAAAATTAATTAGAAGCACTGCCTTTAGTCCCAGCATTTGAGAGGCAACAGCAACTGGATCTCTGTGAGTCTGTGGCCAGCCTAGTCTACAGCGCTTTCTCCAGGCCAGCTAGGGCTACATAGTGAAACTTATCTCAACAAAACAAAAATAAATACATAAAATAAAAATTGTATTAGACATATCAGCAAAAAATAGGAGCTGTGGCTTGAAGGCAAGGATTCTGTGTGGAGTATGTGCAAGGTCGCTGTATCCCTGACACACATATATCCATTGCAGAGAGAGAGAGAGAGAGAGAGAGAGAGAGAGAGAGAGAGAGAGAGAGAGAGAGAGAGAGAGAGAGAGAAACTGTTAGTAAAAATAGAAAGACACTATGGCACTTGAAAGAGCTGAGTGTAGGAATGCTACTCAGTGAGGAGTCGGGTGTTGGGATTATAGTTCTCCTCTGTGGACAGACACAATATGAGACTTGTAAGAAAGACCTTGATCAGAAACAGAATTTGTCAAATGTAAACTCAAAGTGCAGTTGTCACCCGTTGGGGGTGTGTCTGTTAAGATGCCACCCGTTGGGGGTGTGTCTGTTAAGAAAAGAATTTTTATTACTAAAGTAGATGCAAGTGTAAATAAGAGGCAGAAAGATGGGGACGTAGCAGAAAATAGAAGGAAACAAAAAAATACGGTGACACTTTCTTCTGAGACCTTTCTTCCAAATCGAGAAGAAGCTGAGTGGGTTTCGTTGTACATAGCAGAGATCCAACTCCAGATGGTTTGTTGGGGGTATTGGTGTTTATGGGGTTAGAGATGGTTAAGTTTCTTGCCTTCAAACCTGATAGACAACCCGAGTTTGATCCCTGAGACACTCTCATTAGTTGTCTGTCCTCTGACCTCCACAGGCACACCATGGCTGCCAGGTCAAGTTACCTCCATGTGGAGGTCAGAGGACAACCTAAGAATCACTACTTGCTTACTACCTAGCTTGAGATGGGGGTCTCTGCTTCATACAAGCGGCTAGTGGCCCTGTAAGCTTCCTAGCTGACTTACTAGCTTCCAGGTTCTCCATCACCATCTTTGGTCTTCCCAGGGGAGAACAGGGATCACGGACACAGGTACCACTATGGCTGGCTTTTACGAGGGTTCTGGGTTATCAGAACTCACTTGCTTAGCAGTTCATAACCTGTTGAGCCCACCCTACTATTTTTTTTGAGACATAATATTGCTATAATATACTAAGGTTGAACTCTTAGAACACACAGCTTCAGCCTCCAGATTATGTGGGACTACGAACACTCACTACCATGCCCAGTAGTCCTTTCAGTCTTTGTTTACATATTAAGCTGCAAAAGGAAGCAGCAATAAAAATAGCTTAAGGAAGTATCATAAATAGCCTAAATTACCCTTAAGGGTCAACTCTATTTACCACTTTCACTTGGCATACCTATGTTTCCATTAGAAGATTACCATTATATAAAAAAGATGTTTTTTCCTGACATTGGACCCTTTGGATGAAGTTCTTACTGCAAACAGTAATAAAGTAAAACAATACAGGCCTTGTGCTGTATCTTAAATGTTAGCCTTTTGAGGAGGGAGGAAGAGTAGGGTTTCATGTGCCCCGGCTGCCCTGACCTTATGACCATGACCTTCGATGCTGCTGATGTGGTACTAAGTAGAGATTCTTCGTATGCCAAGCAAGCACGCTAACAACTGAGCTACACTCTCCCCACACTAGCCTTAACATCACAGTCGTTGTAGGTCATGTATTTGTTTAATGTGTGTGTGTGCGCGCGCGCGTGCTCTTATGTATGTATGATGTGCGTGTGTGCTTTGAACACACTTGTGTCATGGTATGCAGAAGATAACTTTGGGGACTCAGTTCTAACTGTCTACCTTCTTGCTGTGGGGTCCTCTGTTGTCTTTGGGGCTTTTCTGTGTACTCTATGCTATCTGGACATGAAACTTCCAGGCCATTCTCCTGCCTGCGCCTCCCATCTTGAGGTAGGGGTGTTGGGATTATAGATGGGCACCCCTGCATCTGGCTTTTTATGTGGGCTCTGGAACTGAACCCTGGTAGTCAGGCTTGTACAGTGTGTGTGTGCTTTACTAAGTCATTCAGCTGGCCCAATATTAGACAGTCTCAGTTTCACAGTCTTACTTGTTCCGTAGTATCTACTTTTCATTGTAAGTAAGAAGACCAAAATCAAAATTTTATTACATTTCTATCATTTTAAACTCCAGTTCTGAAAAATAAAATTCATCTCATCACAAATTTAAGTAGAAAAATTTTGGGTGAACATAGTCCTTGAAAAGAACTCTAATTTGTTCCAATAATCCCAGAGAATTCTGGGCAAGACAAATACCTACCAATATACTGCTCATACTCTGATTGGAAAATAATGTTAAATGTTATATAGTATTATTTCAAAGTTACACCGATAACGTAGAGTTAGAGTAACACTGAGCCATGAGTGACTAGTACTTAACAGCAATCTTAGGGTAGACCACAGTTAAAGGCAAAAAAAAACCTTTCTCAGTTTGAATAGCAAAGCAGTTTGTCTAGAGAGGCCCATCTTATGCAGCACGTGGTATTTTCTTCTAATGAAATCAATAAAGCTCTTGACACTTGAAAGTTCGCCCAACCTGCTTAGGCGCAGCTTCTCAGACTTGGCGGCCCAGCAGAAGTGCCTGGAGGGATTTTCAAAATACCAACGTTTGCCCGAAGTTCTGCTTTAATTAGTAAGAGGCGGGGCTCTTCTGGTAACTATTTCTAGCCGTCTGTACTGTATTTTCAGCTTCCTCAGTGTTATCAACTGTAGGCCGGCTCTGATTGCCAGCCTTTGTGGCTGAATTCGGCAGAGCGCGCTCCTCTGCCACCCGCACCCCCGCTCCGGGCGGCTGCGGAGGGACTCACCATCGCTGAAAATGACAAAGAAAAGAAGCACATTGCCTCGCAGAGATTTGGGGGTGACTTCCCCCAGACACTAAGAATCTCCGCGCTCCAATCCCCATCTTTCCTCTGGCAAATCCTTCCCTACCCGAGAAGCAAACGTTGAACTTAATGCTTGACAAAAGTGGGTACAAAGTTTTCGTACAGTCTTTCCGCCCCCCGGGGACAGGATCCAAAATTCCGAGGGCAACAGGAGCACCGCTAGCGCCGGCTTTCTTTAAAGGCAGCTTCTGCAGAGGGCGGACGCTATTGTCATGGTAAATTTCACTCGCTTAGGAAGAAAGGGTTGGTGATCAATCAAAAAAAAAAAAAAAAAAAAGGAGGTATTCCTTTGCCGCTCTGGAGCATTCTTCCTAGACCCGGGTGATAGACCCGGGTGAAAGACTTTTTACCGTTCTCGGTTAAAAAAACAAAAACATAGACAAGGCTCTGGCGCGTGTGCTAGCCGAAAGCAGTCTGCAGGGACCCTGGAGGACGTCGGTGTGAACGCAGTGGACAGACCCCACTGGGGACTTCCGCGAGAGCCCCGAATTCCAGCGGGTGTAGTGGGAGAAGCATCCCCTGGGACTGCAGGCTTCGCTGCCTCGACTGCGTTCCTCTTGGCCTGAGGGTAGCGTGCTGGACGATCTAACCCAGCAGGGAAGCTCCGCTCGCCTCCATCTGGGTCAGGCACTTTAAACCGAAGCCGACTTGACCATGTGTCTGGCGCAATGAGGACCCCCGAGAACTTGGAGGAGCCTAGCGCCACGCCAAACCCCAGCAGGACCCCCAAGGAGAGATTCGTTTATCTTGAAGCGCTCCTAGAGGGAGGGGCTCCCTGGGGCTTCACCCTGAAAGGTGGCTTGGAGCATGGAGAACCGTTAATCATTTCCAAGGTAAGTTTTTGCTCTCCGTATTGTCTACAACCAACTTGTGTTTTGTCTGCAGCTTTTAAAGTTGTGTCAGATTGGTCAAAAACTGAAAGAAAAGGAAAATCCTGCTCGTTGCCTGAATTGCACTTAGCCACACAATCTATTGACTCGTGCCTTTCTGATTATCAGGAAATGTTTTTGGATAGCTTGGTGTTTGGAAGAAAAGTGTGTCTAGCTCATTTATTCTGTGAAATCCCCAGGAAAATGTGCCCAATTGATGGCTAATCTCTTTTTGTGTATGAAATGCAAGATCAGTTCCCACATGAGCCTTCCGTTATAAATCAGATTAAAGATCAGCAGCACCAAAAGGTCAGGGCATAGTACACGGTCCAGGTCAGAAAAATCTCGCCCTTCAACCGAGAATACCCAGCTTTAAAACTATTTTAAATGTTCTTTTAAGTTTAGATCATTAGCCTAGGTGTGGTGGCACAGGCCACCAAACTCAGCAGGGGTGACACACAGGCAAGGTTTTCAGCCTAGAGCAAGTTAGCAAGACTCTTGTCTCAAAAAACAAACAAACAAACAAATGATTTTGGAGAATTGATGGCTTTATATACAGAAGATTTTAAAGTGGTTTTTAGTATGGACAAAACACCCTGTCTGTCCTGTATATTGTTTAAGTCTGACTTTAAAATCAAGTGAATATTCGATATGACTCAATCCTCCTTGATCTTTTAGGGCTTTTAAAAAATGTTTATTTATATTTAATCTATATGAATGTCTGTCTTCGTGCACACCAGAAAGGGAATCAAATCCTGTTACAGATGGTTGTGAGCCACCATGTGGTTGCTGGGAATTGAACTCAGGACCTCTGAGAGAGCAGTCGGTGCTCTTAACCACTGAGCCATTAATGTGAATGAGCCAGGGGGAATTGGAAGTGACAGTAGTTGACCTCAGGTATGCCGGACATCCTGCAGGCTGTGTACTTTCCTAAGGGAAACAGAGGAGACATATATATGCATCCACTAGAAAGGATTTCATTTATTGAAAAACTGAAGCCCTGAAACCCTCGGTAAATGAAGACTTCCTTTCCTTAAGCTAGAAATCTAGGTAGAGGTCAGCTGCTAGCGTCACAACAGCTTAATCAAGTCAAGAATTCCACTTAGATCTTTCATTTGCTATTCTTATTTGTGGTCCTCGGTCCTCATGGTTGTAGGGTGGATGCTGTACCTCTGTCATTACATCTTCATTCCAGGCAGGGTGGGAGGTTTTTGCTTTCTCATCAGACTTTTACTTCTTTCTCATTGGCCAGAACTGCACTGTATAGCTATACTGTAGATAGTAAAACGAAATTAATGACCATGACTAGTTTAGACCGGCTAGGGTTTCTCTCATGAATTCTGAATAGGGTCCTAGCCTTCTAGAAGTCAAGGATTCTTTGGTACTATTTGGGGGGTGGAGAAAGTGGTTCTTTCTATGAATGAGGTAGAGTTAACTGTTGAATAAACAATGGAGAAAGCCGGTAGCAAATGTGTTTGAAAATGTGTGCATTTAAAAACGGATTGCAGGACCTTCCTGGCTGTTAGTGATAAAGTCTATGCATGTGTTCATGAGAATACTGGTGGCTCTCAAAGAGGTTTAATCCCGTTCTACTGAGCCACTGGGACCCGTTGGTGTCTGTGGGGTACAGGCATAATAGTCTATGTCAGTTGAATGTAGTAGTGTGTCTACTACAGAGAAAGAGTTTTTAAAAATCTTGATAAAGGTTATGGCTGCTGCTCTTCATTATCCTGGGAGACTATGCTAATTACTTTTCTTGCTTCCACAACAAAGTATTTGACAGAAGCAACTTGTGGGAGGAAGGATTTATTTCAGTGCACAGTTTCGGGAATACCATCTCTCCAGACAAGGGAGGCAGAGAGGCTAGGGAGACCCGCTCTCTGGTGGCACAGACTTGCAGCATGGCCTTGTACACATCTCCACCGACCGACCATGAAGATGAGAACCAGGAACTGAAATTAACATTAAGGCCTCTCTCTTCTAGCTAGGCTCTAGCCCCAAAGGTTCTTCAACATCTCAGAACAGCTGAGGACCGAGTATTCAAATACAGGAGCCTGTGGGGAAAGTTCACATTCCACCTGGAACACAAGGAAGTTTGTCTGCAACTACATAAACAATAGCAACGTTTATATTTCTCCCACGAGTCTGAACATAAGCTAAATTGGAAAGTTGCTCTTTATGTTGCGGGATACTGGTTCCTATCTCCATCCCAGAGTGGTGTCCTATTTGAAATATCAAGGTAACTTGTTACCACTTCTAAAAAATGGTAACTTGTTTCTGTGTCTGGAAAGCTGTTAAGAAACAGGCAGGAAGTTTAGAGAAGGCAGTATCCACAGGAATACCAACCATCTTGTTCAATCTGGTTTGTCTAGTATGATAGCCAACAGCCATTGCCATTTCTATGTCAATGAAAGGCATCAAAAAAACGAAAGCAGATTTAAAATTCTGACCCTCATTTGCACTAATGACATTTGAAGTGTCACCTCACATCAAGGTTTCTGCCCATCTTTCCCTATCTTGTGTGGCAAGGAAAGCCCATCCCCTTCATGCCTGCCCCTCAGAGTTCTTTGATGTCCTGTGATGAGTTGCTTGGTCTCTCGTCTATACTCCTGTATCCTGTATGTATTGCACTGAATCATGATATTTTATTTATGTTGATTAACTTGTTGGGGACAGGGAGTATTTCTTTCATTTTTGACATGTCTAACCCAGAGCCTGTAATAGGGGTCTAACCTTCTAGAAACCAAGGAAGGCTCTTTGCCTACTGTTTGAAAATAAATGTTGACTAAATGAAAAGGCGTAGCTATATCCAGTTCTTCTTAAATCATCAGGATCCAGTACAGTGCCTGACATAGCATGTACTGAGTCAACTAGCAAAATCAGGCAGTAGGCAGTTTCAGCAGGGAAGCAGAGCTCCCGTGAGGAGAAAGCTAGACAGATGTCCAGAGTTTAGGTATGTGTTCGTTTCTTATTACTGCTAGAACAAATTTCCCCAAGTTTGGTGACTTAACACTACGCAAGCTTACCAATCGCTAGTTCTGTAGGCCAGGACCCTGAGTTTCACTAGGCTAAAATCAAAGCGTCTGTAGGGCCATACTCCTTCTAGGGGCTCCAGCAGAGACTCCAGCTCCTCTCCCTTTCAGTTCTAGAGGCTGGAAGTACGGCATTGGGGGTCGGGGGCAGTCCCCTTTTTCTTCAAAGCCAACCACAGCAGTTTAAGTCTCATTTATCACTCCACCCTTGGACTCTGCCTCCCTTCTGCTCATTACGCTGTTTATAGTTCTGGGAAACAAACCCAGCATCTTGCACGCCAGGCAAGTGCCTCTAGCTCTGATCCCTTTGTCACCTTTTAAAGACCCTATTGATTTCATTGGTCCTACTAAGGTAATGTTCCTATTTTAAAACCAGTTGTTTGACAGTTTTAATTCCATTTGGTTCTTCCTTTGCCATATAGCCTAACAAAATCACAAGATCCAGGGATTAAAAAGCAGATGCCTCTGGGAAGAGAGGGAGCTATTTCACCTACCCCAGGACGTGTAAGCATCGGTGGCAGTTCATAGAGTGAAGACCAAACCAGAAGAGTCTAGGTCAGTAGCTCTCAACCTTTCCAATACTGCGACCCTGTAATACAGCTCCTCATGTTAGGATGACCCTGAACTATAAAGTTATTTCATTGCTACATCATAGTTGTAATCTTGCTACTGTTGTGAATCATAGCACAAATATCTCAGATGCAGATATCTGATATGCTACCCCTAAGAAAGAATCATTTGACCCCTAAAGGGGTTACAACCCACAGGTTGAGAATTGCTGGTCTAGAGTGAAACTTAGCCACTGAGATTGATTTCAGTTCTTCTTTCTGAGCCAATGAAAAAAGTGCATAAGGGACTACGGCTGAGTGGTACCCCCTATTCACAAAGGTAGGGTGGTTCCCTATTGCAGGGGAAGGGACGGGACAGTACATACCGAGTCTTAGGAAAAGCACGTACACGTTATGCACACAGTTATAAGCAGCCAAGCTATAGATGACAGTATAATGCGTGAAGTATCTCTTTTCTTTTAGTACAAAACAAGACAGGAAAATGAATAGGGAAAAAAACTACAAAGGAGTGGCAATAAAAGATTATTTTCTACTTGCTTTCTATGGGATTTAATGCCCTTGAAAAGGAAAGGTGGGGTGGAGAAATGAACCTCTGTAATCTGCGAGCTTCAAATAGAAAGGGTATCTTTAAAAAAAAAAATGGTGGTTGTAAGCGGATGCTCGCACAATTCAATAGTTCAGGAAGTTGGCAGCCTGATTTGATTATGAGCCGTTTGCTCAGTGCAGGAGCTGGGATTCCACCTGCTGCAGGGGTGCACCTGCTGCAGGGGTGCACCTGCTGCAGGGGTGCACCTGCTGCTGGGGCTTAGAACTGAATGATGACTACAATAACAACAGACTGTCATTGCCAAGAGTTTGTTGTGCTCATAGCTCTATTCCAAGACCCCACAAGGAAGGTCACCCTAGTGTGCCAGTGACCTCCCTAAGGAATGGGGGCACAATCTAAGTAACCTTTGGAAGCTTCCGTAGCTAGTGTTGTTGAAAGAAACAGCTCTCACCTTAAAGGAATAAAAGACATTGTCTATTCTGGATGAAATAGGAGTGATTGTGGCCAGGGAACATACCTGTAGATCTCCCTACATATAGCTGCAATGTGGACACATGGCTTGGCCCTGGAAACCTCTCTGTAGCGATGAGGGAATGATGAAATGACAGACACATGTACACAAGAGCTGAGATTGGGTGAGCTGTGCTCTCTCTGATAGAGCCTTGGTGTGCTTCTAATGTACAGCACAGTGGGGAGGGGTTAGTTAGTTTGGTTAGCAGGTTATCTGTCTCGGAGCAGTCTCAAGTTTCAGTCATCCAGGAGAAGGGACCCAAGGTTGCTAGTTTTTGCACACATTACCAACATTGCACTAGGAGCAGAGTGAGAGAGGTCTTACTATCCCTTCTGAGCCTCAGCCTTGGGAAAAGATTTGCCATTACTGTCATTTTCTACTGCTAGGAGTTGTAATGTAGTTATCTGATATGTAGGATGTCTGATATGTGACCCCTGTGAAAGGTCATTTAACTCCCAAGGGGGTTGCCACCCAAAGGTTGAGAACCACTGTCCTAATGTCATCAGTAGAGAATCATCTAGAACATTCCAATCAGCCTGCCATTTGAATGTGAGACAAGTTGCTTTACTGTGCTGTGAGACACGGTGGGTGAGTCCTTGGGTTAGGACCCAAGGCCTCTGTGGGTAGGAACAGAGTTGTCCAGGTGACTGTGTGACATTTATTATCATTCTGTCTGTCTAGAATCATCCATTTTAGCTTTCCAACTTTCTTGGCACCCCTGGTTTTGTCACCCAGCCTTGGCCATACATCTCTCTTGGTCCACTTCTGAAGTAAAACAGTCCTTACTTACCAGCAATCAGCCACTGGCCATTTCATTTGAAATGATTTTTAAGCATTTCCTTCTAACTCTGGGCTGCTTAAATTGAATCATTAAAGCTATCTACTTTTGTCTCCTTTCAAGTATTAAGTTATATCAGCTTGCTATTCTCCCCCCCTCCCCTTAATTTGAAATAGAGTCTCATGTAGCCCAGGCTAGCCTTGAATTTGTTTTGGAGCCAAGGCTGTCCTTGAACTCCTAATCCTTCTTCCTTTATCTCCCAAGTGCTAGTATTACAAGTGTGTGCTTATTCCCTTAGCTATCCTCCTGCCTCAGCCTTCTAGGTGCTGAATTTACAGACACCTGTCGCCATGCTTATTTTGACGTTTTCGAATGCCCAGGCTTTCTCAGTTTTTTGCTCCTAGGCTTTCTTTCTTGTTCTCTTTGACACCTGCTCTGTGTCCTTTGTACACACACCCCTCTGCAGCTCTTGGATAGTTGTGTCCCCTCCTTCATTCCCTCCTCTCTTGCTTTTGCTCTGTCTCTCCTTTGCTGCTTGTCTTTTAATAAAGACAGTCCTTTGCTGTTAGCCTCCTGTGGAGGAACTGTGATCTCCTTAAGGCCCCATAGATTTTACTTGTGCTTGTAAATCCTGCCTCTTCTGGCAAAATACCTCTTACTCCACATGCACAGAGCAAATTCTCAATTTAAGGGGCTTATAGGATTTCAGAGCATTAAAAAATCTCAGGAAGTCATGTGACCCAACTTCCGTATTATACTGAGGAAAATAAAAACCGAAGCACACAGAGTGCATGTATTTGCCAAGGTGCTCTCTGTTTTAGCTGACAAAGTGTGCATTTATGTGTATCTGTGTGGCGTCTGCGTGTGTGTGTGTGTGTGTGTGTGTGTGTGTGTGTGTGTTTAAAGCATAGCTGTGCTTTCTTCTCAGGCCATTTTTTTGCTTCTGTATGAACCCTTTTGTATCCCCCTTTTAGACTGTGCTGGGTACAATGTGAGGATCTTTCAGTTTTCTCCTTCTCTTCTCTCTCCCTCTACTCCCGTCTTTCTTTCCTGCTATCCATAGCGCTGAAATTATAAATAGCAATTATGAAAATGCACTAGCGAGTAGCGAGGAAATGATTAATATTGAAGCAGACCATAACTTTGACCTGGATGGGGTGGCACGCATCTGTGATTATAGTACTTGGGACATGGAGGCAGGGGGATCAGGAGTTAAAGGTCAGCTTAGGTTGCACAGCAAATTCAAGGTCTACCTGGGATACACAGTATCTCAAAAATTTTTTTTCTTAGAAGATACCTAGGAGCCGGGCGGTGGTGGCACAGGCCTTTAATCCCAGCACTTGGGAGGCAGAGGCAGGCGGATTTCTGAGTTAGCGGTCAGCCTGGTCTACAGAGTGAGTTCCAGGACAGCCAGGGTGATAGAGAAGCCCTGTCTTGAAAAACCAAAAGAAGAAGAAGAAGAAGAAGAAGGAGAAGGAGAAGGAGAAGGAGAAGGAGAAGGAGAAGGAGAAGGAGAAGGAGAAGGAGAAGGAGAAGGAGAAGGAGAAGGAGAAGAAGGAGAAGAAGAAGGTACCTAGGATATCTATAAACAGAATATTAGAAAATACAGCTTGAAGTTTGAAGTCTTCCTTTGGATACATAGTGAGTTTGAGGCCAACCTGAGTTACATGAAACAACATCGCTAAAAATCAAAAATTAAAAATAAATTAGTGAAATTAGTTTTTCCTGAGAAAAAAAGCAATCAGGGTAATGTGTGGGACCATGAATGGATAGCTTGGTTTCTGGTGGAGCACTGGCTAGAGATGGCCAGAGACCCAAGAAGTATCCATACCTACAAGGGACATACATTTTGCCATACTACCAGATTCCAGGCTCCCGACATGTGGGCAAGACCTCCATTGATCTGTGCCTTTCAGTCATGTAGAAAATGCCTCTCCCAAAGAGAGGTTTGTGTCACCTAGCACAGGTAGAAGGCATGACTACAGGCCTCAGCCTTAAGAGATCTCCATATTAATGAGATGCCTAAAGGCCAGAGGGTGTAGCCAATTGAGCATTCCTCCCCAGACCCTCCTCCCTCTTCCCTCCCTATTTAACTCAGGTCTTGGGGCCAGGCAGTGGGGAACTGTGGAGAAGGCCTTTGACTACCAAGCCACTGCTTAATCTCCCACTAGAAGACTTCTCTACGTTCCCACAGCAGAGGCCTCTAAGGCCGCCAAGGGACACTGCTGGGGCCTCTCTCTCTCTCTCTCTCTCTCTCTCTCTCTCTCTCTCTCTCTCTCTTGTCCCTCTCAGCTGTGGCCCAGTCCAGCACCTATGCTCCCAGTCTCAGTTCTTCCACAGGAGGCCTGCCCCTGCGGGACTTCAGGCTGAGACCTCTCTACGCCCTGACAGAGCTCCAGCAGCTTCTCACAGCCAAGTGTCTGCCCGGCGCCATGTGGAGTGAACTCAGTCAAATTCCTGCACTTCTGCCTCCCTGAGCCGCAGCAGACACATGGGAACCACAACATAACCAAACAGGACCCATGCCCAGGCTTGAGCTACAGCCCTGCATATATATAAAAAATAACTATATATAGCTCAACATAAATATATATATATATATATATATATATATAAAATGAGTAATATAATAAATAGTATATATGTATAAATGGAGTATATATGCATAATATATATATGATTAAAAGTTATATATCTTATACATATATACACACATGCATATGTATATTTGTTATATACACTATATTAAATATATTATAAATATATATCTTTAAATATATATCTTTTACATGCTCACACTCATATATATATATATATATCACATATAAAGTGTTAGGCAAATGTCTCAGATTGAATTAAATTAGTCAAAACAGGGAAACACATGCTTTTATTTAATTTTAACAGGATTTCCCAAGCTTTGGTTACAGTGTAACATGTTGTGAGAAACAAGCTAAGCTTGCTGTCTTTCTCTGTTGTTGGATGGAGAAAGGTTTTATTCAACAAACACCATGCTGATCTTAGATGCCAAATCCGAGCATCAGTGAGGACTCTGCTTTGTTTTAAAGCTAATTCATTCCCTAAGCTTTCCCTCCTACATAGAGAACACAATTTAATTGAAGAAATATTCATCTCATTTTAGTGAGCCCACAGTGCAATTGGAGACACATAATGAGAGATTTTCTGTCAATCTTTGAAAAAACAAAACAAAACAAAACAAAACCACAACAAAACCTCAAAGACATTCTGGATCCGAGCTAACCCACAGACAGTCTTCCACATCGTGGCCTTTGATGTGGTTCCAAACAGTGAGCATCTTATCCAGAGGGCTGCAGAGTTGTTGTTCTTTGTCCATCCCGGGAGTCCATCCATCTCCCGCGCTCTGACCTCCCAGGCACTCCTCAGTACAGTAAAGTGATGGAGAGAATCTCAGCTAAATCAAGCACCACCCCCTCTCTTCTAGTGACTTTCCCACAGAAACAAAAGTTGGTGTATCTGATCTGCAGAATGGAAGCAACACTCTCTCCTGCCTTCCCAGGGTGCTCTACTAACTTGGCAGACTGGTACATGGACACTCTGTCCTGGGCCTCGGAGCCTCAACTTGCACTTACGTCAGCTCCATTTTTCATTCCTCCTCCCTGTTTGCTGTGACCCTTTCCCTTTTGAACTGATTTTTTTCTTTGAGATTTTATCTAAATCTTTATTTTTAAAAAGTGCTGTTTGGTATGTTTGTAATTTCTGTTATTTTCATCATTTGGAGTAAGGCTGTCAAGAGAAGCAAAATACACATCCCAGATGGTGGCTAGCTTGGGGTGATAATAAATGGGGCGAGCACTGATCACGTGAGGGTGGTCAGGGGTTCAGCTTTCCTGAAACTCAGTTTTCTTGTTTCTAAAGCTGGAGCATCCTGACCCAAAGTGGTCCTGCTAAGCATCCAGTGGATTAAACTATTCGATAGTGGGATGGGTAAGCATTAATCCAGATGTTAGGTATGGACAGATGGAAGGATGGTCAGAGTCCAACAGGAGAAGGCCACAGGCCTTCCAGATTATGGCTAGAGTTGCCACTTCAAAGAGAAATACTGAACAATACCCTGCCCTATAGCAATGGATACATTTGTACAGGACAATTCCATAATACAGTAAGTATTATTAAGAACAAAACCAATGCCATATGTTCTCGAGCGATGATACCCATGGGGGAGAGGAAGAGCAGGGATTATACTCAACCAGGTGATGAGAGAGGATCATGGGAATGTTATATTTGCACTAAACCTAGTGGGTAAGAAGTGAAGAATCAGACATGTAAAATTTGTAAGTTGGAGGCATAAAAGTCTTGTCCCATTACATAAGGAAACAGCAAGGCAGGTGGCTGGGGAGATGGCTTAGTAAGTAAGAGGACTTATTTGGCAACCATGAGGACCTGAGTTCAAACCAAGCACCCATATACAACGCGGAGCATGGCTGCACAGACTTACAACTCCAGCACGGTAAAGGCAGAGATGCAAGGACCTTGAGGACTTGACAGCCACCAATCTAGCTCCAGCATCAGTGAGATAACCCTATTTCAAGAAAATCAGGGGAAGACGGGATGAGCAGGAGAGCCAAAGCCCTTCTTTGGCCTCTATAAATGCATGTGCATGTGAGCCTGTATACTGCCCCCAATTATATATACAGCACATAAATAAAAATTAATTAAAAATAAACCTTACCCCCCCCCCCGCCCCATCAAACAATGTTTGGAGGTTGCTAAGCAAGAGAGATTGTGGCATGGGATAGAAATGGAGGGGCTGGGGTGATGGCTCAGTGGTGAAGAGTACACACTCCTCTTTCAGAGTACCTGAGTTCTGTTCTCAGCAGCCACATCAGGCGGCTCACAGCTGTCAATAACTCAACCTCAAGGGATCTGTCACCCTCTTCTGGCCTCCACAGGTGCTTACACACACACACACACACACACACACACACACACACACACACACACACACAC
>NW_021620624.1:1301488-1308461 GCF_004785775.1 Grammomys surdaster
CACACACACACACACACACACACACACACACACACACACACACACACGGTGCACATAAACTCATGCAGGCTCGCAGATATACATATGAATGAATAAATCGTTAAATAAATAAATAAATAAATAGCCCCCCAACACAGCAACAAAACTAACCAATCAACTAATCAAGCTAGGTGACTGATGTGAAATTAATTGGGCTAACCGTTCAGCACTTTAGATGTGAAATGGTGTCCTGAGCCACACGTTTGTTTACTGTGGGACTAATTGTCCTCTTTCTTTTGCGTGGGATTGGAGTTAGGGCTTCACGCATGCTAGGTAGCTGCACTACCACTGAGCTGTACTCTCAGCCCTCTCTCTTTCCTTTGAAAGGTTAAAAACATTTACCATATAAATATGTATGAGTAGAATTTAAGCTTTCCTCGCCTTGTGAGTGTGTGTGTGTGTGTGTGTGTGTGTGTGTGTTCTCTGGGAAGTTGGAAGTCTTCAGACTTGTCTCACGGAAACTGGGAAATGAACTGCTGGAATTCAGACCCAGCATCTGGGTGGCATCCAGAAATGAATACACATGTTGGTATTGAGATAAATAATTGTGAAATTGGACAGTGAATAACCCTTTGGGGACGGTAAGGGGAAACAGCACAACCCTTTCTTTTATGCCTGTGTGTGCTGTTTGCTTTTCATATTTTTGCTTTTGAGTGTTTACTAATGAGCACCCAGCCAAAAAGAAGGCAGCCATCAACCTAAGAATAAGACAGCAGGGGAAGGTTAAAAGAATTAGCCATATTCTTCGGGGTTGCATTCATGGTTGTGTGGTGGTGCTCTTGGCTCGGAGTCTACAATTCAACAAGCTGTTGGCACTCTCTCAAAAGGACTCCTGTCACACTTTCTCCTACAGTGGAGTCAGTGGATGTGACCTTTTAGAAGAACAGTCCGTTTAGACTCTTTCCAGTAGGACGAGCTATGTGGCTCTTCCCTGATCCCAGGTACTAAATGTTATTGCTGTCTGGCTTCTTAAACAGAGGAGTCCGAACAAGAAAGGAAGAAATATATACTGATTTCCATCTGCGGGTTATTCACTGTCTTAGAATGTTATTGTATCAGAATGAGGCTTGTTTTTATTTATGAGGAAAGAGCTTTCTCCTAGATCCTGATGGAGTGAGGATTTAAAGCTAAGTCATTTCATTCTCTCACTACTATATTTAGAACATTATTTACTGAGTGTGTGAAAATGTGATGACCTGGGAACTATTTTCCAGTGGATGTGGTCCATGGACCATAGACCACAGATCTCCCCCTTCCTCTTCACCTACTAAAGCTCCCTCTTTATCGCTACTCTGCCCACATTCCCTTACTCCTCACTTGGGACTGCCAATGGTCACCACTGCAACTCTTTGCTTAAAGGCTTTATTTTTCTTCCCTTTGTCACCAGAATGAATGTTGCCAGGAACTAGCTTCCACGAATGGTAGACTGGAGTTGCTGTGGCTCACCTCAGATAAGATAACTCTGACCTAACTTTGTGCTGACTCCTTCCATCCTTGCATCCTTGCAGAATGAAGCAACAGTTGTCCATCGTGAGAGCTAGCTTGATGCTATGCCTGTTAAACACTCTTCCTTTCCATACCTTGCCCACTTCCCCGTTAATGTTATTTACTACCCACAAATGGCTTGCATTTGGAGTCTAGTTTCAGGGTCTGCTTGTTACAGGATATTTGAACCTGTAGGGCATGGCTCAACCCTTAGCACACACCTTTAATCCCTCTGGCTGGAATACAGACACACCCTTATTACTCACCTTTAATACCAAACAATGAAGGTTAAGTTAGTTTGTAGAAGGAAGCACCTATGTTTGAAAGTGATGTCTAATTGAGTGGCAGACAAAGTGACGAATCAGAGAAAGATTTGACAAGAAAGGAAAGGGAAGCTACTTAAGGGAAAAACAGTACAGGAAGAAGAGGGTACAGTACAGGATAGTAGAGTTTGTGGAGGGCAGGAAAATAGAGTTGAGAGGGAGAGTAGAGTGACACAGACAGGGTGTGGGCTTTGGGACCCTCCTCATAGCTACATGGGAGGCAGTGTTACTGGGAGAGTTTTACACAGTCAGATAGAAGAGAGAACAAGACAGACATAGGTAAAGGTAGAATAAGCAAGGGAATGAGGAGAAGCCAGAAGATTAGAGAAGATTGCTAGAGTTAGTTTGAGGCCAAGCAGATCAATTCAGAGGCCAAGAGAAAAGCCAGATTTAATAAGTTATCTGGGAGAAGAGTTTGAGCCAGCACAGCTGAGTTGAACCAGCCAGCTAGAGTTCAGAAAGAACTAGAAAGGGTGAGCTTATTCAGTAGCAAGTCTCAGAGGCTAAAAATATTCTAGGCCTATATTAGATTGTGTAGAGGCTAGAAGCTTTCAAGACTAGGCCTAGGTTAGCCAACTAAGGCAGTAAGCCTCCCAAACAACAATTACAACCAGAGAATAAAAATTACCTTTACATCTGCTTCCAACAAAACCCAATACAACCATCACAAGAGAAAGCTTACTAAGGGAAAGGAAAAAAGCAGGAACTGAAGTCTGATGGAGATTTTGTTTCTAAGCTCGGGGTCTGTCCCCATAGCTGTGAGATTCAAGGAGACAATTCACAGTGGGCTGGAGAGCTGGCTCAACTGTCAAAAGCAAATACTCTCCCAGAGGAGTTGAGTATGGTTTTCCAACAGCGTGGGTATGAGTCAACCCACTACGCACTCTATGTCCAGTTCACTATTTCATTGTTGTTGCTTTCACTGAAGACTGACAAACAGTTGCTGCATGGAACAGCCATTAGTCTGCTTTAAGCCTCAACCTGAACATGAATGGGTTGAATAAAGAGTAGATCCTTTGTCACATAACTCATTACTAAGTACGTGAAGCAGGCAGTTGAAGAGAAACTAAATGTGATTCTAGTCTTTTCTAAATTCATATTTGAATGAAATCATGTCACTTAATGTACTTCTGCAGCAGCCTGGCCTCTTATGATAGAAGTGAAAGGGGCAGGGAGGAGGGTAGAGAAGGTGTGGTGGTTTGAGTATGCTTGGAGGAGGGAGTGGCACTATTAGGAGGTGTGGCCTTGGTGGAGGAAGTGTGTCTCTGTGGGGGTAGCCAATGAGACCCTCCTCCTAGCCATGTGGGAGCCACTCTTCTGCTTGCCTTTGGAACAAGATGTAGAACTCTCAGCTCCTACTGCACCATGTCTGTCTGGATGCTGCCATGCCTCAGCTTGATGATAATGGACTGAGCATTTGAACTTGTAAGCCAGCCCCAATTAAATGTCCTTATAAGAGTTGCCTTGGTGGTCTGGAAAGGTGGCTCAGAGGTTAAGAGCACTGACTGCTCTTCCAGAGGTCCTGAGTTCAATGCCCAGCAACCACATGGTGGCTCACAAACATCTGTAGTGGGGTCTGATGCCCTCTTCTCACACCACACAAAAGGTAATAGAGAGCTGTTAAGGAAAAAGAAGGAGAAGGTAAAGGGGGTGAACATGGCCAAGTACATAATATACTTCAATGCAAACGTCCCGATGAAGCCCTTCACTTTGTACAATATACACTAATAGAAAATTCAGGGCTGGAGCGATGGCTCAGCAGTTAAGAACACATACTGCTCTTTCAGAGGATCTGAGTTCAGTTCCCAATACCCACATCCAGAAGATTACACCTTTCTGCCACATGCACATGGACATACATACATGCTGATACTCACACAGATGAAAATGAAAACGTAATGCAATTCTTGCAGTGTAAAACCAATGACCTATATTTAAAGATGCATCCATAGAAAGACTTACATGCCACGACCTCACTATTTTATACTAACGGACATTGGCTGTATAAACAAAATACAGTATAGAACATAACAGAATACAACTTGTCAAGAAAAAGGAACTGAATATGTTACAAGATGGATGGACCTCAAAGACTTGATGCTTAATGAAAGAAGCCAGCACAAAAGAATATGCAACCCAGAAAAAGCAAATCTAAGGAGAGGAGACACAGTTGACCAATGGTGGCCTAAGATGGCAGAGAGGGAGCTGGGGTGGAGCCAGGAATGGCTACCTACACAAGGCTTGCGCTCTCTCTCTCTCTCTCTCTCTCTCTCTCTCTCTCTCTCTCTCTCTCTCTCCCTCTCTCCCTCCCTCCCTCCCTCCTTCCTTTCTTTTTCTTTTTTTTTTTTTTTAATACTGGGTGTTGAATCCAGGGCTATCCTCCCAGCTAGCACTAATAGCAAACTTGCCGATGATGCTGGGTCTGTAAAGAAATTAGAACCAGAAGAATCTGGTCCTTAAGCCTTGTGTGCATCATGACTCAGCATCTCTGAAAGAAAACAGGATGCAAGGCGCTGCCTGTGCAACTTTTTTCCTCCACTGATTTTTTTTTTTTTTTTTTTTTTTTTTGTTCTTCGTATATGGGTCCAACCCGATCCTATTTAGTGAATGAGGCCTGACAGAAGGCTGAATAAAAAGCTCCCCGCTCCCCACTGGAGTGCTGTCACAGCGGCTCAACCTAGGCTCCGGGGGAACTTTGGCAAGCGGAAGAATCCTTTGTCTTCAGACTGTGACAAGAGGGGAAAAAATCCCAAGTATTCAGCTGTGTGGCATCACTCAAGCATGGCTTAATGGGGAAGGTCTAATGAGGAATGTAGTCTTTGAAAACGCTCGAGTTAAAACCTCCCAGTACATTTTTACTGTACAGTGCTACACGGTTATAATGAATAGGATTCGAACAGCAGCCAGAGATTATGTTACCATTCCATCCAGTTTAGCCAGTCACAGATGCTGCATTTTCTTTACTGGCTATGTTCAAAGAGACGTTGGTCTGTTACTACGATTCCATGCGTTGGAGAAAACACCCCCATTCTTCACGGGTTCTATAGAAGTTACAGGAACAAGAATGAAAGGCAATTTTAAACTACCAAGTGAATCACTGCAGGGCAGGGCCCTCTCTGCCCCCACCCTCTTTCTGGCTGTTGACCTCTGAATGGATTCCTGCTCCAGAGCTTAACTCAACTTTCACAGGAGTCAGACTATACCGGGTTTTGAACTTGCATGGATTTCCAGCAAGTACCATTTCTGTACCCCCTTATGATTCCTTCCCCAGTTTCTTCAAAAGCATTCACCTCCTACACTGTGTCTCATAGCTGTAAAACGTGCTTACAGTTTTAAAAAAGGAAGAAAGGGGCAGGGAACTGGGGAGTTACAAGCCTGAGGACCAGAGTTCAGACATCCAGGATGCGTGTAGAGCCAGATGCAGTTGATGTATCTGTAATCACCACATTTCTACAGCAAGATGGGGAGTGGAGGAGGAGGAGGCAGAATTCCCAGAAGCTTGCAAGTCTGCTAACCTGGCATATACAGAGGCAAACAACAGAGACCCTGTCTGAAACAAAGGAGGGGCATGCATGTTTGCCCTCTGACCTCTACATATGCTTAGTGGTACCCATGAACATATACTTTCATACATACATACACATCATACATACACACAGGACTCTGATTTTATCTTTGCTGGTCCCAGACTTATCTAAACCTATTTTTGCCTTCATTAATGAAAATGAAAGTTGTATTGGTCTGGGGATGTAGCTCAGTGATAGAGTACTTGCCTCACATGGGTGAAGTTTGAGTTCGGTTCTCAGCACCGTGTGGATGTGTAGGTGGGTTAATGAAGAAGAGGAGACAGAAAATAAAATAAACATTTCTTCATCTTATACTTAATTCTTATTTTTAGGGTAGGCCTACTCTTAATTTTCTCTTTTGTTTCATGCTTTCATTGGCCAGTTAAATTCTTCTTTTATTTTAAGTAGCCCACTTAAGTCTGACTTACATGCCGTAAGGTTGCAGTTTTATCTATTTATTTATTTTTGTTTTTTGTTGTTGTTTGTTTGTTTGTTGAGGCAGGGTTTCTCTGTGTATCTCTGACTGTCTTAGAACTCACACTGTTGACCAGGCTGCTGCCCTCAGACTCAGAGAAGTCACCTGCCTCTGCCCCCCAATTGCTGGGATCTAACACGTACCCCAGCACCGTCCAGCAAGATTACAGCTTAATTACTTTTATTGTTGCTAAGACAACATGCCTGACAAAGCTCTGAAAGAAGCAAGGCTTCCCTCTGGCTCACAGTTTGAAGATTCAGCCCATGATAAGGGGGAGGGCACAGTAGCTTTCCTTGGAGTCTCTTGCTTGGGTTTCAGGTGGCTTCTCTCTGTGATCTCTCTTTGGGTATTCACTTGCCTGGCCAGTCAGATCAGATTATGAACCAACTTCATGGCCTCATTATAATTTAATTCTTTAAGACTCCAGCTCCAAATATAGTCACACTGGGAGTCCATGACAGTTGGAACTTTAAAGCTTTAACAGGATTTTATAAATGCTCTTTAATTTGTGGGAAATGTGAAATTAGCCAGATACAAAGTTGCCAAAGGCAATTATGAGTCTAGTAGTATGATTTTTTGGGGGGTTGGAGAGCTGGCTCAGTTGTTAGGATCACTGACTCCTCTTCCAGAGGCCCTGAGTTTGGTTCCCAGCACACAGTGGCTCACAACTGTTCATAACTCCAGTTATAGGGGATTCAACACCTTCTCACCAGGTATATACATGGTACACATACATACATGTGGGCATCTATCAAAACAAATAACTGGAATTAATCATAGAATCCATTCAGAAACACTCATGTATGGGAAAATTTTATTTATATATATTGCATATGTGTATATAATATGTGTATACATTGTATATATTATATCTAATATGTATATATGTGTATATTTATATATTATATATATGTTATATATATTATATATATAAAGATTTCTTTAAATTACTCATGAGGTACATCATACAGACATAGACATACAGAGACAGACAGAGACTGAGGTGACAGAGACTGAGGTGACAGAGACTGTGGTGACAGAGACTGAGGTGAGAGAGACTGAGGTGACAGAGACTGAGGTGACAG
>NW_021620624.1:1308471-1314210 GCF_004785775.1 Grammomys surdaster
AGAGACTGAGGTGAGAGAGACTGAGGTGACAGAGACTGAGGTGACAGAGACTGAGGTGACAGAGACTGAGGTGACAGAGACTGAGGTGAGAGAGTCAGACAGAGTGCCTGAAGAGCACTGAGGGTTAGTTTGCTGACAAACACAAAGCTCAGAAGCTGGAGGAACACAATCTCACTTTCCCTTAATAATTGCTTTACTCTCTCTCTTTTCTTTCCATTCAGTCTTTCTTTTTTGAAAAATAAGTTTTGCTTTCATTTTGTTTTGCTTTTGTTAGCACCCTGCAAGTAGGCACGGAGCCAGGCAGTAAACGTATTTTCTTAAAAAAAAAAAATAGATGTTCCACATGTAAAAGATTTGAATAGAATTGAAGCTTTTCACCTAGAAAAATGCTTGTGCCCTCAGTGGGAGTATATACATTTTAAATATAATCTCTAACCGGCGGTTCATTCTATTTTTATTTTGGGTTTTGGTAACACTGGAGATGGCACTCAGGCACTTTGCCATGAGCTATTTTCTCTACCCACTCCAGGCCACTGAATATACCATTTTAAAGTGGATCCCAAGCAGGGGTTATACTGCTGAAACGGGGGAGCAGCAGCCAGACCCCGCCCCCTCGAGCAGGATGTGCACGCATTGGTTGCTCTTGGCTCTCCAGGCCTTACTCTTTGCTTCTTGCTCTATATCATAAAGTGTCAGTGCGTCCTCAGAAATGACAAAGTGTGGGGTTTGTGTGCTGCTCTCAACAGACTGCTTGGAAAAAAACAAATACAAAAACACTTTTCCTCCCTTCAAAGATCAACTAAAATTGAATATGCCATTGTTTGTCCTTTGTTGCCTGAGCGATGGGGTCAGATGACCTAAGCAAGGAGTGATGGACAGTTCCGAAGTGGGTATTATTGGGCATTATCACAGCCTAATCAAACAGCGGAGGCAAAGTCGGTCTCCTCTTTTCCCAGAGCACTGGCTCTCAAGTGTCCATCCGTCTTCGTGTTCGGACCTGCACTGGGAATTTTCAGGATGGTACAATTTATCACATTGAGTGAGCTGGAGATTTGGATGACAGCTTTATGTGTTGGGACCCTTGACTAGCGTCTACAGTCCTCAGGCATCTGGCCAGTCTCTCTAATCCTTCTCATGTAGTACAGAAGTCAGGACCCACTGTTTCCTGTCACTCCATAATAATCCTGCGTTCAATTATGAAAGAATCTAAAACATCCATCTTGTAATAGTAACAAATTCTATTCAGGAACTTCATAAGAAATACCCCAAATCAAAACAAAATCCTAAAGGCAAATATATATATGTTTTTTTTATTTTACAATTTAGCAGTAGTAAGAGATAAAGAAAGAATCTTGGGAGCTGAGGGAACATAAGATAGTGATAAAAGATTTTCATGCACCCCTGTCAGAGCATGAAAAAGAGACTAATGTCAGAGCCGTTCATATTTCTTTTTGGGGGGGAGGTGGAGTTTGAGACAGCATTTTTCTATGTAGCCCTGGCTGTCCTGGAACTCACTCTGTAGATCAGGCTGGCCTCGAACTCAGGCCTGCCTCTGCCGTATAGCTCAGGCTTCTCTCTAACCCGTGATCCTCCTGCCTCAGCTGTGATTATTAGCACATGCACCACCATAGCCAGGATCATCTCGATTTTAACAGTGACCAAACTGGAGTTGCGAAAAGTTCTCTGCACTGCTGGAGATCACATGGTCTTCATAATCATATGATTATGATTTATCTAAGATCAAAGTCTAGTTGTGTGTGACTTTATAGAAAAATCGAGGAAAATAAAGGATAAGGCAGATATCAGTAAGGGCGTCTAGCACTGAGACCACTGTGCAGAAGCTAAGACTTGAGCAATCAACTTCAAGGGGCTTTGAGAATAGTCACTGATGATGTTCAGGGGACTCAGTGAGGAGATAGGAGGACACTCAATATGGAGGTATAACCCTTTCTTAAACCTGCTCAGAACTGATTGACTGTGAGATTTGCTGAACTCTTAATTGGCTGGGCTTGCAGATGTTAGCACCAGGGTTCTGAGTGGGTTATAAGTCTGACTTCCAAGGACTTAGTCCATCTTTCTGTTGATTGATGTTGGAAATGAAAGAGAAGGACTTGGGGTTGATTTGGGCTGACTTAGCCTAGACGATGAGACAAAGGAAAAGCAGACATGAAGTACTATATATGAATCAGTGCTTATTTAGCGTATGCCTAAACTTACTGCTGTGTCTGCCTCAACTCATTTTGTCTTAGAAGCCTTGTATGAAGTCAGTCCTGCAACACTTCCTACTCTACAGTTGAAGGGATTAAAGTTCAGAAGATCTGACCGTTGCTAGGGCTGCTTGCTATACAATGTCTCACCATCTACCTCACAGGTTTCTGTGGTAATCAAGTGAGGTTTTGTGTGAAATTACTTTAAGACACCACAAAACTCCAGATGCTTGGAAGTCAAGATGGAAAACATCTCAAGAGACAGGGAACCTTATTTTTTATGCTCCACGACACTTCCTGAAATACAGAACTTGGAAAGCAAAACTTCTGTCGGGGCTACAGTAAAATCAACTTCAATGGTGGTTGAAGAAAAAAGAAGATACAAGAGTATTTCTTTGGTGGATTTATTTTAACGGGTGGGAGTTTTCTGTGGGGTTGAGAATGCATTGCCACAGTTTATAGGCTAGTCTGTGGACTGGGATAGGCCTAACTAGGAAGTCAATGGCATGCCCTAACAGATTGTTCCTACCTTCAACTGCTAATGAAGCCCTTAGAAAACATGTCCCCACTTAGCAAATGAAGCCACAAATGCCAGAGGCCTTTGCCAAGGATCTGTTGTTTCAGCTCAGGCTGAATCTGTTATTCTGTTAGAGGGCTTGCCACCAAGCCAACCATGGGCAATTTAGCATGCCACATTTGGGCCAGAATTTAATTCACCTAATATGCTCTCTTTTGTGTGCCAAAAAGAGACAAATACCCTGTGAATCAGGTGATGGCTGCCTGTAATGGCAGCACCACAGAATGTTAATGCTGATGGTGTGTTCTCCTGGAGCATGGCTCTCTAAGAGCTGGTCAGGAGGCTGCAGAGCCAGCTCAGTGTTAAGAGTGTGGTCTGCTCTTGTGGAGGACCTGAGTTTGGTTCCCAGCACCCATTATCAGGCACTTTGCAGTTGCCTGGAACTCTAGGGGATCCAACACCACTAGCCTCACATAATACACACATGGAAATGGACATATATATGTATGTTTTTTTAAAAAATAAAAAAAAGCTGATTCAAAAATTTGGCAAGGATAGCAGTTTCCTGATTTGTGAATTATGCATTTTTAAAAGGTGTTTTTATTCACTATTATTTCGTATATGTATGCATAGGATATGTAGGAGCGTGTGTGTGCCATGATGTGAGTGGATTATCATCTTCTACACGAGGGTTCTAGGGATAGAACTCAAGTCACCAGGCTTGCGTGGGAAGCCCTTTACTCACTAAGCCCCCTTACTGGCCCCACCATGTGTTTTTGACAATAAAACATCTCTGTTATTTATATATTAATAAAGACAAAAATACACAACTGTGGTGGTATGTGCCTCTAGTCTGAGCACACAACAGGTTGAGATGGGCGTTGTTGCAGGTTTGAGGCCATCCTGAACCACGTGGAAAGATCCTGCTGGGAAAAAAAGGATAAAGAATATTCCCGAATAAACTTTGATTATATTGGCCTAATAATTGATTACATACACTATAGTAGAACTAAGTGTACATGTGTAGCTTTAGTTCAAAGGAAAAGGTGATGAATGTCATTCAGATATAAAAGTGAGATTTGATTGTTTTCACTACTACACATTTCTGATTTGGAGAACTTGGAAAGGAAACATTTGTTAGTGAACGTCCTTGGTGCTTTCTTTGTGTGTTTCTCTCTCTCTCTCTCTCTCTCTCTCTCTCTCTCTCTCTCTCTCTCTCTCTCTCTCTCTCTCTCTCTCTGTGTGTGTGTGTGTGTGTTCATGTGCATATAAAGGTCAGAAGTCAACCTCCAGTGTCATTTCTCAGATTCCGTCAACTTTCTTGTCTTTGTTCCCCAGAAAGGGTGTTGTTACTCCAGGTTGGTCTCCAGATAGCTGCACAGCTGAAGATGGCCTTGAACTTCTGATCACTTGTTCCCACTCCGTCGAGCTAGAATTACAGCCCATTCTCACTTACACAGTGCAAGGAATCACGTGCATGGTGCATGCCAGGTCAGCCCTCAACCAAGCTGCTCCTTAGCCTCTTGGTTTTTGATAGAGTCTTTCACTGTTCTGGAACTCACCAAATAGACTGGCTAGCTGCCATGAGACAGGAACTGGCCCATCTAAATCTCACCTGTTTGGATTTTTTGTTTTTAAAGTGTGGTGCTGGGCTTGAACTTGGATATTCAGCTCTCCAGGCCTCAGCTCACCAGGCCTCAGCTCTCCAGGCCTCAGCTCCCAGGCCTCAGCTCTCCAGGCCTCAGCTCCCCAGGCCTCAGCTCTCCAGGCCTCAGCTCTCCAGGCATCAGCTCCCCAGGCCTCAGCTCACCAGGCCTCAGCTCTCCAGGCCTCAGCTCTCCAGGCCTCATCTCCACAGGCCTCAGCTCTCCAGGCCTCAGCTCTCCGGGCCTCAGCTCTCCAGGCCTCAGCTCCCCAGGCCTCAGTTCCCAGGCCTCATCTCCCCAGGCCTCAGTTGTCCAGACCTTAGCTCTCCAGGCCTCAGCTCCCCAGGCCTCATCTCTCCAGGTCTGAGCTCTCCAGGCCTCACCTACCCAGGCCTCATCTCTCCAGGCCTCAGCTCCCAGGCCTCAGGTCCCCAGGCCTCACTTCTCCAGGCCTCATCTCCTCAGGCCTCAGCTCCCCAGAACTCATCTCCCCAGGCCTCAGCTCCTCAGGCCTTAGCTCTCCAGGCCTCAGCTCTCCAGGCCTCAGCTCTCCAGGCCTCAGCTCTCAGGACTCAGCTCTCCAGGCCTCATCTCCCTAGCCCTCAGCTCCCAAGACCTCAGCTCTCCAGGCCTCATCTCCTCAGGCCTCAGCTCCCCAGGCCTCATCTTCTCAGACCTCAGCTCCCCAGGCCTCATCTCCTCAGGCCTCAGTTCCCCAGTCCCCAGCTCTCCAGGCCTCATCTCCTCAGGCCTCAGTTCCTCAGGCCTCAGCTCCCCAGGCCTCATCTTTCCAGGCCTCAGCTCTCCAGGCCTCAGCTCCCCAGGCCTTCTCTCTCCAGGCCTCATCTCCTCAGACCCCATCTCCCAGGCCTCAACTCTCCAGGCCTCATCTCCTCAGACCTCAGTTCCCCAGGCCTCAGCTCCCCAGGCCTCAGCTCTCAAGGCCTCAGCTCTCCAGGCCTCAGCTCCTCAGGCCTCAGCTCCCCAGGCCTCATCTCCCCAGGCCTCAGCTCTCCAGGACTCATCTCTCCAGGCCTCATCTCCTCAGGCCTCAGCTCTCCAGGCCTCAGCTCTCCAGGCCTGATCTCCCCAGGCCTCAGCTCCCCAGGCCTCAGCTCTCCAGGCCTCAACTCTCCAGGCCTCATCTCCCTAGGCCTCAGCTCCCCAGACCTCAGCTCTCCAGGCCTCATCTCCTCAGGCTTCAGTTCCCCATTCCCCAGCTCGCCAGGCCTCAGCTCCCCAGGCCTCAGCTCTCAAAGCCTCAGCTCTCCAAGCCTCAGCTCTCCAGGCCTCACCTCTCCAGGCCTCATCTCCCCAGGCCTCAGCTCTCCAGGCCTCAGCTCCTCAGGCCTCACCTCTCCAGGCCTCA
>NW_021620624.1:1314310-1316778 GCF_004785775.1 Grammomys surdaster
CACCTATTCAGGCCTCAGCTCCCCAGGCCTCATCTCTCCAGGCCTCATCTCTCCAGGCCTCAGCTCTCCAGGCCTCATCTCCTCAGGCCTCAGCTCCCCAGGCCTCACCTATTCAGGCCTCAGCTCCCCAGGCCTCATCTCTCCAGGCCTCAGCTCTCCAGGCCTCAGCTCCCAGGCCTCATCTCTCCAGGCCTCAGCTCTCCAGGCTTCAGCTCTTCAGGCCTCATCTCCTCAGGCCTCAGCTCCCCAGGCTTCTTCTCTCCAGACCTTTCTGTTTTCTACAGTATTCTGGGAAGTCCTTGTGGCTTAATCACTACCAAGCAATCTTATTCTACGTTCTTTTTTCATTCTAGAAATCCCCTGACATAATCCTTTTCATATTAGCATTTTATCTTTTTAATTAATTGTTGATTTTTTGAAATTATATCATTTCCCCCTTTCTTTCTATCCCTCCAAAATCTCCCATGTTTCTTATACACTCTTTCCTGACTTATTTATTTTTAATTGTCATTGCATGTGTGTGTGTGTGTGTGTGCATGTGTGTGTAGTATGATCCTAAATATGGAAATAAAAAATATGATGTCTCAACACTAGACAAAGATCTACAGGGAACTCAATACTGAGAGTGGGCAGCATAGTCTTCCCCAGGGAAGAGCACACCAATTGGTTATCCAATATCAAGTGCTTAGTGTTTTTACTGAACCTTGATGAATCTCATGGCATACAGCACAGTTTGGGGGCAGTTGTGTCAGTGGAATACCTCTAAGGATTGGGCTGCATGCTGACTGCTGCAGATGGGAGGAATTAAAGTCTGGTAGGGACAGCAGGCTTTGAATCTGATGGCAGCCATTTCTTAGCATTGAAACTGTTGAAAAGACTTGGTGACCTAATTAGGTCCAAGAAGCTTGTATGCTGAGTACACAGGAGAGAGAAGACCTCTCACCCCCTTCCTAAGCCAATGCCATTTGCCTCAGTCCTGTGGCCCTCTCCAAACTCTGGCCTAAAATATGTTTTTTCATAGTGTTTTAGATGTGGATCTGAGAGACTTGGTCTCTCTGAGCATCAGGTTACTACATTTCGTATAAACCAGCTTAGGGACAACAAAATCTAATTTACCTCTAGCCTTTTTTCCTCCTTTAGTGGAGCTCTTCTGTTTTCCCATTTCTTGGTTAAAGAAGAGCTACAAAGAATGTGTAGATGTGTTTGTTGTCAGTTCCACTTGCTGTCCCGCAGAGAGCCTATATGATCCTTTTCATTTCTTAAATACTTTCCGTATGTAATTTTACCTTTTTTTCTTCTGAGCAGGCATAGCAGAAGATTAAGAATTAGGATCTGTAGCCTGCCCTTTCATCTCTTAATCCTCCGTATATATCCCTTGTGCATCAGGATAATGCCTCTGGGAATGTACTCTGGGGTTTCTGTGACATGTGGGCCTGATGGGGAGCTGGGATAGGCTTGCCTACAGTGTCTGTGAGTCTGGAGGTCTTGCTAGTTCAGGGAGATATGTGAGGATTAAAGATACAAGAGAATGTTCATGAACTAGATCCACATTAGTTCTAAGGGCTGAAGTAAGACCGAGAGTCTGGGAATCGTTCCTAAACTACACGGGATTGGGTTTAATTTAATATACAGAGACTAACAGGCAGCCCCCCTCCAAAACTACACAGAACACCAAGCACTTTCTGATTTTGCTCGGAGTGTCTGCACGTTTAAAGTAATTTTTCTTTTTCTTTTTTCCTTGAGTCAGATTTTCATTGTACCTCCCATCTGGCTTCAGTTTTCCTACCTCGGCGTCTTGAGGGCTAGGATTCTAGATTCGGGCTCCCATGCCTGTCTCGAAGCCTTTCTTAATGCTCAGTTCAATGTATTCATTTCAAAACTTTTACATGATTGTCCTGCTTTTTCTTTCTACTTTACCAAGTATTATTGGGATGTGCGTACATGCCTAAATGAGTAACTGTATACACACATATACTTCTTATGAGGTTATCTATAATTGTTTTCAGAAATAAGTGAGATACAAATACACATGGTGGAGAACATATAATCAGCCAGACTTGGTGGTACACACATGTAGTTGGAGCACTCCGGAGGCTGAAGCAGGAGGATTGTGAATTGAGGCTAGCCCCGCCTCAAACCAAATTGATGGCCTGTGCAGGCTGCCTCTCTTTCTGTCAATAAGGTTCTGCCAGCATTTTCTTTCACATTACGGGAACACTCAAGCTTGTCCTGCACAAGGAAGTTGAAAACAACACAGAACAAAAGCCAAACAAAAGTCTCAGGGAGCCAATCACGGCTTGGCAGTGGCAGCTGGCCGCTGTCCTTCCTTTCTAAGTCCAGGAATTTCACTCTGTAAAACTGTAGTTGAGATGGGCTGAGTTGAGGACCCAACCTCTGTTAGCAGAAACCTCAAACCTCGAGGAGAGAGAGAGAGAGAGAGAGAGAGAGAGAGAGAGAGAGAGAGAGAG
>NW_021620624.1:1316788-1353957 GCF_004785775.1 Grammomys surdaster
AGAGAGAGAGAGAGAGAGAGAGAGAGAGAGAGAGAGAGAGAGAGAGAACGAGAACAAATCATGATTAGGATCTGAGCTCCGAGCCGCTGTGAATGGGCCTGAGAAAAGAGACAGGTCTGGCCATTTTCTCTCCTCTCCCATGGCTTGCTCAGCTTTCTCCACTTACCTGTGAAAAGTCCAGGCTTTTGAGCCCAGCCAGGCCTATCCATTGGAAAATAGCCTCTGGTCTGCCCAGCAGAACGTAACCGCCCAAGGTGTATCAGTAGGTAGAGACAGCCGTGTCACATGATAGAACCCATTCCCTTCTCAGGTCACAATGGATGCCTGTGGTTTTCTATGCTGTATTTTCAGAGATTCAGGAGTGGGGACATTGAGTGAGGGCCAGCCATATCTAGCAACTTCCCTGTGGCCTTAGCTCGGTGCCCTTGCTTGCCCCTGCATCTTTTTTTGTTGTTGTTGTTCATCTTTTTATTGAGGCTCTGATGCTTGTATGTAAGAGATATGAGTGATGAACACCTGGGACATCCACCATCACGGCCTTGGGAAGCGGGGCTAGCTTTGGCTAGGCAGTCTCTTCATAGGGCAGAAGCAGCAACTTTGGAGAGAGATAGCTTGGCCTTGAGCCATCTCTGCTCTGCAGTTGTGTCCACCACCCCAACACCAGTGCACTAGGCACCCTCTCTTTGTTCTTTCCCAAATCATTTGAAAAGAAACTTAAAAAGTGAGTGATGGAATCCTGGACTCCACTTGTATTTATTGCTTAGACAATGGGGGCTGCTTCAATTTTTCTACTTCTCAGAATGATGTCATAATTATTAAAAATAATAATGAAAGTACTATAAAATAAGGGCTGGGGGCAGAACCCAGATTTAGAGTGTGTGTTTAATATTCAAGTGTCTGACTTCACCCCTAAACTCCTTTCCCAGAAAGAAACCAACCAAACTGAATAGAACAGATTATTTTGAGGACTTAATCCTGTGTTGGATCCAAACAGGTTCATCGTTTGCTCATTTCCTCTCCTCTCCCTGCCCTTTGATTTCCTATTCTAATAATAATGGACTTTCTCCCTCCTTCCCTTCCTTTCTGCATTTATTATTCTTGGATGGGGCTAGTTGCCTCTTTAATCCCATCACTGCCAGCCTGGTCTACAGAGTGAGCTCTGGTACTGCCAGGGCTACATGAAGAGACTCTGACTCAAAAAGCCAAGAGGAAGAGGGGGGAGGAGGAGGAGAAGGAGTGTGGGACTGCATAAGGGTATCCTGGGTCATGGTTGAGCAGGTACCTAGAACCCCGAGATTCTCCGTGGAATTCTGCGTGAGAACCGGCAGGAGTTCGGTCCCTCCCATCATCCAGGATCCTGAAAAGCAGTCACATAGATCTCCATAGAGTCACATAGGCCAGGCTATAGGCCTCAGGCCCTAGGGATTTACATACTAATGAAGGCCAGAGGGCAGAACAAATTAAACATTCCTCCCCCAGATCCTCCCCCAATCCTCCCCCTTTCTCCCTCCCTATATAACTCGGGACTGCCCTGAGTTTTTTTTGGGGGGTACGCCTAGATCCATCTATTATCCGCCATGACAATAAACCTTTTTGGAACCAAGGACTTCCTCGCGTTATTGGGGCCTGCCGCCGCCAAGGCCCTGAGGCCACTGGAACCATAGGACTTCTTCCCTAATGTGGGACCCGCCACGGCAGCGGAAGCCCCTCAAAATTTTCCCCACAAAGGAGGAAGGAAGGAAGAAAAGGGGAGAAGGAGGAAGAGGAGGAAGAAGAAGAGGAGGAGGAGGAGGAGGAGGAGGAGGAGGAGGAGGAGAAGGTGGTGCAACCTTTGCTTGAGGATCAGCAGCTTCCATTGCTGTGGCTCAGGCTGGGCATGAACACAAGTTTTTTTTCCATACACATATGCACTAGCATTGCAACTTATACCTATCTCTAAAATGCAAACAGTTGTATTTTATTTATGTATTTATCTATTACACTTAAGTGTATTTGTGTGCGTGCACATGGATGTATGCACATTAGTGTAGGCACCAGAAGAGGGCGTCAGATTCCCAACCCCCTGTAGCTGGAGTTACAGGCAGTTGTGAGCTCTTCAATGTGGGTGCTGGGAATGGAATGTAGGCCCTCTGGAAGCGTAGCAAGGGCTCTTAACTGCTGGCCCGTGTCTCTAGTTGTTTAATTGACAGTTCAGGAAGGCCAGTGCAGATAGTAGGTAAGTTACTAAATTTAGAAAAGGTGAACAAGGGAGAGACAAACAGCTTAAAGAAGGCTTTGTTGACGAAGCCCACATCATAAGCGTCCTCAGTCTAAAGTGTACAAAGTATTTTAGTATGTTTGTGCAATAGTACAATTTTACTGTAGGTAGAGAAAGGTAATTTATAAGTAGACAAGAGTGTCACATTATATAACAAGACAGAATGTACCTCCTTCTTAACTATCTGGGTAATACAGTGAGTCTGTGGGGTTGATCCCAGAGCTCTCCTTGGAGGTCCTCATAAGTGCTGACAGTAGCTGGTGGTGAAGAACTTCAGTGCTTGATGGATAGACCACTGTTTAAACCTCAATGTGTGCCACATATCCAGTCATTCCTGTGGGGGTGGGGAGGGGAGATAAATGTAGCATGTTCTCATGTAGGGGGAGTGTGAAACCATGAGGGGATCTGGTTGGAGAAGGAACTGGTGTCTCCAGTGCAGCCAGGACCTCCCTGTGACCATGTATGTTTTGCTCCGACGGCTCCCGGGGGCACTATTCACACAAACTTCGGAAGGAATGGCACCCCCTGTAGTTGTGTAATGTCTCAGCTCTGGCAGTAATCTTTTATTTGCCAATTTGGAAATGTTTCCAGAATTTTCCCTTGTGAAGGACAAAGGTCTACTGTGCATCTTACATACTTCCCTATTAACTTTTTAGCCCATTCTGGGTAACTACTTTCTAAATATCTGTTTGGTGAACAAGGGAGAGACAAGGAGCTTAGAGAAAGCTTTGTTGACATAGCTCACATCATAAACGCCCTCAGTCTAAAGTGCACAAACCAGGATTTTAGTATGTTCGTGCAGTAGTGCAATTTACTGGAATCAAGTTAAAATTTTGGCTTTTTCCTCCCTCTCTCCCAAACCCATGTCTATTAGCAGCCGTGTATATACTGCTTTCCCTTGTCCTCGGTTCCTGGCAACCACGAGTCTGGTCTCCGTTCCCTATATATTTGCCCGTTCTGGACATTTCAGATGAATAGAACCACACAGTATGAGGCCTTTACGAGCAACATCTTCTACTTAGCAGTGTTTTGAATCTGTTCACAGTGAAGGAGGATACAATCACATGTCATTTGCTTATTGCCAGATTATATTCCATTGTATGGCTGAACCGTGGTTTATCTGGGCATTTGTTAGTAGTCATGTGAGTTGACTCCACTTTTCTCCTGCTATGAATATGCTGACTGTGAACACTCAGAATGTATTGTGTGGATATTTGTTTTCTAGAGTCTATACATAGGAGTGTGACTACACTCCGTATTTAAAGCCATCTTGTCAATGGTATGTGTCTGCTTGGCTGGAGTCTCAGCATCCTGCGCCAGCCTCCCCCCACCATGCCTACCCTTGTTGTGAGCCAGTAGGTGAAGCATAGAGAATTGAATTGTACTAAACATTTGGTCTCATTGGACAGGGTCATTCTTACATTGAATTCACCCTGATTTATTGCTTTGCTTCTGCACTTGAAACAGAGACAGTTTTCACTCCGGACAGGGACTATAGACTGGAAACAGAGGTTCCCTGTTTTCATTAGTTGACTCTCAAAGGATGGATAGAGCCAACAGCAGATTATTCTAGGGCTCATGCTCTCTTAGTTCCTTACCACCCCTCTTTCTTTGGCCCCTTTGCTTTCATCAGTACTACTTACTGAACTAAGAACACAGCTGATTCAGGCCAAGTATTTTTATAGTCTCTGGGTGAAAAGAATGTGGAATATATGTGTCGTCTTGGCTTTTATGACCCTGGAAACTTGTGTTGCTTCTCTTGAAACCCTAAAGAAGCCACAGCCCACTTCTTTCTGCCTTAGATCAGCATCTAGTTGTATGTTGCTAGAGTTGCTATTTTTTAAGGCTGATAAAAGCAATTGCTAATCATTTGGAGGCAAATTACTTAACACACACACACACACACACAGCGAGCCATCAAGAATAAGGAATAAGGACTGTCAAGCTTTTTAAATAGACAATATGCTGATCGTATTAACTTTAAACACAGGTTCTAAGATTATGACTTTGTGACATGAACGTCATCTTAGAGTTGGCATCTTAGAATTGATTCACTTTTGGAGGTCTGATCTTGAAGGTCTGTTTAAACTGTGAAGGGGTTAGCACTTTCCTAATGACATGTACATTTAATAGTGTACACCATAGTGGGAGGGGATGTTGTTTGACTCCTAAAGGGAACATTGTTTCATTAGAGAGGAATGATATATGGGGTCTCCTGTAAGCTCAGCAGTGCCAGATCTTGAGAACTTAAAGTGTTAGTTCCACTGAAGCCAGCATCCCCCCTTCCAAGGTCCATTCTCCCTACACTCTTTTCTACACAATAAATTTGCTTGATTCTTAGGCTGGCCCAAGGTTTTGAATAGAGAACTGTGAGGAATGTTCAGGAAGTGTTCCAACAAGCCATCAAGACTATTGATAGGTGGCCAAGCCCTGGACAAGAGTATTAGTAATAACAAGAGCTCAGCCTTGCCTAGCTCTCAATCTGTGTCAGAACTGCTCTAACCCCATGTAGGCCCACACTCAGGAGATTCTCACAGTAATCCCAGGAACACGGAAGTGTTTGCGTGAGGGCACTGAAGTGGAGATGGGCTTTGGAACTTGTTTTAGGTCATATAGTCACAATGGGAACCCAGGTGGTCTGGTACCTGTGTTCAGAAACTTGGAAGTGCTTCTATGCCTGCCCATGGTGCCCAACCATAGCCCAGGGGAGGCAGAGACTGCTAGTTCCTAGCCAGCGTTTTGCTCACATGAACCAGAAACCTGGGCTTTGTTTTGTCTTTTGCTGTTTGGGCAAATCGAGAGGTCAAAGGTGCTTTAGATAAGCAGAATTCTTATGTGGCATGGCTGGTTTGTAGAAATCAGTGAAAAACAAAAAACAAACAAACAAACAAACAAAGCAAATAAAGAACAGCTAAGTCTTAGATGCTAAGTCATAAGACCATCACCAAACAGGAAGAAGTAATTTGTATTATTATGTTTGAATTATCTGCCATGAATTTGGATTTCTGGTACTTAAAATGTAAAGAAATGATGCAATTATGGTGTTATAAAGCCAAGGCCTCGCAGGTCTTCTCGTTTCTGCTTTTTGAAGCTGTACAGACATCTGATGAAGGTGAACAAGCAAAGCTGCCTCTGAAACATGGTATGCCACAGAGCTCAGGCAAGACCTGAGGCAGGCTTGGCAGTCCCAGCAGGAGAAGGCCTTCCTGAAGATAAAATGAGATGCCTCCACTTTCCACTATTATGAATATTGCTTACTGGCAGCCTTCAGAGTGTACGGTGTGGAGATTTGTTTTCTGGGGTATATACACATCAGTGTGACTGCAGTCTGTATTTAAAGTCATCTTATTAGTGGATGTGTCTACTTGGTAAGAGCCTTAGCGTCCTGCGTTAGCCTCCCCTGACCATGCTTATCCATGTTGTAGGATGAAGGAGGGGAAGCTTTCTTTTTGTGGTGTTGGGGAAAGCACTGAGGGTCTTACACATGCTGATCAAGTGATCTACCACTGAGCCGAAACTGCGCCCCCAAGGACAGGATCCGTTTATGAAAGGCATAGCTTGGGTAGATTGGAGGTACATTCACACAGTGCAAGTGGAATTTTATTGCAGGAACTCAATCAGCTGGTGGAAGACGAGGGTGTTTTTATATATCACCCATGTGCCTATCATAACACACATTTAAGAACAAGAATAACAACAAACCCAAAATTCCCATTTATTTATTTTGTTAGTTTGCTAATATGAATGATACATGCATCATATGTGTATGTGTGCATGCATGTACTACGCATGTATGTGTACATGTGTATGTATGTATGTGTGCATGTGTGCGTGCATGTATATGTGTGCATGTATGTGTACATGCATGCACTATGCATGTATGTGTATTGTGTGTATGTATATGTGTACATGTGTATGTATGTGTACATGTACATGTGTATGTGTGTCATGAGTCTTCCTCTATTGCTCCCTTCCTTCATTGTGAGACAAGATGTCTCTCAGAACAAGAGTTCACCAGCCTGTCTAGACTGGCTGGCCACCTAGCTCCAGTGATTCTCTTGTTTCTGCCTTCCCAACGCTAGGATTACAAGTGTATGCATCCCTGACTAGATGTTGACCTGGGTGATGGGAATCCAAACTCACTTCTTCATGTTTTCATGATGCACATTTTATTGACTGAGTCACCTTCTTATCCTCCTTTCCCAAAATTACTGTTTAGATACTTAGCCATGCGCACTGTTTTATCACATTTTTAAAAATAGATTTATTTAGTATACTGTGTTCTGCAAGTATATATGCCTGCACACCAGAAGTGGGCACCAGATTTCATTACAGAAATCTGTCATGGTTGTGAGCCACCATGTAGGTGCTGGGAATAGAACTCAGGACCTCTGGAAGAGCAGCCAGTGCTCTTAACCACTGCGCCATCTCTCCAGTCCTGTTCTGTCACTTTTATCTTAGAATTGGATTAACAGGATGTCTATCACACATCCCTTTATTTCTGAAGCTCGATTTCGTCTTTATTGTGCCCCTTTGTGCTGACCTTAAAGATCCCAGTGAGAGTTTGGAATGTTTCCTGGGACTAATGAAGTTTTCCAAATAGGAAACGTGGGCTGGGGACACAATGACTGGGTAGATTTTTGCTGTTTCATCTGTGAGACAAGAATCTGTTTAACACATTGGGTCAAGAACCAGAAGGGAAAAGAGTTGTAAAACTCATGAGGAGGAAGAGTATCCAACACTGTGGACAACACTGCTTGGGTCTGGAGTGGGGAAGGGACTCCGTGGTGAATTTGAGACCTCTGGAACAATGACGGGGAGACAGTATGAGCCATGAGAGGAATCCGAGCTCAGGTGCTAAAGCCGCTTGAGACAGGTCTTTTGAACCCTGGTGATGTTTGTTTTGGGTTTGAGTGAGGCAATTGTGGTGTGCTCACACACAGTGTGTCTTGATAAAGGGAAGGATAACGGCTGTGTCCTTGTTACCCCAGTCTGTCCACAAAGCAGAAGGCCAAAACTCTGGATATCTGCTTTACTAAAAACTAAAGACACGCAGTGGATACCATTGATGAATTTCTAGGAAGGATTTTTTGTTCTGATAATAAAAATCCAATAAGAACACCCCACCTTTTTTCAGCTTTGATTTTTAAATATAATAATGGGACCTCGGGAGCCCAAGCTGCGGCCATTCATAGTCTTTTAAAAGAACATCTTGGAGAATCACCATCCCTGACCTCAAGCTGTACTACAGAGCAATAGTGATAAAAACTGCATGGTATTGGTACAGAGACAGGCAGGAAGATCAATGGAATAGAATAGAAGACCCAGAAATGAACCCACGTACCTATGGTCACTTGATCTTTGACAAAGGAGCTAAAATCATACAGTGGAAAAAAGACAGCATTTTCAACAGGTGGTGCTGGTTAAACTGGAGGTCAGCATGTAGAAGAATGCAAATCAATCCATTCATATCTCCTCATACAAAACTCAAGTCCAAGTAGATCAAGGACCTCCACATAAAGCGGGACATACTAAAACGAATAGAAGAGAAAGTGGGGAAGAACCTAGAACACATGGGCACAGGGGAAAAGTTCTTGAACAGGACACCAATGACTTATGCTCTAAGATCAAGAATTGACAAATGGGACCTCATAAAATTCCAAAGCGTCTGTAAGGCAAGGGACACTGTCAATAGGTCAAAATGGCCACCCACAGATTGGGAAAAGATCTTTACCAATCCTACATCCGATAGAGGGCTAATATCCAAAATTTACAAAGAGCTCAAGAAATTAGACTCCAGACAATCAAATAACCCTATTAAAAATGAGGTACAGAGCTCAGCAAAGAATTTTCAACTGAGGAATATCTAATGGCTGTGAAGCACCTAAAGAAATGTTCAACATCTTTAGTCATCAGTGAAATGCAAGTCAAAACAACCCTGAGATTCTACCTCAGAGAGGTTAGAATGGTTAACTTTCATAGTCTTAAAGGGTGGACCAAAGAAGCAGGTTGGAAGGTGACTCAGAAGCTAGGGGTGAGGGGGCAGGAGGGGCAGACACAGACCAAAAGGACATACCATTTCCTCTTCTCTTATGTGGTAGAAAAGCAAGACAAACAAAACAACAAACAAATAAAACACCCACACAAAAAAACCAGAACAACATCAAAACCCCCATATTTGCAAACTATATTGTGTGGTTTTCTGTTTTGAAAACAGGATCTCACTCGCTATATAGCCCTAGAACTCACTATGAAAACCAGACTGGCCTCAAACTCACGGCAATCCACCTGCCTCTGGCTCCCAAGGGTTGGGAGTAAAGGTGATAATTGCTATGACCAGCTTTCAAAAACACCTTTCGTTTTTGTTTTTGGAGACAGAGTGTGATTACATAGCCTAATTGGCCTGGAACTCATAGAAAGATACCCGCCTCTGCCTCCCAAGGCTAGGATTAAAGGTGAACACCACCACATTTAGCCACTAAGCACTTAAGATAGCCTTTCTGTTATTTGTTGCCAGGGCATCAAAACTGACAGGTTTTATGCAGATCCCAGATCACCTTGATCCAAGCCTCACTTTATTTTCTCTTTTAGATACAAATTTTGGAAAGATACTAGATAGAGAGATGCCATTACAATTATCTAGTGAAAGGGCTGGAGAGATGGCTCAGTGGTTAAGAGCACTGGCTGCTCTTCCAGAGGTCCTGAGTTCAATTCCCAGCAACCACATGGTGGTTTAGAATTATCTACTAAAGTTTCCAAAATACTAAAATTAATGACAATGAAAGAGAAAAGTGTATCAGATACCGTTGTTAGTAAATATGGACTTTCTAACAAAAGTCAGACAGGCTGGCCTGGAGTTGAGACCTTGTTTGCTGCTAAGTGAGAGCCCTGTTGGGGTTCAGATTGCAATGTACTTCTCAAAGGATGAGGAGGCTCCTTAGCAAAGACTCATTCCCGATCCCCTTAGATACAAAGCAGGCCCAGGAGGCATGCTCCTCCCTGAGCTGTGCTTTTCGGTTCTTTGCTTTACTTCCTCCCACCTTCCCTGAAATCTTTGGCATCTGCTGGCAGGAAGGCATGCCATGATGGATGTGTGCTCACGAAAACCCAGCATGCATTGTGCAGCTTTTGAATTGCAGCTCTGAGTCTGCTGCTCTGAAGGGCTGAATGGCTGGTGATTGAGAAGGAATTGATTGCTGGACTTCAAAAGCGAGATTCAGAAGGTACGTTGCACATCAGATCGCACAAACCCGAACTTTCTTTAGTAATTTTTCTTTTTGATAGGTTTATTCCTTTGGCTTGGGTTTGTTGTTTTTCTTTTTTGAGACAAGTTTTCACACAGGCTGTTCCAGCCTGTCCTGGAACTCAGCAGGTAGCTCAGACTACCCTTGAACTCCTGGCAATCCTTCTGTCTCAGCCTCTTGAGTTCTAAGATTACAGATGTGAGCATCACACTTCCCTCTCCACTGGATTCTTTTTAAGTTTTCAAGGGTATGTTTGAATGAAGTAGCAACTTTACCAAAGGTCTCCTGAGGCTGCGTGCATGACATATGAAGTCTGTGATGGAATTCCTGTGAAGGAGAGAAGGAGAGCAGGAAAACATGCCTGAGGCTGGAGATGTAGTTCAACGGTTGTGGCTACTCTTCCAGAGCGCTGAAGTTTTGTTTGCCTGTCTGGTGCAGCTCCCCATGACCATAGCTCTACCTCAAGGGGATCTGATGCCTTCCTCAGGCTGCTGCAGGCACCTGCACACACATGCATTGGCATACACAGATGCACACACACACACAAAGAAAGAAAGGAAGCAAGCAAGCAAGCAAACACACACACAAAGGAAGGAAGGAAGGAAGGAAGGAAGGAAGGAAGGAAGGAAGGAAGGAAGGAAGGAAGGAAGGAGGCAAGCAAGCATTAGTAGAAATTCTAGCCCCTGATTCTGGATATATAATTGCTACCTTGGGGAAATGGGGAAATGGGGAAATGGTGTAATCTTTCCAAGCTTCAGTGTTTGTCAATGGAAGTGACTGAATCCTGTGAGCGATTCTGTGCACACAAACTTAAAAGTTTCTTAGATAAGAGAGAGACTCCCACATCTTGTGTAGCTCTGGCTTGGGCAGGTCTTCCCCACAGTTCTCCTTGAGAGAATGCGTCTCCACACAGAACAATGGCGCTTTGTTGGGATTCTCGGTAGCGAGATTCTCGGTTAGAAGACAGGGTACTCAGTTCAGTTGGAGGTCCAGATTAAAAGTGGTTCTTTTTTTAAAGTTTTATATTTGTGTACATTAATTGTGCATGAAGGTTGTCACATTTTCATATATGTATATAATGTAATTTGATCATATTTACTCTCATTACTTCTTTTGTGTCCCCCGATTCCTACTGATTCCCTTCCTTTTCCCAACTAGTTCCCCTTCTGTGTTCATTCACTCCTTCCCTCCCTCCCTCCCTCCCTCCCTCCCTCTTTTTCTTTTTTGTGACTCAGTGATATTTTTCCTTAGGTTTGCTCACAGGAGCTCCAATGAGGGGCTATTACAGGATCATGGGCACCTTATTAGTGGCTACAGCACTAAATCAACCATCTCCCCATCCCTCAGGAACTTTTAGTTGCCCCGTGAGCCCCTCCACCATCTGTGGTAGATTATTGACAAGCCGAGTCTTAATGCAGATCCGGTGTGTGTAATCATAGCTACTGTGGATTCAAGATGACAGTGGACATATCAGGCCCAGGAAACAGCACCCCACGAGATTCCACCCTTTCTTCTAGGTTTAAAATGCTTCCCGACCTCCTTCTTCAGCGCTGTTCCCTGAGCCTTGGAGAGAATAATACAGATTCTCATTCTGGCTAAGCGCTACCCTGACCAGTTATGACTCTGTACAATTATCACTGCCAACTGCAAAGGAAGCAAATCAGACTCAAGGCGCTTCTCTGGCTTAATATAATTCTTTAGGAGGTAACTTGACAGGCATAGCATATCCTTTGAATAAAACAACACCAGTAGCTTCTTTTGTTAAAGCCTATGACACCTACAACCAATAGCGTTTGACCAGGTTTACCAGATATGAACTCCTTCCTGTGGAATGGGTCTCAAATCCAGTCAGGAAACAGTTGTTCACCCATAACAGGCATGCCACTGATACACCAGTGAGCTCACCTTCCCTGTCATAGCAGTGGTGTGTATAGCACAGGGTCCATAGCTAAGTTGGGCTGTTGATAACAACTTTCCCCCAGAAGCCTACAGAGCATCTTGTGGTGCTCTCCCGTTCCAGCTTAATTTTTCTGCATCCTGTGACCCAGAGTATGTGGTGTCTTTAACACTACAGTCTTACCGTCCAGTTCTGGTGAGCAACTAAGAACAATGACAATTGTCTGTATTGTTTGGGACACCTCAGGGGGCTCCCTATTTTACTTTTAGTGTTGTGTCCCCAAAATTGCATAAGGTGTGCTTAAACTAAAGAAATTATTGGTTACTAATCTGAGCTTCAAATTTTACTCGGCACCGTGTATTGCATATGCTCAGCTGCCAACCTGAATTCTGGGGGGAGTCATGGATGGTAGCAGTCATAAGCTGCTCAATTTAGTGTACAGGAGGACCATGGAAGATTCCAGATTTGATAACTGATGTCCCAGGAGGAGCCTTAGTAGCATCCTCAGAAACATAAATGAGGAGAAAACAATATGTCTTTTTTTCTGAATATTCTTGTCTTAGTAAGGGTTTCTATTGCTGCTATGAAACACCATAGCCAAAAAGCAAATTGGGGAGGAAAGGGTTTATTTGGCTTACACTTCCACATTGCTGTTCAGCACTGAAAGAGGTCAGGACAGGAGCTCACGCAGGGCAGGAACCTGGAGACAGGAGCTGATGCAGAGGCTGTGGAGGGTGCTGCTTATTTGTTTGCTCCTCATGGTTTGCTCAGCCTGCTTTGTTGTAGAATCCAGGACCAGCAGCCCAGGAATGACACCGCCCACCACAGGTTGGACCCTCCTCCATCAGTCACTGATTGAGAAAAAGCCTTACAGCTGGATCTCATGGCGGCATTTTCTCGACTGAGGCTCTTCCTCTCTAACAACCAGCCAGAACCAGGCAGTCAGCTCTCTTTTACCCTCCTCTTTTTTCACTCTTGTCTTTAACATATAAAGTGAAAATGTTAAGGTTTTATGATGCTCAGTCTTGGCTTCATTGTTATTGTTTGTTTGTTTATTTGTTGTTGTTTTCTATTTTAATGTTTGGTCCTTGTTCTGGAGTTTGCAGCAAACAGGTTGACCCTTCTTCTTTGCCGTTTTCACTCTTTGTTACTGCTCCTTCTCTGACTGGACTGACCTCTGCCCCCGGATGCCTTGCATTGATTTCCTGCTCTGTAGACAGTTTCTCAACAGGAAAATGATTGCCATATTTCCTACATTCCTTCCTAGCTTTCTGGGCCTTTTCAGATTTGATTTCAGCTCATCACTTGGTAGTTTGCATAGCGCTTGACCACGGACGTCTCTACAGAAGGAGAACGCATGAATCTCCTCTACTGATGCAGGAGGGACAAGCCTGGGGTCTCACTTCAGTTTGCAGCTTGCCTGTGGTGCTCCAGGGGTAGGATCAGTGTTGTACACTGCTATGTTTGTTCCTGTTTGTCAAACAAGATCACTTAGCACCTCTGGTTGAGCAACTGTGCTTTCCTATGAACTAGAGGGAGCTGCTAAGCTCAAGACATGGAGGTCATCTCTCCCAGAGGGTAAACATCTAAGCACCACCAGGCCCTTAGGCTAAAAGCAGCATCAAGAGAAAGAGTGAGGCCCTGTCACTCAAGTCCCTTTGGATGTCACTCAGGGAGGTGCCTGATGCTTGGGTACCTGTCCCTCAAGCCTTGCTTGTGGATTACTCAGTGCAAGGAGAGTAGCAGGAAGGGCTCTTTGTGGGGCCTCACAGTTACACACTGCGTGGTTCTTAGGCTGGGACCTTTGATGCCCGATACGGGAGATTAGGACTTTGGCAGGTAGAGGTCATTTGGAGGTCATTGTTCAAGGTCAGTTCTAAGGGGGCTGCTGAAGTTTGTCACTCATCCAATCTATTGAAAGTGCAAAAAAAAAAAAAAAAAGCCCAACTCTTTTGTTTAAGCGGGTGAAGCTTGGGCTGGAGATGTAGCTTGGTGGTAGAGTAATTGCCCGACATGCATGAAGTGCTAGACTCAATCCCAAGGACCACCTTGACAATCAAGTCTAACCCACCGGGCTTGAAATTCCTTCTAGAAGCACCGATGAGTACAGTATTCACTCAACCAACTTTATTCCATGGGCTAGATACTGGAAAGTCTGAGAAGAAAGGATAAGCACTGTCTGGGAGCTCACAAGCTTAAGGTAGCAGACCACTGAAGGACTGAGTACAGAGGTGAGAGGTCGCAGCTGGTGTGTTGGGGAGGGGTGGGTGCTGCAGAAGTGGTGGCCTTAGATGTCCAAAGAGCTGCTGTTGGTGATGTGTGTGCCCAGGTTCCCAGCTGCTCTCTTGGCTATGCTGCTGTGGGAAAGTATACTCTTAGCCAGGCTTGGTAGCTCAAGACTGGATCCCAGCTACTGCGTAGCCTGACGTAGGAGGATCAAAAGTTCAAGGGCCACTGGGGCTATTGAGTGAATTCAAGGCCAACTTAGGGAATTTATCAACACCCTGTCTCAAAATAAAAGGGCAAGGGATACAGCTTAGCCTAGCACATGCCAGGCATTGCCGTGTCTCATGTGCTCTCCTCACACACATGTCCCACCCCCATCTCCACCCCTCCCATTCACTCTAAGGTCTAAAGGTGCCTTCCTCTCAGGATGACCTCCTTTGATTATTTAATTTCTAAAATGTGGCCTCTTGCCTCCAATATGCTATTTGTGTTTCCAAGACCCTGTGGGAATAGGCTGAGAACAAGTTTCCGATGTTCTCTCAGCTCAACTTCCAGACCATCTGGCTTCTGTTTCCTTCCAGGGTTCCCCAAGAATGTCCTTCTTTCTGTGACAGGCTCTGGCTCTACTTCTGAGAACCCCAGCCTGGCATTGTAGGAGCAGGAAGTATAGAGCGTTCTGGAGTTTGGGCTCATGTCTCCTGATGTGAGGAAGAACAGCAGACACAGTGGTAGAGGATACTGTTGAGTGGCTGATGTGGCGAGAGGAGATGGTATTTGATTGTAAACCTAGATGGTAGACCATGATGTCCGTGTGGGGAGCCAGCCTGGATGGTCGTTTCATTTCTTTAGCAGGCCACAGCCTAGGGTATAGGAAGCAGGAAGAAGGGGCCGGAGGGATGGCTCGGCAGTGAAGAGCGCTAGTTGTCCTTACAGAGGACCCGAGTTGGATCTCTAGCACCAACATGGCAGCTCACAACCTACTGTAACTCCAGTCCCAGGAAATCTGATGCCCTCTCTGGCTTTCCCATGCATGTAGCACAGGGACAAACATGCAGGCAAAACACTCATATACATAAAAATGAATTAAAATAAAACGTAAAAACCTGGGAGTAGGTGGTGCAAGGTTGTCATTCTGACAGATGCCACAGGAAGTCAAGGGATTGGCGTGAGAATAAATAACTTTACCTTGTGAAGGACTGACTAGTTTGGAAGAAAATGGTGGTGTGAGCGGGCCATGGAACACTGCAGAGAACACATGACAAGATTAGGGGGCCGGGAGAGGGTGCTTCGAGTTTGGTACCTATATTTGAGTATAGGTAGTTCAGCTGATAGAGCGCTTGCCTTGAGTGCATAAAGCCCTGTATTTGACCCCTAGCACCAAATAAAACTGATATTGTGGTGCACACCTGTAATCCCAGCACTCAGACAACCTTAGAGGCAGACAGATCAATGATTCAAGCTTTGGCTCTATAGTGAACTTGAGGTCAGCCTGGGCTACACGATACTGCCTCAGTCAAGCAGACAAGAGTATGTTTGCTTCATGTCAGGTGGAGAAGGTGCCGTGGGCACAGGTGAGGGGTGGGTGATGGGGTAGGAAGATAAAAGTACTGCAGTGTTAGGGAGTTGGGTGGACCACCCTCTCACCTGCCCTAAGCGTGGAAGCTGTGGTCAGTTCCTGAATCTAAGCTTTAAGGCCAAAGGCGATGTTCATGATGGCTGTGGGCAGACAAATTACTGAAGGTGCAGAACACTTGTTAGTACCTTTTGCATTCCCCTTCTTTCTGTCCTCAAGACAGCACAGTCTCTAGGACTAGTTAACACCCTTTAACATTTAGCGTGGAGAACTCCAGAGTTTTAGCTACATGACCGGTTGTTATAGTCCTCTCAGTGAGGGTGTCATGGTTACATGCTCCAGGACAGGCAGAACTTGGCAGGGAGCTGGTTACATACCTACTGTTCTCAATTCTGAGATTCCCTGGGGTTTTGAAGCTGCTTCAACCTTCCAGTTCTTCTGTCTGGTGGTGTGGTCCAGTGCCTTACATCCTCCCCTTCATATGGTCTCAGTGTACCCTGGTCTCCTGTGTCCCTTCGCACAATTGTAGTGAAGCAAACAAAATGAGTAATTTGTTGCTCAAGTCTGTGCCACCTGACAGAATGTAACCTCTCTAAGGGCATGGACCCTGTATGTATCCCTAGTACCTGGCTTCGTGCCTTCCACAAAGAATGTGCTCAGTAAATGTTTCTAGAACAAATCGATCAGTGTGGGAGTCAGAAAGTCCACTTCCCTTCCTAGAATGGTCCCCCCACCCCCACCCCATGCTATGGCCTCAGAGCAACCACTTGAGCTCGTTAGGGAAAAGAATTATTTACTGGTTTTAATAGTTAGTGATTTCTGAATTTACAGCATGCCAGCCAAGCACCTCAACAGTCCTTAACCTGGAAGTACTGCTGGGCTAACCTGGAAGTACTGCCAGGCTAACCTGGAAGTACTGCTGGGCTAACCTGGAAGTACTGCTGGGCTAACCAACAGGGTTCTCACAGAAACTCTTGTTTGTTGCTTCTTCGTTGTTGACTATTTGTTTGGAATAGGGTCTCTTGTAGCCCAGGTCGGCTTCAAATTCTCTGTATAGCTGAGGCTGGTCTTAAACTCCCAGACATCCATCCTTCATCTTGTCTCCATCTCACAACTCCCAGAATTAGTGACTCTGAGAGCTACTGAGAGTAGTCAATTTCTAGAGATGTCAGCTTCCTTTGTGGTTTGATGGGTTAAGCTACAGATCAAATAATAATAAAGATCAGAATAGAAAGCAATGAAATAGGAAAACATGGAGAGGCAGTGGAGCATGTGACCTTTGGGGAAAGGACACGAAGAACAGCAATACTGCTCACTATTCTGAGGGCCCTGCACCATGACACACCTGACGTATTCTTAAGTCAGGACAGAAGCCTAAATGTCCAGCAAGAATGGCATTGTGCAGCCTGGCCATGCTGGGCCCCTAGGAGAGCTCTGGCTTTTCCTCAGAGGTGTGATGGGAAACCATTAGATGGTGCCGAGCAGCACTGTGGTGTGATTTGAAGTCTTTATTTCTTAGTTGTGAAGAATTTCACTTAGAGAAACTTCTCATTTCTGTTCATGTAGATCTGTGTCTTCTCAGCTGATAGATTGAAAAATCAAGTTTTATGCAACCAGAGAAGTTACTTCTTTGGCCAAGTTGTAAAATGAGAGTTTGCATTTAGCAGTTTCAGTGATGGTCACGTGGATAGTGAAAGCTGCTTTGCCCTAATCACAATGTTCATAGGTACACCTGCCTCGTCTGTCTGGACTGAATCACAGGGGAAGAGGAAGTATAAGGACACATGATGGATAGATAGAAAGGATAGACTGGATGGGAGGATGCTGGGTGGATGGATGGATGGACCAGATGGATAGGAGAAGAGATGGACAGACAGATGGGTAATGGAGTGGGAGAAAAGAACAGAGAGGAAGAAACAGGGAAAGTATCTTCCTTTGTCAGGCAGCATATAGGAGAACTTTGGGCTCTTTCTGTGAATCACTGATATGGAATTCTGGAGTTGTTTAGTCAGTTGGATGCTTCCTTAATTCCTACCCCTTCCTCATCACATACATCCTCGTTTAACAAAATAGAAATCAGGGTTTATTTTTTTTCCCCAAAGCAGTTAGAAAGTTAGAGGGAGCTGGCAGTAGGGCAGAGTGGTGGGTGAGAGGTGTATTTGCAGAACATGAGAGAACCTAACAAGACTGAACTGTATGCTCCTGGTTTGGAATACTCTTTCCCAACTGTTCAGTAATGCCAGGACCTTTCCTTTTGTGTTCTGGTTTTGTGCAAACACAAATTATACTCTTGTTGACTCCATCGTAAGCCATGAAACTGGAGACGGGGAAACCTGAGTCCTATAGAGAGCAGTTTCGCCAGACCTGCTTCCCGGGTTTGTGTGATGGAAACCAAAAGCACCTGCATCTTCCCGGAGGAAGAAACGTCCAAGCAGAAACCAACACAAGCCCTTGATAAAGAGTCAGAACAGCTTCATTAAAACAAACAAGCAAACAAAAGGCCATACATACATTTTGAATCTGGGGAAGTCTGAGAGGTCACCTAGCCTTCCCTCATCAGACAAATGAAGAAAGCAGATAGAGGCATTTGTTCACACCTGACTCAGTGGGCACAGATGTCTCAAAGCCATGTACTGTAGTAACATGGACTTTGAGAGGGTGTGTGTGGAACTCAATAGCTCTGCATTTACTACCCGCTGTGGCCAGGACAAGTGACGGTATCTCTCTGAGCTCTGTGTTCCCCATCTGACCCCATGTCAAAGCCTGGTCAAAAGAAGCACAGGCCAATGCATGTGATGCCCAGGCCCAATGCTCAGTAAACAATAGTCGCAAGTGGTTCCTTACCGTTCCCAGTGATGCGGAATAGATGCAAGCCATCTTGGAGTTTAAAATTATCAGCCAATGCTGGACTTGTTTTAAGCAGTGTCCAGTATTCAAACAGACCTCAGGGTAACCTTGGTATAAGGTGTGAGGTGCTACAGTGAGTTTAACAATTGTCTGTATGCCTGAGTCTTCTGGCTTTCCTTTTTAAAATTGGTTCAACTGCTATTCTTTGTCCTTTACATTTTTATATGTATTTTAGAAACATCTTGTCAATTCCCAACAAAAGGAATGCTTGGATCCTATTACAGTTGTGATATGTCTGAATGTTGATTCGTAAAAAATTATCATCTTAGAACTACTGAGTGTTTCAATCCAAGAATATTGCTGCATTTGTATAGGTCTTCTTTAATTTTGTCCAGTACAGGTCTTATACATTTTTTATTAGATTTACTCTCAGATATTTTCTTTACTGGAGTAAACAAATTGATTTATTTTGTATTTATTTTTGCATTGTACGCATATATAATAATTGTCTTTCATGTATTGTCTTATGATCCTATCTTATACATTCCAAAGCATAATATTTGTAGGAGACTTTTTGTGGATATTCTTTATTGTTAAGGAGGTTTCCTTCTGTCCCAAATTACTAAAACTTTATTCAAAACCATGAGTGGCCAGGTGTTGTGCCACACACCTTTAATCCCTGAACTTGGGATGTGGAGGCAGATGGATCTTTGTGAGTTCAAAGCCAGCCTGATCTACACAGTAAGCTCCACGACAGGACTATGTGAGAGAGTCCTATCTCAAAAAAAACAATAAAACCCAAACCATTAGTGTGTACTGACTGTGACCACAGCCCCTTCCTCATATCCCAAGATGCTCCTTCTGTTCTGGCTCAGCTCTGGGATCCAATAAGAACTAGAGCTCTTTCCTTGGTCTTATCTTTTGAGTTCATAAAAACTATATATAACAAAAACCAGACAAACAAGGACCTGAAACAGAGAAGCGGCGGTAAAGACAGACAGGAAGAGATGAGTGTAAGAGATCCTGATGCTCTGATACATTCTGCTCATCACAAGCTGACTGAAGAGAGGCAGAGCTCACCATTTTAAACTCACATCTCTGTTTGCTAAGCATAGAAATCTACCTTGTGCCTTTGTTTACTATTTATATTATAAGGACAGTGAGCTATTTTCCAAATATAAAATTTGATATAGAATCAGCATTTGTTTTTTCCAAATTACACCCACAATATTCTCTCATTCCTAATGATTCATCTTTCTCAGCGCCATCACTGCCTCCTGGTTGAAAACCACGGAATCATAGCGTCTAACACATCACCATTGCTCTGTAGAGGCCAGATGAAGTGGTTTGTCTGGTGTCTCCTTCATGTGGCCGGTGGATTATGGGAAATACACATTTGTGAGGTTCCAACGTTTCTTGCATATAATCATTTTAACACTACATAGTTCCTTCATCCTTTAGTCATAGGATTTAAATATTGTGAGCACTGGTGCCCTCATGTGGACATGAGAGAAAGTGCAAAGAGCATAGCATTTCATTTTATACAGCACTTTGTGTTCTGCAGCCCACCTGGTAAGGCAACCCAGACATCTGAGTACCGTCATGAAGATAATCGAAAGGTGTCTGTAGATGCACCAGGTAAGCTATGTGAGGACTGACTGGTGTAGACTGTTAGGGCAGGCTGGTCTCTTCATCGCAGTCATGGGGAGGACTCTCAGGAGCACCCCCCACCCAGAGGACTGGGAGATTGGTTACAAATGTAAAGACTCACTCTTATCTCTGCATTCTAGTCCCTTGATGTCTGCCTGTCCTTTGGGACAATATCTTGGTGAATATCAACTTAATATTAAATTTTGAGCCAGAAAGTATGGTTCTTTCAACTTTTTCTATTTCAGGACTTTTCCAGATATTCTTGAGTTTTCGTATAAATTTTATAATCAGTTTATCAATTCTTGCAAAGGAACCAATGGGAATTTTGGTAGCTGCACTGGATCTGTAGGTCCATTTGAGGACTGTCAGCATTTTAACATTATTGCCTTTGATCCATTCATGTAAGATTCCTGCACCCCCCCTTTTTAAAAAAAGAATTATTTATTTATTTTATCTATGTGTGTACACCGTTGCTGTCTTCAGACACACCAGAAGAGGGCATCAGCTCCCATTACAGATGGTTGTGAGCCACCATGTGGTTGCTCAGAATTGAACTCAGAACTTCTGGAAGAGCAGTCAGTGCTCTTAACCTCTGAGCCATCTCTCCAGCCCAAGATCCCCTTTCGTTTGTATTTTCTTCAGTGTCTTTGAATAGTTTCAACTTTCCGAGTGTATGTTTCCTAGTTCTTGCTACTGTAATGTAGTAGCTTAGACTGAGCAGTTCGTAACTGGCAGGAGTTTATTGTTCGCAGTTACAGCAGCTCTGAGTCCAAGATCTAAGCATCCGCAGATCTGTCCTGATGCTGAAGCTGATGGTCCTAGAACCACATTGTGAGAAGCCCAGGTATGAAACTACGTGAGTTCAGTGGAGCAAGGGGAGAGCAGCACAGTATAGAGATGGAAAGGGTTGTAAGTAAATGAACAGGTTCTCAGGGCCTCTCCTGGTTTGAAACCTCCATGTGGAAATCAAGCTTCATATGGCAAAGTCAGTGTGATAAATAATGGCAGTGAAGAACACAGACCAGACCAGTGAAGACTCGTCTCAGTTCTCTTTCTGCCAGAATACACTTGTGTGACTTGGGACAAGTTACTTTGCCCTCTAAACCTCAGTTTTCTTAAAAGTAAGACAGGGCTAACAATAGTTATTGTCTTTAGGGAGACTGGAAGAACTCAGCGAGTTATAAAAGTACCGAGCACAGCACCTAATCCATAGCCAGTGCTCTGTGCTAGCTCCTATTGTCACTGGTGAGCTGGCCCAGGCACACATGAATGTATGTTTTACTAAATGAAAGACACATGCTTGCCATTCTGCACACTGGCCTTTGCTGCCAGGCGCATCTGTAACCTTAATTGTAGAGGACAGATGTGTGCAGATGATGGGTGTGTGTTGCAGAGAAATGTGAGCGGGTGTTGTCATTCCAGTCTGAGCTTCCATTTATCTGTGAATAAAGGTTGGACTAAAGAATTTCCAAGCTTCATCCCAGCTCTGAAGTGCAGAAACATTCACACGTACCTCTCACAAACACAAGGTGGCACCAGGAGACAAGACCTTTGCCTGCCATTTGCCCCTTAGGGAAATCTGGCATTCTGTAACTTACACTATATTATAAAATAAAGACGACAAATGGGTTTGGTTTATTGCTGCTTTGGGGTCCCCATGAGGCCTTAATGTGCCTAGAATAATGCACATGGTATTATCAGGATTTCCCTGTTCTTCCGATCCCCCTAAAGTCTTACACGGTTAACCAGTTTTCACCCATAACCACTTTTCATCCTCAGGCTAGGAGCCTGAGGAGCAGGGAGATGAAAACTTTCGTTAGAATAGGAGAGGATTTGAGTTGTAGATTCGTGGTGACGCTCACCCAGTGTAACTCGCAGAATACCTGTATGCTGTCAGTCTTTTCAGACATGGTCCATTTACAGGTGACGTCATCTGTAGGTTGGGAAGCTCTGCTCCTTGGTTGAGACTGGTGAGGCTGAGAAGGAAGGAGCGGGTAGAAAGTGGAAGCCGAGCATGAAATGAGCTGGGAAGCAGATGCAGGACCAGCATCCAAAGCTGGAGATGGTGATTCTAACGGTATTTCAGGAAGAAGCCAGGTTGTGGGTTGATGGACCATTAGAGAAGAACTTAAACATGACATGGAGGGAAACTGGCATAAGTGCTACATTAAAAGATCCCTTTTCTCCAGGGAATTTGGGGACATCCAGCACAGTGGAAACAGAATTGAAGGGCTTAAAAGAAAAGCTCAAGGACCGTGCTGAACGGTTTGCGTGTATCAGAAGGAGATTGACGTGTGAACTCTAGATGTTTGATGGTTTCATCGTATGCCGTACAACCCTGGGAATTTACATCTCCTTGCACTTACATCTTCCTCCATGTTGTCCAGGGCATTTCCTAAGAAGACCATCTGGAAATGGGCATCTCAGAAGGCAGGGAGGAGCAGGGCCCTGGTTTCCAGAGCAGATCTCCTTCCTTCTTCCAGCCGGGTAATGAGAGCAGAAAGTAGATCTGGAGCGTTGGTCAAAGTTCCTAGATGCATCACACATCCCTGTTAGAGCCGTCCCCTCTGCAAGCTGGAGAGCACAAAGGGATAGATTAGTCCTTGAGGCTGTTGGCCTTCTTGGTAGTTGCTATGTAAGTTGTGGCTACCTGAGCTGGTTAACAGGCCAAGATAGGAATGGGTGCCTGTGCTGATCCTTAGTATGGGGACTTAGAATGGTAGGCAGTAGGATGCCACAAAGTCTCTAAGTGAGGTGTGCCTCGCTAACTCAATTCTCCTTTTGAGACAGGATCCCACTATGTAGCTCTGGCTGTCCTAGAACTCACCATGTTGACCAAGCTGTCCTCAAACTCGTAGAGATCCACTTGCCTCTGCTTCTGCCTCTACCCCTGCCTCTACCCCTGCCCCTGCCTCTACCCCTGCCCCTGCCCCTGCCCCTGCCCCTGCCCCTGCCCCTGCCCCTATCTCTACCTCTCAAGTGCTATGATTAAAGATGTGCACCACCATGCCTGGGTAAACCCAAATTCTTTTCAAAAGTGGAAAGCTTTATGGAATGAGGGTGGAACTCGATTAGTTAATATTTTGCTAAAGTTCAAGGAAGGAAGAAGCTGGGTTGAGTTATAACGGCCTTCCTTTGCAATGCTGTGGAGATTATAATGGCTTTCCTTTGCAATGCTGTGGAACTAGCCAAAGCTCTATCAGGTCCTATCAAATACTTGCAACCATCCCCTCTGGCGAGCAAGTACGCTGAGTCACATTGGCATGTCTGGAGGACTAGAGTAAAGGATTAATTAACCTCGCATCTGATTCCCGATTTTCCTTGTGTTCTGGGGACCTTCTGTAGAACTGTCACACTGTCAAGCCCTTCCTGGCTCTCTCAAGGAGGTCTTGATTGTGTATTCAGAAAGGGAGAGAAAATGATGTTCCTGCTGACTGTAGGAGATGGGGTGGGAGTTGGCCAGGTGGTACATGACTATTGACCCCAGCATAGATCACCAGGGTTAAGGCCAGCCTGGGCTACACATTGAGTTCCCATCTTTAAAAGAAGTAAGAGATGGAGAAGTTAACTGCTAGTTTGAATTCTAATATGAGGGTTGGGGTACAACTCTATAAGTATCACAGTTATAGATAAAGTGGCTTTGAGTGGGAAAGAAGCCATGCAAGGAATGACTAAAGCCTTTAAAAGAAAAATGACCTGATCTGGGGGTGGGGGCAGGAAGATCATGAGTTCAAGGCCAGCTTTTACTACATAAGGAATTGAGGCTGGCATGGGTTTCATGAGACCTCTATCCGGGTTTCTGCCTCTCTCTCTCTCTCTCTCTCTCTCTCTCTCTCTCTCTCTCTCTCTTTCTCTCTCTTCCTCCTCCTCCTCCTCTTCCTCCTCCTCCTCCTCCCCCTCTCCCTTTTCCTCTCCCTCCCTCTCCCTCCTCCTCCCTCTTTCTCTCTATGCTCTCTGTCTTTCTTTCCCATCATTCCCCCTCCCTTCTTCCTACCCCCATCCTTAAACACACACACACACATACACACACACACACTAAAATTTAAAAAACTTGATATGGTGGACACCCACAAAAGCTCTATGCCTAGCTGATAGGCTCTGGAAGGATATTAGGAGTAAGGAACAAATCAAGGACTTAAAACTCAGATTGACTTACCTAGGCTACACACTGATCTTTAAAAGGTGACACACACTGTATTAGGTGATCACATCAACTGTACTGTTGCTTGGAGTAAGGGCCATCTTGGGATTAATGAGGAACTATGACCTACATTAAAATCAAAGACTAGAGAGAAGCAAAGAATAGCTTAATTCACATTGAAAAAAAATTCTAAAAGCCTTTTTCTAGCTGAGTGTTTAAGGAAAAATTTGGAAGCTGAGGTACCTTATGAAGCCCCTTTGGAAATCTCTTTGGGATACCTCAGAAAGATGCAGTTACATAGATTTTCTGTGTGAGCAGGAATTCTTCTAGATATATTCCTAAAAAATGAAAACATACTTTCATTCAAGTGTATATATGGACGTTTACAGCAGCATAATTCAAAAAGGCCCTAACTGGAAAGACTCCAAAATTTCTGTAAAGTGTGGAATAGCCACAGTAATGGGATATTTTGATAGAGAAAGAATGAAATCGGGTTGGAGAGATGGCTTAGAGGTTAAGAGTACTGACTGCTCTTCCAGAGGTTTTGAGTTCAATTCCTACCAACCAACATGGTGCCTCTCAACCATCTGTAATGGGATCTGGCGCCCTCTTCTGGCCTGAAGGCAGGATGCTGTATACATAGTAAATCTTTTTAAAAAAGAAAGAATGAAATCAGGATACCCTACAGTGTGAGGGGATTAAAAGTCTGTGCTGAGGATAGAAAGGTGGCTCAGTTGTTAGGAGAATCTCTTCTTGTTTTGCAGAGGACCTGAACTGGGCTCCCTGCACCCATCTCAGGCAGCTTACAACCATTGTAACGCCAGCTCCAGCCTCTCCTCTGGTCCCTCTAGCACCGACATGCAGGTGCACACACCCCTCCTCATCACACACATGCACACATATAAATAAAAATAAAATAAATCATATTAAAATTTTTTGATCAGAAGCCATAGACAAACACCATGCATTGCATGGTTACATTTCTATGAAATGTGTGGTACAGGCAAAGTGGTGCTAAAGGCTAAATGCAAGGAAAATCTGGAAACAACTGCTAATATCAGCTAGCTGTGACAGTTGGACCACTCTGGGTATAGACCAAGGTCCCTTGACTTGTGCAATTTAAAAAGTATGAATTTATGGACTATGGATTTAATTTTATGGCATATGTTTTTGTTTGTTTGTTTGTTTGTTTGAGACATAGTTTCTCTGTATAGTCTTGATTGTCCTGGAACTCACTCTGTAGGCCTGGCTGGCCTCTAACTCAGAGATCTGCCTGCCTCTGCCTCCCAAGTGCTGGAATTAAAAGTATGCACCACTGCTTGACAAGTTGTATCTCATTAAAGCATAAAGCATGAGATTTTATTCAAGATAAATATATGGTCTGGGGTTGCAACTCCATGGAATAGCTTAGCATGCAGAAGGTCCTGGGTTCCTAGCATTCTCATGCTTGTGTACACACATGTACATGCACACACAACCATGTGCTCACACACCTACACAGACACACACCATGGAAAACATAATCCAATTATCCAATTACTATTAATTTTTTTAAAAAATGTGTTTATTTATTATGTATACTGCCTGCATGTACACCTGTACACTGGAAGAGGGCACCAGATCCCATTATAAATGGTTATGAGCCACCATGTGATTGCTGGGACTTGAACTCAGGACCTCTGGAAGAGCAGACAATGCTCTTAACCTCTGAGCCACCTCTCCAGCTCCCAATTACAATTATAAGTGAAGTGTGGTGATGGAGAAAAAGACAAAGGGAAAAGATGGAAGAGAAAAATCCTTCAACTCAAGAAAGAAAATGAGAGCAAAAAAGAGGAAGGGGGCCAGCTCCCCAAGCCTGATGACCCAGGTTTGATCCCCAGGACCCACATGGTGGGAGAAAAGAACACAGTCTGACGTCTACATAGCCAGATCATGAGACATGGACACCCACTCACACATATAAACTAAACAGAGAAAAGCAGTAAGACGGGCCAGTCAGCAGGTAAAGGTACCGGCCACCAAGCCTGATGGCCTGAGGTGGATACCTAAGACCCATGGGGAGGAAGGAGAGAATGGATTCTGACAAGTGGTCCCCTGACCTCCATACACATGCTGTGACCCTCCTCACCACACGCAAAGGAAAAACATTGAAATACTTTAAGACAAAGAGAGAGGCTGCTTCTATGATTTGTAAAATGAACATTTCTCTCATTTTCTGAATTCTTAGGTTTTCAAAAGGCTATTATCCATTGATTGACTTTTAATTCAGAAGTTGAGCACTACTTTTAGGTTTTTGATTGTCTGCTGGCCTTAAACTTCTCAGTAGTTTGGATTTGGGGATGGAGGTTGCTAGGAATTGAGCCTAGGGCTTCAGATATGCTAGATAAATGCTCTCCCACTGAGCTACATCCCCAGGGCCCTTTGCACTTTTTTTCCCTTAAGATGGGATTTCGACTGTTCAGGAATTCTCTCTGTAGACTAAGTTGGCCTCGAACTCAAAGATCTGCTTGTCTTTGCTTCCACTTGACTTCTTATTACTTAAAAAAAAAAATCCCATTTCGTAGGGTGGCCTTGAACTCACTTGGCAGCCTAGATAGGCCTTATTCAATCCTCCTGCCTCACTCCCATGAGTAGCTGGGAAGACTGGCCTTCCCCACCAGGCTTGCCACAGTGCTTGGCTCTGCTCCTCAACTCCCAGTGCAATTAGTAAGCTGAGAACAAAGTGTTTTGGGTTTGGAACATGATTTAATGACTGGAATTGGGTTTTACATCTCAAAACCAATTAATGGGATTGGTGAGATGGCTCTATAGGTTAAGGTGCTGGCCACCAAGCCTAGGGACCTGAGCTCGATCCATGGGGCACACATAGCAGAAGGAAATTGCCAGTTCCCTCTAACTTTCATATGAACACACACACACACACACACACACACACATGATAAAAATAATCTTTAAAACCACACAACCTAAAGCTGGGGCTTATCTAGATGTTGGTTCTCCATTGACAATTCAATTATTTGCAGTCACATTGAGAAGCTCAGCAGCCGGTCTTCTTTCCTAAGACTCACATCAGCCTGGTAAATAATTCATTTGAGGTCTTGGGCATGAGTTGGCCTTGACCTATTCTTAGACTCTTGATGGGTAGAAGTCACAGGGTGTTGGCATAGGGCCTGCTACAGAAACTAAATGCACAAATGGAGAACGGCCTTACGTAAGGAAACAAAGGTAAGGAGAGGTTGGGAAAGCTCGGGTCAGGTAGAGTGGTGGGGACTAGCCGAGAGCCAAGGGAATGCGTGTGCATCCTGGCCTGTGCATCCTCAGCCTTCTTGGAAGAGGCTGCTCCTTCCACCAGCATCCTTTCGATTTCCTGCCCTGGCCTGCGCTGCATCTCCTGCATGACTCAATGGCACCCTTGTCTCCATATTTTGTCTCCCTCATCCCTCTCTCTAGCCTGGCCTGTTACAGAAGGGTAATAGCATATTGTCTACTCTTTTATCCTCTGTCACCAAAGTAGTCCATCCCTCCCACTATGAAAGTCACATTTCTAAAATCCCCTCATCCCCATCCCACAGTCCCTGTGCTGAGAGCAGACAGGGCTGACTGTGGAAGTGATGCTGGTGGCAGGAAGGACTGGGGCTCCATTGCAGGGACATTGGACTTTACCTTCTCTGTCCTCAGCAGGAACCACAAGAGACACGTGTTCAGAATAGCATGTCAGTGGACACCCTCCGGTGACAGCGCTTGGCACACAATGTATGGTAGGAAGTTAGTAGAATTAAAAACAAAACAAAACAAAAAAACAGAAGTCAACCTCCACACCCCTGCACCCGTGCCAACAGCTGAAAGATCCTCTGTGATCAGTACCTGGGATCATAGAAGTGGTCCCACAGTTCATTGCTGGTGACAGCTCCAGAAATCTGTTGGGAATGGGGGTGGGTGGTGGTGGTGGGACCTCCTTCTGAGCTAGTCAAGTTCACTCATATTTTCAGCTTCAGATCACATCAGAACCCAAGATGGAGTTACTTGTGTGCTCACCTAAGGCACTCCCTCCTCCTTGTGCACCTTCTGCACTGACATTCAAACTGTCTTCAGACAAGTCTCTAGCTGCTGTCCCCCAGAAGTCATGGCTTTCTCATTCCCAGTCATACAAAGGGACTATGTGCTTCATCCCTGTCTTGCTTACTTTAATCATTACTGTGACAAAGTAACCGACAAAAACAACCCAGGAACGAACAGTTTATTTTGGCTCACAGTTGGAGGGTACAGTGTCATGCGGGGGCCTTGGTGGGGGGGAGCTGTGGTTTGAGGCAGCTGGTTACACTGCATCTGCATTCAGGAAGCAGAGATGAATGTTGATGCTAGTCTCACATGATATTCTTTTAGGCAGCCGGGACCCCAGCTCATGGGTTGGTGCTGCCCACATTAAGATGGATCTTTCCAGCCGGGCAGTAATGGTGCACGCCTATGATCGCAGCGCTTGGGAGGCAGAGGCAGGCGGATTTCTGAGTTTGAGGCCAGCCTGGTCTACAGAGTGAGTTCCAGGACAGCCAGGGCTACACAGAGAAACCCTGTCTCGAAAAACCAAAAAAAAAAAAAAAAAAACCTTCAGGGCTGGAGATGGCTCAGCAGTTAAGAGCACTGACTGCTTTTCCAGAGGTCCTGAGTTCAATTCCCAGCAGCCACATGGTGGTTGACAACCATCTGTAATGGGATCTGATGCCCTCTTCTGATATGTCTGAAGATAGTTACTGTGTACTCATATGTAAGATAAATAAGTCTTTAAAAAAAAAGATGGATCTTTCCACTTTAATTAACCAAGTCTAAGAAAATTCCCCAGAGACAGGCTCATAGCCTTGTCTTTGAGTAATTCTAGATTCTGTTAAATCAACAACCTTAAATGTTCTGGTGCCCAAAGGACACTTGCAAGGACAGTGACAAGGTTTTGAGTGACAGCTGACTGCTCATCTCTCCTGTCAGAAACTCTCAGGGGAAAATGTCTTCTGTGAGCAGAAGGGAAGAGTCAGTGTGCTTGCCCATTCTGTGCTCCACCCTCCTTGCTTGGGGACTAAGAAGTCACTCCAGTGTACTCAGGTATCCTTGAATGAGCAGAGGCAGATTACCTGCATTTTTAAACACAGAATGTCCCCCAGAGACTCAGACCCCACCTTCCGAATTATAGTTGATCCCAAGTGTAGAACAGTCACCCTGTGGACCAAGTGAACACTCAGCTCCCCCATTTAAGCTGTCCTGGGGGCTTCTCAGGGGTCCATTCTACTTAGCTCTTTATAGAGAATATGCTAGAAAGATATGATTTAATATCTCCTCTCTCCTTCTTCTCCTTCCCTCCCTCTCTGATCTCTAGTCTCATGTATTTTGGGCTGGTCTCAAACTCTCTATGTAGATGAATGTGACATTGAATTTGTGACCCTTCTGCCTCTACTGTCCCAGTACTGACATTAAGGGCTCTTCAGTACTGAGGACTAAACCCAAGGCTTTCTGCACACTAAGTGAGCTCTACCAACTGAGCCACAGGACCCAGAATTCTTTCGTGCTAACGAAATTGAAGAACCTCTCCTGGTTGGCTTACTGGGGGATTTGTAGAGGTACTATTTTGGGGCATTTGGGTGCTTGTCATTTTACAATTTTCTGAAATATGAGTTCTGGTCTGCTAATTCCAGTGCCAATGTCTGTCAGTGGCGAGAGGGAAAGACTAGGTGTTTGCAGATTTGGACCCTGAGCCAGGACTTGTCACCAGATAGATGGCTCTAGACTATAGCCTGGCAAAGGAGATACAAGGAGCCACTTGTCAAAGCCTGGGTCACTGGGACTCCAGGTATAGTCAATGAATGACACAAGGAACTCTTCCTTATGAGGTAAAGAATAGATTTGCTAAATTTCCTTAATTAACATTTTATTAATGCAGAGGAAAAGCTTTTACACTGAGAACTCATGGGCTGTCAAGACAGTACAGCAGGTAAAGGCGCTTGCTCCTAAGCCTGACAGATAGAGTTAAATCCCCAGACACACATGGAGGAAAGAGTGACCTGAGTCCTACAAGATGTCCTTTGACCTCCACTACAGCTCTGCAACACGAGTAATTTTAAAATTAATAATAAATAAAAGGAGAGTTATTTAAACTATATTTAAGCTCTAGTGAAATATCTTCTCGATTCTCAGGAACTGTGGGGTTACACTGGAGGGTGTTCCTAGAAACTGTGGGGTTATACTGGAGGGTGTTCCTAGAAACTGTGGGGTTATACTGGAGGGTGTTCCTAGAAACTGTGGGGTTATACTGGAGGGTGTTCCTAGAAACTGTGGGGTTACACAGGAGGGTGTTCCTAGAAACTGTGGGGTTACACTGGAGGGGTTTTTCCTAATAAGCAGTAAGAGCTCAACTCTCAGTAATCGTTACAAAATACCAAGCTACCCTATATCCTGAGATGTAAATGAGAGGTATGGCAGAGATGTTTAGACCTGATGACCTCCGAAATCTTTTATGACTTTCTCTCTGAAAACTGGCACGACAGTTATTCATCTATATGTTTGCCTTGTACCAGCCCCTGTCTCCAAATATGCACTTGCCCAATGCTTGCCGTGGTTGAATGGAGCTTTTTAATGACTTCAAAAGATGGAAGCAAAGAGCAGAAAGGCTTCATTCAAGCCCAGGGTTTCCGTTCATGTCCTTGTGGCCGCCGGGCCCCCCCCCCCCGCTCCTTTTCACTACATCATCTGTGTGACTGAGAGGACCAGGACTGGTTCTTCATATTCAGCAGTACTCGGGGATGTGTCTGAAAATGGCTGTTTCTAAGCCTGTGCTCTACAAGAACGAGACCAGGCATCCGCATCTATTTCTGTGGGTTCTCATTCGCTAGTGAACATTGACAGAGCCCGAGGGCTACAGTAAAAATCCCTTTTAGTGTAAGTGATGCAAACTTCTCAAATACAAAGCAAGTTTGTGAATTCACAATGGGAAGCAAAGAGATCACGAACAACAAAGGTCACAAAATCTGGGGAAAGATGATGTTTTTAAAAACCTACTGTCCGTCTCTCCACAGTTTCTCGCAGCTGGTTGTCATTTTGTGCCCACAGACTGGGAACGTGGCTTCCAAGCCTTCAGATACAGCACACTATAGTGGAACTGAAAAGTTCTGTCTATCTTGAAGTATAGAAACCCTGAAAGACGCCTCTGGTTGGTTCTGCTTGGGTCATGGACTAGGATTATTTGGTAGCCTCTGAGAACTCCTGGATGCAGGGAGGACAAGCACTGTTGTCAAATGAGGGGTGCCTACTACCTGAAAGGAGTCTGCTGTATGAGCCGGGACATTTCCAGGGGCCAGGGAGTTAAGTCATCTTCAGGTGTCTGTGTGTGTGTGTCTGTGTGTGTGTGTGTGTGTGTGAGAGAGAGAGAGAGAGAGAGAGCACAGAACACACACTTTATTAGTTAATTTCCACCCAATACCTTCATCTGTTGCTAAACCAGAGACCTAGTTCAGTACTAGAGGGAAACTGCTGGCTGGGCATACAGAGAGACAGGTGCCAAAGAGAGACCTCCTAGAGATTTCCCAGAGCCATTTTGGTTATGTGTGATTTTGGACAGTGACTAAATTTAGGATCATAAGCTGTCCGGTACTTTTTATACATGCATCTGAGCACCATTTGGAATGACCTCATTTCTTCTTATGGCTACAGGGGACATGGGAAAAACAGAGTCATGAGGAATGGGAGGGTGGAGGAATGATAGCATTGACGCAGAGATGTTTTTATTTGAGCATCTGAAATTTTAATTGTTTCTCAAAGTGTGCTTTCTGGGCTAATTGATGTAGTTTGTTATGAACTAGTTCTCTTTGGGTCATCTGATTCAACTGCCCAGCTAGTTCTTAAACCCCAAAGGACCATCCAAGGTGAGACCGAATACTCCAGTCAGCTGGGCCGTCTATATCCAAAGCCAGCCTTTGATCCACATATAATTGACTGATAAATTATGTTCTCTGTATATGGAGCTCAAACCTAGATTCCTATAATTTATACTCCTGGATATTATAGTTACTTCCCAGGTCAGAGAGAAGCCATCTAATCTCTCTGTCTCTTGGCAGTGTTTCAAGACTTTGAAGAGCCAAGCATGTCTCTACATTTCTCCTTTTTCTCTCTTGCTTCATTTTCACAAACTGTTGATGGTGAAGATGATCACAATGACAGCAACATTAGGAATGCCAACATTTAGCAGGTATAGAATTTGGTATGGTGCCAATTCTTGGCACACACCAGTAGGATATGCTGCAGAGTATGATATATCAGATGTTACCCTAGTCAACATATGTTCATATTTTAATTTGAATATGTGTTTATATGAATGTCACAATAATAATATAAAGAAAATAGAAGTCAAACTTCTGAAAAAAAATGAGGCTCAGAGAAGTTAAACAAGATGCTCTGAGTTACACAGCTCTTAAGGAGCAGAGTCTAACTTTGAACCAAGAACTCTGGCTCCTGGGCCTCCTCTCTTATCACCATTGCTAAAACATATGTGAGCATGTAGTCTCCATATCTCTCAGAATGAAATTCAGAAGTAGACACCATCCTACAGGTGTTTTCTGGCCATAAACTATATGTTTCTACTTTGTACATTTCTGTTAATACCATCTAGACTTCCATTAGCCTGATGCTATATGTCTTAGTTACTTTTCTATTGCTGTGAACAGACACCATGACCAAGGCAACTCGTAAAAGAAAACATTATATTGAGAGTTTACTTACAGTTTCAGAGGATGAGTCTGTGAACATCATGATAGGGAACGTGGCAACAGGCAGGCTCTGGAACAGTACTGGGAGCTTATATATGATTCGCAGTCAGGAAGCAGATAGAGGAAGGGAGGGACAGAAGGAAGGAGAAAGAGACAGAGACAGCAAGACTGATTGAGCCTGGTGTGGGCTTTTGAAGCCCAGAAGCCCATTCCTAGTGACACACCTTCAACAAGGCCACCACCTGGGAACCAAACATTCAATTATTTGAGCCCATGGAGGCCATTCTCATTTAAACCACCACAGGATGCTATCAACATTGTGGTTTGTGCTGGCTAGTTTATGTCAACTTGATTTAACCTAGAGTCATCAGAGAGAAGGAACCCTCCATTGAGAAAACGCATCCTTAAGATCTGGTTGTAGGTAAAACTATTGTGCATTTTCTTAATTAGTGATTTATGGGGAATGGTCAGCCCATTTTGAGTGGTGCTGTCCCTAGGCTGGTGGTCCTAGGTTCTGTAAAAAAGGCTGAGCAAGCCATGAGGAGCAAGCCAGCAGGCAGCATTCTTCCATAGCCTCTGCATCAGCTTCTGCTTCCAGGTTCCTGTCCTGGAAGCAGAAGTTATCATTCTGACTTTCTTCAGTGAACAATGTGGAAGTGTAAGCCAAATAACACCCCGCCCCCAGTTGCTTTTGGTCATGGTATTTTATCACAGCAATGATAACCCTAAGACATAGTTTTTTGCCATGTGTGTTTAATCTGAATCTAAGCAAGAGGAAATGATAATCAACACAAGTTTAGGGGAACAAACAAGACAACTGAACTCTATAAAACAGTTAACCTTAGAGGAAAAGTTAATATCTGGAAAGAAAAAATATGGCAAAAGTCAGGCTATTATGAAGAAGTTTAGAAAAATTGGTAATTAGGGGCTATGGAGATAGTTCACCCCTTAAGAGATCTATTTTTCCTGCAAAGAACCTGAGTTCAGTCCCCAGCACCCACTTGAGGCAGCTCACAGTCCCCGTAACTCCAGCTCCAGGCACCTGCCACCCTCTTCTGGACTGTATTGATACTTGAACTCATGTGCACATACCCATATGTAAAAATACAAGCATTTATTATAAATTAAGAATAAATCTTTAAAAACATACATGGTAACTAAATATGAGAAATGATCATTGATTGGATCCTAGTTTTGTTTTGTCAGTTTAGCTATAAAGGCCATTCTTGAGATTCTTGGGAAGTTTGAAAGTATACTCTATGATACATGACAGTAGAAGGCTAACATAAGCTTGTGACACTGTAGTTATATGAGAAACTGTCTTTTCTCTTGGAATATATAAAGTATTAAGAGATTATGAAAAACAGTATGGAAGTAAATCTTTCCAAAACTGTAGCTAAAACTACCATATATTCCATCAATTCTACTGCTGACTATAGATCTGAAGTTTGCTAAAAAAAAAAAAAAAGATTCTTGTAAGTCCCTGTTTATTGTAGCACTATTCACAATAGCTAAAGTATGGACCCAACCTAGACTCTCCTCCGTGGATGAATGAATAAAGAAACTTGCTACATATAATAAATGAGCTGTTGTTCATTCATAAAAAGAGTAAAGTCTTGTCAACTGCAACAGTGTGGCTGCAGATGAGGGTAGGTCCTGATTTTATCATTGTGCTCTGAGGTTCAGTTGGTTAGGTGTATTGAATGCATCTTGACTTAGTGTAGTTTCCACTTATGATAGTTTTATCAAGACATAGCCCTGTGGTAAGGCAAGGAGCACCAGTATAATTACTTTAAAGATGGGAAGGGAAAGGAAGATTCATAACATAGTAACATACTGTGTTTCTCTTCCATGTTAGAGATCAAACCTAGGGTCGCATGCACAGTAGGAATGCTGTACTGCTTAGCTATATTCCCAGCCTTAAATGGTGAAGAGTCTAAAATTTTCATTGGACCTTTCCTTTTCAAAGGTTTGGAATATTAAAATAAAAAAATCCTTCCAAATAAAAACTGGGGAAAAACCCATTATAATAACAAAGAAAACCATTCCTTTGCCTTCAGGGTGTCTTCAGGCAGGCATTATGGTGGTGACTGTGCAAGACTGTGGTTGGTGAGAAGTGCTGGCACAGCTTAGGAACTTAGAATGAGTTTCCATGAGGAGTGACAGAATAGAAGACTCTTCAGGGCCACGGAGGAGTCGGCTGCCAGGGTGAGGCTGGTCTGGGGAGGTGCCAGATGGCCAGAGTGTTTGGTGCATACAGCAGGAATGGATGCTGGACACAGACAAGAATTCTACAGAGACAGGCAGCATTCTACAGGGAAGCTGAGCTTTTATCATGTACACCAATAGGCTGTGGAACTTCAGGGAACCTGTAACCTGGACAAATGGTTGTTTGAGGGTTGGTGTCAGGGTTAGAGGGAGATGGAGAAGGCTGGAGACAACTGTAAAGTTGGTGGGACAAGATGCAAGCCAGGTGAGAAGTAAGACTTAGCAAGGGGGAGATAGGGCGGTCGTTAATGGAGAGCAGAGGGTTATAGGTAAATTTTTGGTTTTATCTGAAGAGAGAGACTTCTGTGTTTACCCAGGAGAAGAATTCCTCAGAGGGTTGGAATGGTCACCAGGGAGCAGCAGTGACGGATGAAGCAAGTCCTAGGGCACACAGAACTCAGGGCTAAGTGGGAAGAGCCTCATCTTCATGGAGATGATAAGGTAGAGCCTACAAAATAAAAGAGCCAAGGGAGGGAAGGACAGGACTCAGCCGGGCAGGGTGAGATCCGGGGAAGCCAGCTTGAGAAGGACAAGAACAAGAGCTTGAGTTAGCTTTTCAAAAGGAAGCCAAAACACAGACACACCAGAGGGAATTCTCATGCCCCAAAGGGTCATCAATGGCTGGAATGTGCAGAGAGAGGGCCATAGTCTTATTGACTCTCTGGACTGGAATCCTTCTGTAATTAAGACACAGTACTCCCTGCTCCATGCTCTTGCGTGGGAGGGTTCGGTTCCAGCACCAACCCTTTCAAGAGCAACTTCTATAACTTCATAGCCAAAATGTTAGGGAAATGGGTGTCCATGCCACTCATCATTCCTGGGCACGCAGGAGGCTCCTGAGAGCTTGGTTTTGGAAAAAAAGAGAACAACCCTTCTCCATACTTACATTAACTTTGAAATACCTTGGTGTGAGAGTGGCCCACCACAGGCTCCCGCTGTGGAATTTAACATGCATGGAGGCTTCTAGAAACAGTGGTCCAAAGACGGGCATGAATGAACTCAGGCAGAAACCGTTTCCTTCTTTCCCGCTTCCTAGTTCTGCTTCCCAGGTGAGAACGCCACTCGTAGCTGCTTCGTGTTATTCCCTAGCCTTCCTCCTTCCAGATGAGCCGAGCGCCTCAGCCCAGTACACGTCCAGCCTGACAGGGTCAGGGCTACGGTTACTGCTTATCCTGGCCCTAGTTGGACAGGAGTACCCAGTGATGGAAACCTGGGCACAGCTGACAGGAAATAATTAGTTGTCCCATGTGGAAGGGTCTAAACCACGGAAGTTCACAGCATCCAGATTAGGTTCAGAAACCCTCAATAGGACTTTAATTTTTTTTTTTAAAGTTTCAAGGCTGACAATGTAGTAAGGTTAGTAAAGTATTTGTGTCACATACATGATGCCTTGGGTTTTCGCTCCAGGTAAACAGAGCACAGTGACACACATGCCTGTAATCCCAGCACTTGGTAGGTGAAGGAGGGGAGATCAGAAATGCAGAGTCATCCTTGCCTATATTCCAAATTGGAGGCCAGACTGGGATACATGAGACCTTGTATCAGAAAATAAAATTTAGATAAAATGTAAAACTAACTGTAGATGTAGAACGTTGGGCATGACACTCCCAGAGATCGGCTGTGCCCTTTACCTGATGCTCAACCTTACATAACTGTAGAACAATATCACAGCCGAGGATTTGATGTTGATACAGGGCACATATGGATTTCATGTAGCACAACCAGGACACAAAACTGTCACATACAGTAAATGTCTCCCTTGCACTATAGTTGTACAGTCTACCACCTCCTTTCCTCCCTATCCCTAACCCCTGACCATCACAGTTATGTCTTCTATTTCTAATTTTGTCATTTAAAAAAATGTTATATAAATATTCCCTTAAATTTCTGAGCAATAAACATTTCACGGTTTGAATGTTCAACAGTTTGTTTGACTACTTAACTTTTTTGTGTGTGCATGAATTTCCATTTCTCTGAGTTAATTCTCTGGAAGTACATTTGCTGGATCATAGGGTAAGTATATGTTTGATTTTCAAGGAAGCTACCAGACTATTTTCAGAGTGGCTGACAATCACATTTTAGGTTTCTCCCGTATTTGCCAGAATTTGACAAAATCTGTATTTTAATTATTTTAGCGGCTGTGTAATGACATTTCAATGTGGTTTTAATTTGCATTCCCCTAATGGCCAATAATGTTGAATATGTTTTTATATATTTATGATAGTAAACCCTTCTCATCTTTTGCCCATTTTCTAATGGAATTGTTTTCTTTTTAAGATATTTTATTTTATTTTATTTTATTTTATTTTATTTTATTTTATTTTA
>NW_021620624.1:1353967-1370371 GCF_004785775.1 Grammomys surdaster
TATTTTATTTTATTTTATTTTATTTTATTTTATTTTATTTTATTTTATTTTATTTTATTTTATGTATGAGTGCTTTGTTTGCATGTATGCCTGTGAACCACGTGGATGTCTGGTACCTAAGGAGCCATAAGAGGGTGTAGATACCCTGGAACTGGGGTTACCAATGGTTATGAGCTGCCATATGATGCTAGGAATCAAACCCAGGTCCTCTGGAAAAGCAGCCAGTTTGTTTGTCTGTATGTTTGTTTGTTTTGAGGCAAGGTCTCTCTATACATAGCTTTGGTTGTCCTAGAATTCACTATGTAGACCAGGCTGGCCTGGAACTCACAGAAATCTACCTGCCTCTGCCTCCCAAGTGCTAAGATAAAAGGTGTGAGCCACCACACCCAGTGCTCTTTACTGAGCCATAATTCTCACCTCTGATTTTTCTCTTAAAGCAGTCTGAAAATTATTTTGTCTTGTCTTGTTTTGTTTGGGATAAAGCCTTACTGTGTACCCAGGCTAGCCTTGAACTTGCTATATAGCCCAAGTGGACCTCAAAAGCAGCTGCTGCCTTAGTCTCCCGAGTGCTGGGGTTATGGGCATGCTCCAGCTTCAAGAACTTTGTCAGTATCATTCAGAGCACTGCCCATTGTTAATTCCAAGGCTGTAATTGCTTCCATATGGATATGAGCCCTCTCACTATTCTGCACAGTCATGCGCTCCCAGTATCACAGTGCAGTTTTTCTGAGTCCCTGCTTCCTCTGCCATTTCCTGACCCCAGGAGCAGCCTGGATCTTGTGTCTAAGCTTCTTCTGGACCTCATGATGTGGTGTGAACTGCATGAAAACTTCAGAAATTAGACATCTTTCCCTGGACCCACGTGTATTGTGAAGTAAAATATAGAAGCTAGATAGTTACTGTGCATTCACCTCACCCCTGCCTTTAGTGTACTAACCAGTATATGCTTCTCTCGTCCTGAGCAAGTGGGAAAGAGGATATGGTAGTTTGAGTGAAAATGGCAGCTATAGGCTCATGTTTTGTATTTGAATACTAAATTCCAAGTTGTTGGGACCTTTGGGAAGTGTGGCCTTACTGGAGGAGGTGTGACATTGGGGGAAGGCTTTGAAGTTTCAAAGGCCTGTACCATTTCCAGTTAGCTCCCTCTACCTCCTCCTTATGAACAGGCATGTAAGCTTTCAGCTACTGCTCCTGAACCATGCCTGCCTGCCTGCTGCTGTACTACTTACCACCAAGGCCATGGACTCACCCTCACCTTACATGGACTGTAAGCCTCCATAAGCTGTTTCTTTTACCAGTTGCCTTGGTCATGATGCCTTACCACATTAATAATAATAAAAAAAAAAGAAAGTAAACTAAGACAGTAGTGGACTCTGGAGACAGGGCCTTCTGAAAAATCATACTCTCCTTTGAACGTCACCAGTTTGCAGCAGTAGCCAGGGAAGTATCAAATGTGGAAGACACAACCAAAGGAGGAAGTATTAGGTGTACTGCCTACCAGGACAATAGCCTTTGCTTAGGCAGTCAGTGTCTCTGGAAGGTTATTTTTAACTGCCACATCATAAAGTAAACGTTTGCCCTTGATAAGTGCCCTGTTCACTGGCTTATTCTAAACTCTGGTCAGAGAAATTACCGGAAAAACCCAGGAGTGATACGAAGCAGGAGTCTGGGCGAGGGCTGCCAGTTGAGATATCCTTGACAGAGCAAACAATCAGCCTGCCCTGTGTGCAAGAGCTTGCGTCACTTGGTCATGAGGGGCAGTGGAATTTGTGGAATGGATTGTTCTCTCTTGTGGTCACCCAATATCCCCGCAATAGGAGCACACATTCTTAGTTTTATGTAAGAACTAATAAGGACCGCCCCGCCCAGCTGAGCAGAGGCGGGGAGCACAGAGGATGCCAGCCTACGTGCCTTTCTTTCCTTGCTTCCTACTTCTGTTCTCTCTTAACCCTTAGGAAGAAAAATAGGGACAGAGAGAGGAGAAAAGATAGACCCATTGTACGGGGTCATTAAAAGTGTGATAAATCTGTTGGAAGATAAATACGAAGAATGGAAATACAAAAGACAAAAGACAAGGTTTCTTACTTCCTAGAATGTTTCCACCCTTCACGACCGTTCCTCAATTCCTCCCTCCCCACCCCTCTCTCCAGTCCCCTCACTCTTTCTTATTTTCTTTTTTCCTTGAGAACACTGGGTCAGTATATCCCCCACCTGGCCTCAAACTCCCTGTGTAACTAGGGATGGCACTTTCAGTGTCTGATCCTCCTGCCTCCAGCTCTAGAGTGCTGGGATTACACTTGTGTGCTACCATACTTGCTTTATGAGATGTTGGGCATGGAACCCTAGGATTTCAGCCATGCTGGGCAAGCAGTCTACCAGCTGAGTTCATACCCCACCCAGAACTTTCCTTTCATTTCAGTGTTGAATTTCCTCAACCTTTCTACAATATCCTTTCTACAACAAAGCACTGAGGGATGACATAATTATTATAAGTTGAGATCATCTGTTTGGATCTAGGAGCTGAGTAAGTTGCCTTCTCCAAATATAACATTTGAAGGCTGTTTTTTTTCTCCCCTACATATAATTAAAAATCAACAACAGCTCCAACTGGGTGAAACAATACCAGACATTGATTAATTCAGCTCTAAACAGTTCAGAAGTGAAAAGGCCAGGGTTGCTTTGACTTAGTAAATTTCCAGACATGATTTGCCTTGTACAGTACCAATTTCTTTTCTTTCTTTTTTTAAATTTAATATACATTGGTGTTTTGACTGCACATGTCTGTGTGAGGGTGTCAGAAGCCCTGGTACTGGAGTTACAGACAGGTGTGAGCTGCTATGTGGATGCTGGGGATTGAACCCGGGTCCTTTGGAGGAGCAATTGGTACTTTAACTGCTGAGCCATTTCTCCAGCCCGTATGGTATCAATTTCAGTTTGAGGTCTGCTCCACTGTCTCAGTGTTCATCTCCCAAAGGCATCGCCTTTCTTCATACAACTCCTGAAGAGGGTCCACAGGGGCTGTCTGAACAGCCCAGGAGTGTTGTACAGACAGGGTGTGTCAAGGGCCGCTTGGCCTAGGCTTGCCTTTCTGAGTCAGTTCCAGCAGCAGGGTGGTGGGGTCCCAGCAGCAGGGTGGTGGGGTTCCAGCAGCAGGGTGGTGGGGTTCCAGCAGCAGGGTGGTGGGATTAATTGCTCTGTTGATTTAAACATCATGAGTGTTCACACAAAGGCAACAACCAAAATGTTACCACTACATCTAAAAGGTTAGTTCTACCTTCCAAATTGAAGATAAAATTTGCTTAAGATAGAATTTAACTCATTCTGAAATGTGAGGTAAAACATCCAAGTAATGATGAAATAATTTATACCAAAATGTGTGAACACAGGCAGGACTAAAGCTGCACAATGCCAAATGTCAGGCGAGCTAAGAAGTCATTTTATTTCTCTGCGATTGAATTAAATTCACTTATAAGCCCTAACTTCTACTTACTAACAGAAAACTGTGTCTTTTTCTGTTTGAAGGTAAATTCAGTTACTTCTTGCTTACAACTCCATCTTTTATAAGTTCTTAGTCAATTCAAAATTTTCCTTTTCTTCCCATTCATGGTTCTGCAGTTTCCCGTGTATGATCACAACACCAGAGGCTGTGAAGTCCCCCTGTGAGGACACCTCTTGTGACATAGCTTTCACTTTGGATTCTGCCCCAAGTTCCACCACCAGCTAACTCTCACAGTCTCACCCTCCTTTTGGCTCCTAGTCCAAAATTTGTCAGCGCATTTCTAGTCCATCGGCATTTTCTTAGCCAAACTCTTGCTAATGGGCAAGGAGGATGTGAGGGCCATGAAGAGACCTCAGGGGCTCTTCCATGGGACGAATGGGTGTGGGAAAAGCGTGAGGTGGAATTGTCTGTCTAGTGCACTCTCTCACTGAACACACCTGTGACTACTGTTACTCTAACAGCCTCTATATTGACCTAAGATCTCTGAGAATATTTCCTTACAGAATTTCCAGTGGGAAGTTGAGACTCAAATCTTATTCTGAAATTCCCAAAACCAACTGAAGTTTCTATTGCTTCCATTCCTGATGTCTGGACCTGGAAGCAGCCACCCTGACTCTTTTAGTATCCTTCATTCTTTTCTTGACTTTAGTCCACTCCATTAAGGATTCAACAAACACACACATATAAAACATTATTCTGCCCGGTGGTAGTCGTGAATACCTTTAATCCCAGCATTTGGGACACAGAGGCAGGTGGATCTCTGTGAGTTCAAGACTAGCCTGGTCTACAGAGCAAGTTCCAGGACAGTCAGGGATACAAGGAAGAACTCTGTCTTAAAAAAAAATATTCTATTTAGTTTGGTGAGGGGCACTGATATAATTTATAATGTATAGTCTTTGGAGTTTCTGGCAAAACCAAATTTTCCTATTTAGTGTTCTTGTTCTAAGTCTGGACAGCAGTGACTAAAATCAGGTGACTTGAAACAGCTTGCATCTGTAGTCCCAGAACTTCTACAGAAAGGTGGGAGGTGGAAACAAGGGAAGCTAAAGCATGCAATATAGTGGCAGGGATAATAAAAGAGACCCTCCCTAGATAACAAGATGATTGGCTTCCAGTAGCTGGGGCTGGCAAAATGGCTCAATGGGTAAAGGTGCTTACTGCAAAGCCTGCTAACCTAAGTTTGATATTTGGGAGTACATCTGGTGAAAGGAGAACATCAAATACTACAAGTGTTCTCTGAAAAAAAAAATCACACACTGGCCAAAGCATGCATATACCTACACTCTTCCCCTTACATAAAATAAGTAAATAGTCTTTAAACATTAACGTTATAATGCATGGTTAATGCAGATAAAGCAAGTATAGATAAATTGATAGTACTTGTTACTATTTTGTATTGTTTTCAGAGAGGGTATTATGCAGGCCTCAGACTTTCTGGGTAGCAGATAAATTTGAATTCCCAATCTTCTACCTCTGTAGGAGTGGTCCTGATGCTACGGTCCTGTTCTCCAATTGGTTCTTGATCTTTCAGTAAAAATGACATGGGCCAGTTGCTGTGTGGAAGGAATAAGTGAGACTTCTGGGTCACTGCAGGCAAGCAGGCAGACACAGGAGAGGAGAAAGTTCTCAAAGCTTCGGAGAGAAAAAGGCCAACCAGCCATGTGAGATATCTGGATAGGCTGCTTCTCCAGGCAGGAGGATGGGATGTTGACCGGGGACTAAAGTAACTGAGCAACTAAAGTTGAGTACAGATTTAGGGTGCTGAACTAAGAGTATTGGGGAGGGCATGATAGCCAAGGTAGATTGGGGGTGCCCAGCAATTGAGCCAATAATGCAAGTTGAAATGGAACAACTATGTATGTCTGTAGTTTTCATCCATGGAGCCAATATTCCCTGGGCAGGGACTGGTAGTGTGGTTCATTCTTGGAGCTTAGGCAGGGTAGCAAAAACTACCCTCAACAACCTCTATTTCTTAAGTGCTAAGGTTATAGGTATTGTGATAGTTTGAATAGGAATGGCCCCCATAGGCTCATATTTTGAATGCTTAGTCATCAGGGAGTGGCATTACTTGAGAAGGATTAAGAGGTGTGGCCTTATTGGAGTAGATGTGGCCCTGGAGGAAGTGTGTCAGTGGGGATCGGCTTTGAAGTTTCAAAAGCCCAAGCCAGGCTTGGTGGCTGTCTCTCTCCCGGCTACCTGTGGATCTGGATGTAGACTCTGTGCTGCCACCGTTGGGGAGCATCCCCATCACGATGATAATGGACTCTTCACATAAACAGAACACTAAGACAGGGTGCACGGTCATTCTCACTGCAATCATTATTGAAAGGATCAGCATCATTAAAAAGACACTTTTCAATCTGTACCGAGACCATAGGAAAGGTGCCTTAAGGAAGATACTTCCTCCCAAAGGCTCCAGGGTATAAAAATGAAAGCCTATTGCTGGACTGTCTCAACCTCCAGCTTTTGAATAATGACACAGGGATATATTTATTTATGAAGCCTAGGCCTTATAACTGAGGCTTGTTCTCAACTAACTTGTATAACTTTTGTGTAACTTAATAACCCATTTGTTCTAATGCAAGTTCTGCCACATGGCCCATTAACTCTCCTTCAATCCTGGCACCAGTTCCTTCCTCCCTGTCTAGCTGGCCGGTGAATCTCTTGCACCTGATTCTTTCCCAGAGTTCCTAATCTCTGCCTGGATGTTCCACCTTTCCTGCCCTGCTATAGGCCGTCATTGCTTTATTGAACTAATCAGAAGGTGATGGAGAATGATGTTTTTGAAACACTGGAACAGGTGATGCTCCATAAAAATAATACCAAGGTCCAGAATGTACTCAACTCTCTGCCGGTACAGAAATCAACATTAGGACAATATGAAGACAACCTTTACACACTGCACAAGAAGATTATCCCAACAAAAGCCAAAGTGGTACCCTGCTGGAAAGGGGCTGCTCAAGAAAGCCAGCTTCAGGGACTGGAGAGATAAGCCAGGGGTTAAGAACCCTGGCTGCTCAGCAGAGGTTTGACACCTGGCATCCAGATGTAGCCTAAAACTGTCTGCAGTGCTAGTCACAGGAGATCTGACATCCTCCTCTGGTTTCCATGGACACCAGACACACATGTGGTATACAGACATATGTGCAGGCCAAGCACTCTTACACATAAATTAATAAGTAATATTTAAAAAGAAATAAAAAAACAGATTCAGCTGCTGGGTACCTAGAGGCTAGTACAACTGTGATCCAGGAGGCCTACCTAAATCTCAAGCTGACATTAAAACTTAGTGTTGCCTACATGGTGCCTATTTTGTAGCATAGAAACTGCAGGAATTATGGGATCACAGAGCCTTACACTCAGGTCCCAGACAGAAGCTATGGGACCAGGCATTGTGAAGCAGGTCTCTCTCTTGGATGAGCTCTGTGGTGTGCCTTCAGCTTCCTTAAACGACATTCGTGACATCGCCAGCACCCTGTGATCTCCATCACAGTTCAAGCTTCACCCTCAAAGCTCCATGCTTTGTCTACTCAAGGGTTCCCTACAGACAAAGTGATATCTGGATATTTAATGATATCATGGATATTTGAGCCTAAATCGAGATGGTGACCCTGGGGTATTGAGAATACCACGTTTGAACTGTCCTCTAAGGCGAGCTTCAGGCACCAAGCAGAGAGAGTCCTCATGTATTGCAAGTGGCAGGCTTCTCCTTTTCCCTGGAAGTTCTAATTTTGTGTGTGTAGCTTTGTTGTTGTTTTGTTTTGTTTTTCTGAGACAATGTTCTTCTTTGTAGCCCTGGGTGTCCTGGAACCCACTGTGTAGACCAGTCAGGCCTCAAGGAACCCATAGAGATTATCTGCCTCTGCCTCCTGAGTGCTGGGACTGAGGGTGTACACCACCACATCTAACTGAAGCTCTCATTTTTAACAGTGAAAAGAAGACATAGGTTTGCAGGTTATCTCATTGCTGGAGTGTTTGTGTAACATGTTCCTTGAGTTTTGTCCTCAGCACTTATTAAAATAAGAGAATGAGAAAGGCTCTGTCTGTAAGTACTATTGCTTGCAGGACAAACGAGAAGGCATTTGGAAAAAACTTTGGAGGCTTCTGTGGTTTCTTATGTGGTGCAGACTGACACAGTGTCGGATAAACGTTAGGTAAAGTCTAGCTACACACTTGGAGGCTGTCAAGTCACAACTCTTGTCCATTTCTCTCTTCCCGTGTCATCAGCTTCATGAATATCCTGCAAGTTATGGTTGTAGCATTAAGCTACATCAGCTTCTAGAAGGTCAGCGAACAGAACAGGCTGACTTCATCCTTCAGACTGTGTCTCCTCTTCATATGGTTGTAACCTTAGTCCTGTGTTTTCCTTCGACAACTCCCTCAAACAGGCAGCAGTTTCTTCAGAGGAAGATGTGTGTGTGGCTGCCTTCAGTCTCTGCCATTGCCTTTCATAGGCAGACAATGTGTCTGCAGCTCTAGATAAAGAAGCCACAAACACAGGGTAGAGAGTGTAACTGAGGAAGAGATCCAGGGAGAGCATTTGTCTTTGGGTAAAGGCTCAGGCCACAGGAGCTTTCTGACTCATACAGGCTTCCATGGAACTGAGCAAGGAGCAGCAAGGAGCAGATTGACAAGTGCCCCAGCGTAGAAGTTTCTCCCTGTGCTGTCACATGAACAGTGCTCTGGGGACCAGGCACTGAGTATGTACTGTTTAGGGGAAGTAGACTCAGCTATATAAGAGAGGGACATATGCTGAGGAATGTACTCGCTCTCCCATGTTGACAGGGACACTATAACGCCCTGTTTCCTGAGTTGTGACCAATAGCAGTAATGTTTGCTAACTTTGCAATTTCTGATTTTGGTATTCTGAATGTAACATATGCTGGATATTTTTTTACAGTGGCAGTATAGAATTTTATTCTATTTTATATTTTTTGGTTTTTAGAAACAGGGTTTTTCTGTGTAGTTCTGGCTGTCCTGGAACTCTCACTGTATACCATGCTGACCTTGAACTCACAGAGATCTACCTGCCTCTGCCTCCTAAGTGCTGGGATTAAAGGTGTGTGCCACTACTGCCTGGCTACAAGATTTTTATTAAAATATTAACCAAACAGTGACCCTGACCCTGAAAGAATTATGAGGGGGACATTTGAAAATTCAATCGTAGGATATAATTCAGTAGTCGAGCATGGATTTAGCATTTGTAAGACCCTGTTCAGTATCTTGCATCAAAAAAGCAAACAAACTAATACATCCAGGAGAACGTTTATAATCCCAGCTACTTGGGAGGGTGAGATGGTTGGGGAGTTCAATATCAGTCTGGGCAGCATAGGAATAGATTTTGTCTCAAACAAAGTAATGGGCTTGGAGGATAAAAAGTTCAAGGTTACCCTGTCACTAGATAGGGAGAATGAGTCTGATGTGGGATACACAAAGCCATGTCCATGTGGAGATATTTGTAAAGATTTTATAAGTGCTTGCAGATAATTTGATAGAACCCTGCAGCATAATCCTGAATGGACCCAGTGGGGAGAGCGGGTTGGGGGGCTGGAGCGAGTTGGGGGCATAGGGGTGTGTCTGGAATGGCGGGGTGGATCGAGAGGGAGAAGGGAAGGGAAAAAAACCTTTTAAATTGGCCCTATGTACAGAGCTCTCCCCTTAGTGCAAGGTGAAGTGGTTTTTGGATGTGCTGGGAGATTGGAGGACTCATCTTGATGACTGCCATAATATGTAGAAGATGAAACCTCCCAGCTTTCTCATCTCTCAGCCATAATTACATTTTCACCATGGAAATTAAATGCAAATTCCTGCAAGGCATTCGGTGTGGCACTCACCAACTGCCAGGGTGTCTGGTCCACATAGCTCTCCATCAGCCCTACCATCTAGTTTGCCTTGGGAAAAAAAATACCAGAATGTAAATTACGTCCCACACCAGCGCATGAAGGGAATGCCAAAGCCATGAGGAAGAGAATCAAACAAGGTGCTGTCTCCAGGAAGGCCAGGCCATCCTAAATGTACGTAATGTGGAACAAACTCCAGCTCTGTCTGCCAACTCACTCTTAAAGGCTTCCTTCCTTTGCAGTAAGCAGTTGGGAAAGTATAAACCTTTAGATCCTTGTTCCCTTGAGAATAATAAATCCTCATTCCCAAATTTGAAATCCGACTACACTCCATGTCAGATGTAAATGAAGAGTCTGGGTTGAGATTATTACTTTTACACGTGTACCTTGTCTTGATAAGCAACCTCATGGTAGTTTGTTTCCTAGACTATGCTAACTGTGGGGATACATATGTTATGGTCAGAGAGGTGTTAAGACCATTAACAAGAGGCAGAAGTGTATTAAATTGAAATCAGCAAGGACTAGGTAAAGAGTACTCGCTGCTTTTCCAGAGCACCGACGTTCATGACCTAGCATCCACATGTAGCTAGTAGCCATCTGTAACTCTGGTTTCAGGAATCTAGTGCCCTCTTCTGAACTCTATTGGTACCTGACATTAATGTAGTGCACAGACATACATGTAGGAAAAACACTCATACATTTAAATTTTTTTAAATCTTTTTTTATATTCTTTTTTTTAATTTATTTTATTGGATGTTTTATTTACATTTCATATGTTGTCCCCTTACCCCATCCCCCACCATTTTAATTAGAATAGGCACTTAAAAAAGTGGAAGATGATTTAGTGGCTTCCCAAGAGACATTCAATGCTAGTTGTCACTGAAAGCAAGATGGAGTGCTTTCATGTTTCCAGGTGGTTCCTATGGTTGTCTAGGCACCAGGGGCTCCAGGTAGCTCATGAGCTTCAAGGCTATGGGCAGCAGACAGAGCCAAAGGAACCTCTTGGCCTGTCAGACATCAAACATCGTCTTACAGAACGATGCTGTGGTAAAGCTGGCATGGATTTAGTCGGACAGAGACTATTTAAAACAAACTTGCTCTGCAATTTTTTTTGTATTTAAAGCATTCAAGATAAATACATAAAATTATACCTTTGAATGTTTTAGATATGAAAAATAGCAAGTAGAACTGAATGTGGCAACACACACCTTTAATCTCACACTGGAGAGGTAGAATCTCCATGGGTTTGAGGCCAGCCAAGGCTATGCAGTGAGACCCCATCTCAAAAGAAAAGAACAAACAGATATTATTTCCTCTTCTCTTAGTTTGGACATGTGTATGGGGTGCACATGTGTGAGGGCCTGTGTAGAGGGCAGAAGTCAATCTCAGATGTTGTTCATTGGTTATTGTTCACCTTGGGTTTCTTTTGAGACAAGGCATCTTGCTGGCCTGGTATTCACCAGTTTGGTTAGGCACAATGTCAGGCAAAAGCCAATTCTCAATAAATGTTGATTGTTGTCATTGGAAACTGCAACATCCAGAAGGATGCAGTGTCATCCAATTTAGACTGACCTGAAGGAATTGCAAGTTAGCAAAAGAGTGATGTCCTAATAGAAGCTACAGAATGATTTGGCACCAAACGACAAATGCCTGTCATTGTCACCCAGCCCAGGAGGTGGTTAGCATGCTTGGCTGGCTCATGGTTTCTGATCATGATCACAACAAAAATGCAGTGTATGCTGGTACCAGTGACGGTTTGAAAATGCTTGGCCCATGGGAAGGCACTATTAAGAGGTGTGGCCTGGTTAGAGGAAATGAGTCACTGTATAGGCAAGTTTTAAGGGCTCCTTGTACTCAAGTTCCATCCAGTGCAAAAGGGATCCTCCTCCTAGATGCCTGTGGACAGTAGTCTCTTTCTGGATGCCTTCTAATCAAGACGTAAAACTCTCAGCTCTTTCTCCAGCGCCATGTCTGCCTGGACTCTGCCATGCTTAGTGGATGATAATGGATTATCATGGTTCAGTCCACCGTGATAACAGACTGAGCCTTTGAAGAGCTGTAAGCCAGCTCCAATTAAATGTTGCCCTTTATAAAAGTTACCTTGGTCATGGTGTCTTGTCACGGCAATAAAACCCTAAAATTATGCCCAACACTATTCCTGTTGCTCTCAGGAAGCCCACCCTGTAGACTATGCTCCTCTGTCTTTGAGGCAGTGAGCCATTGCTGGGCTTTGGCCAATAGGAGACAAATGTTTGGAAGGTGAGCAGTCCAAGCCACTCTATTCCTCCTACTTCTTAGTCTCAGTGAGCACTGGTGAATTCTTCCCATCTGGGCACTGCATCCTGCTTGCCTACTTCCAGCTGTGGAGCTCTCACTGTGGTTTGTGAGCTCACTCACCTGCTATGTAGCCGGTTCTGTCTGCCCCAGAGAATAATTTGTTTTCCTGTAGCTACTCTGTCTGGTAAAAGACACCACTTGAACTTCCCACACTGACAAGAAAAGAATCCTGTGATATTTAGTGAGCATTTCAGACAAGCCACAAACTGTAGTAGGCAATGTGTACCCAAAATATGACTGGGGTTTCTGCCCTAGTGGAATTCCATCTGGTTGAGAAAATAAAGACCTAACTGAAGGATGTGGGACAGTGAGCCCACAGCTCCTCCAGTTCCCAGTCTTTACACTTGAGTGAGTGGGAGCCTGGAAGGAAAGGCTTTTCAAGAGGTTATATAACTTAATAAAATGAAGAATACAAACACTGAGGGCTCCGGAGGTAGTTAAATGGTAGCCTGGCCATTTCATCTCAGACTTTACCAGTGGACATCACAGAAAACATTTACAAGGAGCACCTTCATTGAGCTGATTTAATATGTATAGAAAATCAGCTAGCAGTAGAAGCTGGCCCTTCACCTGTGATTCAGGGGTATCTAGTAGCTAACCTATTATCATAAAGTAGTGCGGGGATGGAGGAGGGGTGAGATAGTGTAGTGACATGAGTGACTAGGAAGATACTGTTCCCCCACAGCCATATGCTACACAGCACCATGTTTTAAGTGACTGAGTTGTTGTGGGTATAAATCCCACACAGGAAAAAGCCAATCCGAGTTTCTAGGGGTCAAGGAAAAAGGCTGGGTCAGAAAAGAAGGAAGAAACGGCCAGCTGAAAATGAAAGCCTAGAGATGCCGTGGTTAAGGGGTGGCTGGAGAGCACAGAAATGTTTGGAGTGTTAGGGAAGGGTGCTCTAGCGGGGCCACTGACCAATGCTTTCCTTTCATTGCCTTAGATGGCAAGATCTTCTCTGTGCCTCCTTAATGGCGACGACATACGTCTGCTGATAAGCATCAGCACGGAGGGCCACTTGATGGGATTTTTATCTTGCAGAAGGTAGTCCTGGATGAGGAGTTGAGAGAACGCCAGGAATCCCTGGAATCTAATTAAACTCAGCTGAGAACATAAAGGTTTCATTTTAGAGTCCTGGTGAAAAAAAAATTAACCAAAAAAAAAAAAAAGAGCTGTATTGATTCCCTTACTTTTGCAAATATTTGAGTAGTTTAATAGACACGCATTCCTAGCTTGCTGTCAATCAAATGGGGGGTTGAAATTTTGTAAAGCAATGGCCCAAGGATAGTTTTGAGGGTAGATTTACTATTTCATATAGTGTATTTTGATTATGTTCCAGAGCTTGCCCACTTCCCTAGCACCCAAGTTCATGCTTGCTGAATCTATCCAAAAAACAAAAAAACCAACAAAAGAACAGAAAATAAAAAATAAAATAATTACTAAAACAAGACAAAAAAAGAGTTTATTTTCTCTTGGCTGACTACTCCTGGTCATGGGGCCTGCCCTGGTATGTGGTTGATATACGTAGTGCCACTGCATTGGAGAAAGCTGATTTTTTTTTCCCCTTTGTCAGCAGGTATCAATAGCAAGTAACTCTATGGTTAGGGTAAGACTTGGTGTCCACAACTCAGTGCTGGGATTGTGTCTGGTTTATACCTGTGCAAATCTTGTGTATGCTGTTACAATCTCTGGGTTCATATGTATCAGTCCTGTTATGTCTGAAAGATGCTGTAAGCTTGGAGTCATCTGTCACCTCTGGCTCTTACAATCTTTCCACTTCCTCTCCTACAGTGACCCCTGACTCTGAGGGGAGGGGTTTGATGAAGGTGTCCCATTGAGGACTGAGTGCCATAAAGTCTCTCTCTCTTTGCACATTGTCCAGTGCTAATTGGTCTCTGTGTTAATTACCATCTACTGCAAGAAGCAGCTTCTCTGACGAGAGCTGAGTGATACACTCATCTATGAGTATAGCGATATGTTGATAGGAGTCATTTTATTATGATCTTCCTTATCAAAATAATAATAATATTAGATTCTTCTCTAGGCCCATAACTTATTAGCCTCAGGTCTTGACTACTTTAACAATATGGATTTTGTCTCATGGAGTGGCCTTAAATCCAACCAAAAAGTTGTTTGTTAGTCCCATAACATTTGTGCCAGTATTGTACCTGTATGCCCTGGATGCTGTTGTAGGTCACAGGATTTGTAGCTGGGTGATATTGGTTGTTATTTTTCTCTTCTGGTAGTGTACAGGGTACCTTCTGGTACTGTGAACACTAGTCAGTAGGGGATGAAGCTTCTAGTTGGACACCAGCTTGGGTTTTCACTTCTGTGACATAAGTAAGTGTTGTCTTCAGCAACATGGCCTTACCATTAGATTCTGGGGACTAATCAATGCCCTTAGCAATAGCTTGTGATGTTTAGGGGAAGAAGGTATCTGTTGAACATTCGGTCAATGACTCAATAACATACAACCCATTCCTTGCACTGGAGGTTCTATTGGTTTGCATAAAATGTCTAATTGGGGTTTTGTCTCTCCTATTATATGGTGACACCATTTAAATTCAGTGTGTGTGTGTGTGTGTGTGTGTGTGTGTGTGTGTGTCCCCATGTGGAATTCACACATATGTAAAAATGTTCTCAGAGGCCAGCAAAGGGTATCAGATCTACTAGAGCTGAAGGTAGTTGTAACCCTCCTGATGTGGGTGCTGGGCAACAAGCTCCAGTCCTCTACAGGAACCTTAAATTCTATAAGTGCTATCAGCCATTGAGTAATCTTTGTAGCCCTGGGCTAGATTTTTCATTGGATATTTGACAATGACTACAGACTTTAAAAAAATATATATGACTTTAGTCCTAGTTCGTGTTCCTGTTATCTGTAAAATAATTGCAATTATCCTCATCTCCTAGGTTGTAATTATTAAGTTAAAGTTACAAGTCCTAGGCTTCAGGAGAACTTCAGAGTTTGCACGTCTTCTTCTCTTCCCTCCTCCCTGCTATTCCAGTCTCTGTCTCATCTCACCACGGCAGCTCTCTGGAGGGTCTCAGGGAGGAAGTGAGGCTGATGTGAAGAAACCCTGGGGCAAGAAGAGTTGGAAAAGACATTATGGAGAGACAGAGGACAGACTGGGAAATTGTGGTCAGTGCAGGAGGCCATTAAAAGTGTGAGGCTGAAATGGAAGAAGATGGCTTAATCCTAAGAGTTCAAGACCAGGCTGGACTATATAGTAAAAACAAATTCATGAGCTTTGAAGTAGATTAGGAACCACTCGATGGTTCTTTCTTTATTTTAGAATCTAAAATACATTAAAATTTTTAAATGGCATGGATATTTGTAGGATGATGTGTGGGTCTGTGCACCTGAGTGCAGGTGCCCATAGACACCAGAAGAAGGTGTGAGATTCCCTGGGGCTGCCCTTACAGGCAAGGGCGAGCTGCCTGATGCTGGTGCTGGGAGCCAAACTCAGTCCCTTAGAAGAGAAACAGTATATACTCTTAAACAATAGGTGAGACATTTCTCTGGCTCCTAGGCCTTTTTTTTTTTTTCAAGACAGTATGGGTATATCTTGGGTGGAAAAAAAAGCTACACAGATGGTATCTGTAAAATCAGAGCTTGTCTTCCACTTACAAGCTCAGGTAGTTAGAAGGTAGAAAGGGTTACACAAAAGAAGGATGAAAAGCTTCTGCCTTTTCCTGACCTGAGACTGACAGTTGCTGGGAGTAGAAGACTGTAATAAGTGTGAGGAAAAGAATGTCTGGTGACCAATGAACATATCTTACAGTCAGCATCATCAGGGGCCTGCAAGTGGGGTACAGTGGGAATCTAGGCTTTAGTTCTAGAATGCTACTTACTATGGTTTAAGGAAATTATCACTATTTAACAAATATTGAACAACTTCTCAAAGTAATACGGTCACGTCTAGTGTTCTAGACTTTTGTTTCTACAGATAGGGAGAAAGGAGCACAGTGGACCAGTTAGCTCGTTTCTAATTGACATCCTCATTAGAGGATTCTTGATAAGGGAAATTTTAAAGGGGAAGGGTGCTGTAAAGAAGGGGGCTTTTTCCTCAATGATCTCCAAGCCTGCTAATGTCTGTCTAGCTATCTACCATTCTCCCCTCAGGAGTTGTGACCCTAAAATCATTTAGAATATTAATCTGACTGCTCTAACTGACTTTGGGGGTGTAGGGAGGTTTAGGGTTTCTATTTGCATTGACTTTCAGGCCCCGGAGAGTGATCAAGGGGACTTGGATAGAAATAGATTGTCCTAGGACCACCTGAATATGACTCAACTGTAAACAAAAGTAGGTAAAATTAAGGCACAGTTGAGTTCACAAGGTCCAGAGATTAATACCATCTGCATGAACATTAAAACAGAAGTAACACTTTCCTGATGAAGGTCCAGAAACTGAGCTTTACAGCAGTTAAGCAATGAGAAGGTGGTGGTGTTTGGCATATGTAACGGTTTGAATGAGAATGTCCCCCATAGGTTCAGATATTTGAATACTTGTTCTGCATTTGGTGGTGCTGTTTGGGAGGGTTTAAGAGGTGCAGCCTTGCTGGAGGAAGTGAATCACTGGAGGCAGGCTGTAGAATGAAAGCCTCCTTGTCTGAGCTCGCTCTGGCTCTGACTCTCCCTGGCTCTGCCTTTCTATCTCTGCCTATCTCTGTCTCTCTTTTTCCTCTCTCTCTCTCTCTCTCTCTCTCTCTCTCTCTCTCTCTCTCTCT
>NW_021620624.1:1370381-1371017 GCF_004785775.1 Grammomys surdaster
CTCTCTCTCTCTCTCTCTCTCTCTCTCTCTCTCTCTCTCTCTCTCTGTCTCTGTCTCTGTCTCTCTCTGTCTCTGTCTCTGTCTCTCTCTCTCTGTCTCTCTCTGTCTCTCTCTCTCTCTGCTTTGTGCCTGTGGCTTGAAGACATGAGCTCTCAGCTTCCTGCTCTGGCCACCATATCTGCCTCCTGAAGCCGTGCTGTCCCTCCCGTTATGAACCCTAATGCTCCAGAGCCATAAGCCAAAACCAACTCTTTTCTATAAACGGCCTTCCTTGATCTTAGTATTTTACCATAGCACCAGAAAAGGAACTGACATAGCATGGCCTTAGTCTGATGTGTAGATATTATAAAGCAAAGGAAACATAAGCAGAATTATCAGGAAGAACTATACAAACAGCATATGCTTATGGCTAGGAAAAGGACGAGAGTCCTTTGATTTTGTTATAGCTGGAATGACTGTAGTCACCTCACGTGTCAGTAGGTTCACTGCTTACATGTCATTGCTTACTTTGTATTATCTATTATTAAAATTTTTGGAAATAGTTTCCCAATGAGAAAGACCATGTAAGTAGCCAAAATTAAAATTAATCAATCACACACACACACACACACACACACACACACACACACACACACA
>NW_021620624.1:1371417-1388796 GCF_004785775.1 Grammomys surdaster
TATGCTGTTAAAGCCAGTTGAGGATATGATCCTTAGGGGTCAACTGTGCTCAAGAGGAACTTCCAGCTCCTTTGGCCTCTTTTTCCAATCTTCTACCTGTGTGAGAATAACTAAAAGGCCTTGCTTGACCATGGCTGTCTTAGTTAGGGTTATTATCATTGTGATGAAACACCATGACCAAAAGCAACTTGTGGAGGAAAGGGTTTAATTGGCTTACATGCCCTGAATCACAGTCCACTGTGGGGAGTGTGATGGTTTGTATACGCTTGGCCCAGGGAGTGGCACTGTTGGTAGGTGTGGCCTTGTTGGAGTAGGTGTGTCACTGTGGGTATGGGCTTTAAGACTGTCATCCTAGCTGCCTGGGAGCCAGTATTCTGCTAGCAGCCATCAGATGAAGATGGAGAACTCTCAGCTCATCCTGCACCATGCCTGCCTGTATGCTGCCATGTTCCTGCCTTGATGATACTGGACTGAACCTTTGAACCTATAAGCCAGCCCCAATTACATGTTGTCCTTTATAAGACTTGCCTTGGTCATGGTGTCTCTTCACAGCAGTAAAGCCCTAACTAAGACAGAAGTCTAGGCTGGAACTCACACAGGGCAGGAACCTGGAAGCAAGAGCTGATGTAGAGGCCACAGAGGGGTGCTGGTTACTGTCTTGCTCCTCATGGCTTACTCAGCTTGCTTTCTTATAGAATCCAGGATGACCAGCCCAGGATGGCTCCACCCACAATGGACTGGGCCTTCCCTGTCAGTCACTCATTAAGATGTTCTACAGGCTTGCCTGTAGCCTGGTCTTATGGAGACATTTTCTCAGTTGACGTTCTATCCTCTCATGTGACTAAAGCTTGAGTCTGGTTGATATAAACCTAGCCAGGGTGTGGCTTCACTTGGAAGCATGATGGACAAAATTCTTCCTGTGTGGACCTTCCTCTTTGTAGAACGGACACCGGTTAGAGATCACTTGGCAGGGTTTCCATAGCCCTTAACAAAAGGACAGGTGACTCACCAGGGATTATAGGACATTTTAAGAGACATTCCTTAGTCCTCTGGAACCTAGTTGATCTTGGAGAGTAAGTGGCACAATACTGTCCCTTTTTGTCTCTCTGTACATGTTAGTATAGGCCTCCAAGCATGGTTGTTGAACATCCAGAAGGCCAGCTACTCCATTCTGGCACTTTTAGCTATTGTGTAATATTTATATAAAGTTTAGGGAAAACCCAAATATGTAATTTTTTTCATTTTATTTTATGTGTGTAGATGCACCAGTTGAATGTATGCTTGTACACCACATGTTTGTGATGCCAGAAGAGGCCGAAGAGGGTGTGAGATCCCCTGTGCCTAGAGTTATAGATGTTTGAGACTACCATGTGGATGTTGGGAATTGAACCCCAAGTCCCCTGGAAGAGCATCCAGTGCTCGTCACTCTCTCTAGCACCCAAATGCAGACACTTGGAGATAAATCTTGCTTAGCATATCCAAGTGTCATCTGGCACATGTCTCATAAAACTTACTCAGCCTTGGTGACCTGCCCAGGCTTTCCACTTTTCTTTCCCATTCTGGAAACATACTCAGCCATCTTGACCTCTAGACACAAAGTCTTGTTTGCTGAAAGCATGTCATTTCCATTCTTGCATCTTTCTAGTGTTTTTCCTTCTGTTTCCCTTTTATTTTATTTCTGCATACTGTAAAAAGTTCAGTGTTCTAAGGCTGTGAAGAGACATCGTGACCACAACAACTCTTAATAAGGAAAGCATTTAATTGGGGCTTTATACAGTTTCGGAGGTTTGGTCCACTGTCATCAATGCAGAAAGCATGGCGGCAAGCAGGCAGACATGGTGTTGGAGAAGGAGCTGAAAGTTCTACATCCAGGTCTGCAGGCAGTAGGAAGAGAGCCACGGGTCCCGACTTAGACTCTTGAAACCTTAAAACCCCGCCCCCAGTGCCATACTTCCTACTTCCTGAAAGGCCACACCAAATCCAACAAGACCTATCTTCTATCCCCTCTCAAGAAGTCTGGAGAATCCACATCATTTAGGAAAGTCTGGAGAATCCGCATCATTTAGGAAAGTCTGGAGAATCCGCATCATTTAGGAAAGGCACATGAAAAGTTTGAAGTTTCAAAGAGGGCAATGGAAGCGTAGAGGCTGGCGTTCTATTTGAGGCAGAGAACAAGCAAGCCTGGAGATGTTCAAGAAAGAGAGAGGCATTAAGACCTAGTATACTGAGCATCTCCCACCTTAGCAAGCTGTCTGTGGATAGGGAAACTAAGTTTCTTTTAGAATACAGTAGATGAGGTGTGTGAAATAGCTGTCTCGAAAACCAAAGGGCTTGGGCTGGAGAGATGGCTCAGCGGTTAAGAGCACTGGCTGATCTTCCAGAGGGCCTGAGTTCAATTCTCAGCAACCACATGGTGGCTCAGGACTATCTATAAAATGGATCTGATGCCCTCTTCTGGGTACCTAAAGATAGGGTACTCATATACATAAAAATAAAGAATAGATAAATCTTTAAAAATATAGGATTCAACCATGAATATCTGGTAATCAATCATTACCTCCTTAGTCTGATATAGGAAAGTATTGACCTTAGTACATGGCAAAAGGCATCACCTAAGTCTAGTCTATGGTAGATAGCCAAGCATCGTGCTGGCCTTTGTTGCTTAGTTACATATTAAACATCTGCCTCTGTTTGGTAAAAGGCTGCCTGTTTTAGAGTTGAGTTGGGAGGGTTATGATGGATTTTGACTTCAACTCTTTGAATTTTGGCTCTGTTATTAATAACGTTATTAACCCAGGAATTTTTGGATGGCAAAGACTAAGTGTTGTCCATGGAAGGAGCTTCTCAGGGTTATGGGAAAAAGGAACAGAAGTTCTGAAAAGTGCAGGAGGCCACAAAAGAGGGGCCAGGACCTGGGTATAGACAAAAAGTCCAGTAAAGCAAAAGGACACCAGAACCCCAAGAGTAGAACAAAGTCAAGGTCCTCCCAGAACTCTGACAGAATGTAAGGGAAGAAGGACCATGAGGATGAGGAGAGGCGCAACTGTATAGGGGCGTGGCCTGACCACTCTGAGAGGGCAGAGGGTAAATGTAGAGTGCAATTATTTAAAGACACTCCATGCTAATGCTAGCTACCTGTGGGCACCACGATCTCCCCTTCCCCACGGGGAGGTGCAAGTCTACCCAGGTTCCCGCAGTTAGCCTACCACCGACTGCTCTTCCAGAGGCCCTAAGTTCAATTCCAAGCAACCACATGCTGGCTCACAACCATCTGTAATGGGATCCGATGCCCTCTTCTGGTGTGTCTGAAGACAGCTACAGTGTACTCATATACATAAAATAAATAATTCCTTAGAAGTAAAAAAAAAGAGTGAGAAAGACAATCACTCTTTAAAAAGAATATTCCATAATCATTTACGATGATGTTTCTACAACTCCATGAATAAACTAAAGCCCCACTGGGTTGTGTATTTTACAAGGGTGAACTTTACAGCATCTAAATTACATCGTAAAGCTGTCAACAGACAACATAAGCCAAGATAAGCCAAGGTGGTCAGAGAAACTTTTGAAGTTGAGACAGGGATGGCATATTGGTGGTGTCCAGAGCTAGAGCCTGACCTTGGAATTGAGTATAGAAAATGCCTAGGCAGGAAGCCCAGGGAGATAAGCTAGAGGTTCTATAGGTCATGGGCATCACGAGTGGCAGCAGGAGTCACCCTGGCAATCATTCTGGATCCAGGAGAAGTCCCGATGGAATGAGGAGGAGGACCTGAGGGCTTGTGGATATCACTGCAAGCCTTGTGTGTGGGGTTGGGGTGTGGGGGAGTGGGAGGGAATTCTGATAACACAGGAAGTTCAAAGCCAGAGGAATGGTTAGAGGGTACTCTGGAATTTGGGTCTAAAGGACTCAGAGAAATTTCTTTGCCTTTTTTGTTTGTTTGTTTTTGTTTTGTTTTTTCGAGACAGGGTTTCTCTGTGTAGCTCTGGCTGTCCTGGAACTCACTCTGTAGACCAGGCTAGCCTCGAACTCTCGAACTCAGAAATCCGCCTGCCTCTGCCTCCCAAGTGCTGGGACTAAAGGCATGCGCCACCACCACCAGGCTTCAAAGAAATTCTTAATGACTTGAAATACATGCTTCTTCTAAATGGAGGCCCATTTATCTGTCCATGCAGCATGCATTTGCTCTGTCACTGGCACTACTGTCTATTCATGGAGTCCTCTCAGTAGATGAGGCTGGGTGTGATGGAGGGGACTTTGATGGCCTCGGTGTCCAGAGACTGTATAATGACTTCATTTCCAGCAGTTTTGCCAGGACACGTTGCCCTGGAGGTGGCTGGAGGGCTATTGTGATCAGTGGGCAGCTTTCCACCTACCGCTGGCCTCCGCTGTAACTACACTGTGGAAGCAGCTGCCCCCGTTTGTTAAAGGGCTGTTTAGACTAGCCTGGGGAGGTTATGATGCACTTTGGCTTCAGGTCTAAGTCTGAATTTGAATTTTGGCTCTGCTATTTATAACTCTGTCAACTTGGGTGTTGTCTTAATTAGAGTTTCTATTGCTGTGATAAAACATGACCAAAACTGCCTTGGAGAGGCAGGGGTCTATTCAGCTTATAGCTTGTATGTAGTCTTTCATCTAGGGAATCTAAGGCAGGAACTCCAGACGAGGACCTGGAGGCAGGTCCCCTTGCTCTTTCCCCTTGACTGGCTCAGCCCACATAGCACCCAGATACATCAGCCACAGTGAGCTGGATCCCCCACATAAACCATCAATCATGAATTAAGAAAATGCACCACAGTTGTCCCCATGGAACAGCTGGTAGGGCCATTTTCTCAATTGAGGGTCCTTTTCCCAAATGACTCTAGCTTGTGTCAAGTTGACATAAAAGTATCCAGCACTGACATCTTATTTAATATTGCTGGTCTTTGTGTTGTGATTGACAAAATGTTCATATATGTTGGTGTGAATAAATTCTCAGTATTCTGACAGGTGGAAGACACTATGTCTTCTCCTCTTTCTTCCTTACCTCTATGGCTTCTCCTGTTGTTCCACTTGCCTGCACTTCCAGGGACCATGTTTGATCAGATGTCCTCTCTTGGCATCATTGAAATGATTTAGCTGGTTTCCAAACTTAGCTACTGTGATCACTTACTTAGCTATACCTTGTAACGTTTCTCAGTGGCTTGGGCTGTTTTGTTTTAAATTGGACTGGAGGTGTGGTTCAGTGGTAGAGCCTAGCAAAAAGTAAAACAAAACACCTCAAGCACTTTATAAAACATTTCTGATCTTTTACTTTGGGCTACAGAAAAGTATTTGTATTCTTGTTTTACGAAGGAAAATACAAATGACAGAATATTCTTAGTGTTTACTGGGTGTATTTTCTTGCATGTCTTACATGCATTCCTTGGCTTAATACTCTTGACAATTCTGTGAAGTACTTCTAGCTTTATCTCATATGAAGGGAATAGGTCAGAGAGATCAAATAACTTGTTGAAGGTCACATAACTTCTCAGCCTGGGGGAGGATTTGAACCCTACCATCTGGCTGTAAAGTTTAAAGGCCATATGGCCTCTGAGAGATGGTAAATAAACAAATCATTGTTGAGAACCACAGAGAGAAGAAACCCTTTTGCCAGTTAGTGCTCCGGTATCTTTCTGGCCTCTGGAATCTCCCACAGCTTGTAAATATTGGGGGCTCACGGTGATGACTAATAGAAAACTATTGTTATCTTTGGCAGGTCTGAGATATCCTTGGGAGTTTTATTGCTGCATTACCTTGTAGCTCAGCCACTTCTGAGAATTCTTTTGCAGAGACAAAGAGGCCATTTCCTTGGAGACAATAGTATTAGTAGGCACCTTGTCACAAGACATTTTTGTCTGTTGCAAGCCAAGTTCCAATATTAATATTAAGCCGTGTGTGATGGCACACACCTTTAATCTCAGCACTTAGAGGTAGAGACGGGCAGATTTCTGTGAGTTCAAAGCCAACCTAGTCTGCATAGAGCACTCCAGGGCATCGAAAGCTATGTGATGAGACCCTCACTCAAACAAACAAACCAACAAACAAACAGACCAACACTAATATTAAAAACAATACTATGGCCAGGAACGATGGCACACACCTTTAATCTCAATCTACTAGAGAGGCACAGGCAGGTATATATCTGTGAGTTTGAAGCTAGTCTTGTCTGTATAGTAAGTTCCAGGCTAGCCAGGGCTACATAGTGAAAACTTGTCTCAAAACGAAAGCTAGGTTTATTTATAATGCATTGTATATATGTATAAAAAACATATGGAATACATATGCAATTTATACATTTTATTTCCTTCTCAAAGAACCTACACTGTCGATGTGGCTAGTAAGACATTCTTTTCCTTTTGTACTGATTTGTCTTGAGAAGGGATCTGGTTATGTAACCCTCTCTGTACGGTACTCACTCTGGTCCTGACTGCCTCAAATTCACGGTGGTCCTCATGCCAGAGTTTCCTGAGTGCTGGGACCACAAGAGTGCATACCACCCTGTCAGGCTCCCAAGTTTTACTCGTTTTATCTATGTACATAATAATAGCTGGTCTGTGGATAGATAGGTACCGGATGGACTGGAAACACTGTTTACATTAAATGTAAACAAACTAGGGTAATGCAGGTCTTTTTTAGGAACATGGAATAAATATGTTAAGACTCGTGGATTGTTTCAGAAATGGTTATAAAATAGAAATACATGTCCTTCGCCGGGCAGTGGTGGCACACGCCTTTAATCCCAGCACTTGGGAGGCAGAGGCAGGCGGATTTCTGAGTTTGAGGCCAGCCTGGTCTACAGAGTGAGTTCCAGGACAGCCAGGGCTACACAGAGAAACCCTGTCTCGAAAAACCAAAAAAAACAAAAAAAAACAAAAAAAAAAGAAAGAAAGAAAGAAAGAAAGAAAGAAAGAAAGAAAGAAATACATGTCTTTAAATTAAAAAAAAAAACATTTATCATAGCTTTCTGTCTGGTTGGCACAGAAGTGGTAGTCTGTAGTGCTTAAACACAAGTTTATCCCTTGCTTCTTTTTTTTGTTTTCATGTGCCTGTGTGTGGTATGTGTAATGTGTGTATGTTCACATATATGTGGTAGCATATGTGTATATAGGAACACACGCACGCGCGCGCACACACACACACACACACACACACACACACACACACACGGAGGCCAAAGACTGGCAACCAGTTTCTTCCTTGATTGCCCTCTGCTTTATTCACCGAGGCAGGCTCTCTCAGTTGAACCTAGTGCTCACTGATAGGGTTAGTCTAAAGTTCGGCTTGTTCCTAGCATCTCCTGTCTCAGATTCTCAGTGCTGGAGTTACAGGCAGGCCACAGTGCCCACGGGACAGTCATGTGGGTGCTGGGATATGAATCTGGGTTCTCATGCTTTCAGAACAAGCACCTTACCTGATGAGCTATCTCCCCACCTCCTATTTCTTGCTCATTCTTTATGTCCATGGCATGTCTGAGGACAGCAGCTCACCTAGCTACTCAGCCCTCAGTGACAGAGGGACTAGCCCCTATTGTCTATTCCAACATTGTCAGTCACTGTGCCCAAGGAAGGAATACCTGGAGAAGTAGAGGCAACATGGTTTCCTGTTCAAAACCCAGAAATGGCTTCCTTGACCCACACAACTGCGTCTAGCCTTAGACTGTGGCCAAGGTGGGAAGCTGGGACCTTTTTTAAAAAAAGCATTAGGGATTGAATTGAGGGTCTCATGAATGCTTGTGTAACCTCTCTGTCACTGACCTATGACTCCAGCCTCGTACTATTTATTTATTTTAAGACAGAGTCTCACTAAGTGGCCCAGCTTAGCCTTCAACTTGCCATCTTCCTACCTTAGCTTCCAGAGTAGCTGGCATCCTGGGCCTGTGCCATCAGACCTACCCTCAAGAATTCTCAGTGAACTGCATTAATGACACCACTGGGTTCATCAGGCATCTAGTTTTTTGGTTTTGGTAGAAGAGGACACCAGATCTTATTTTAGATGGTTATAAGTCACCATGTGGTTGCTAGGAATTGAACTCAGGACTTCTAGAAGAGCAGCCAGTGTCCTTAACTACTGAGCCATGCCTCCAGTCCAGACATCAAGCTTTTGATACTGTTAAAGCAAACAAAGGCAATTGAAAAGGACCATCTCTGCCTTCTTAGACTTCTTAGTGGACCCTGGGGCTTGAGGCTTCCCCAGTGGCCAATTTGAATGTAGCATCTCTGTGTCCTACAGTGATCACTGCTTGATAAATACATGTTTATTTTTGGATTTTGTTTCCAGGAGGCTTAGAGCCAAATATGAGTTGGTTGCACATTTTTTTCTTGCTTTAAATCAGTGACCAAAATGTGATCTCAAGTGATAGAAAGTTCAAAATCAAAATGAACATCTATGAAAACAAGCATCTTTAACTTTACTCAGAATAATAATAATAATAATAATAATAATAAATAAGTTACAATTACAGCCCTGGCTAATCCTCGGAATAATGAAGAAGGATTGTTGAAGTTAGACCCTGGCTCTTCCTCCTAGACCCATGTTTTCAGAAATAAGACTCAGACTCACAATATGTTTACTAATACCTTGACCATATAGCTAGGCTCTTCTCTGACTAGATAGAACTTAAAATATCCCATTTATTCCAGCCTGGATTCTTCCATGTGGCTGGTTACCTGTGCTCAGGTACCATCAGTCCATCTTGTCATATCTTCCTGGTGGATCTCCCATCTGGCTCTATCCCAGAATTTTTTCTCCTCCCTGATGTCCTACCTCTCATTTCCTGCCTTAGTCATAGGCCATAGGCTTTTAGATTGATAGGTGGTGCATCCATACAATACACAAAATACCCTCTCTACAAGGATGGCTATTTTCCACCCTGACTTCTTTACATACTTTTAAGATAATGTTTTCTCTTTTGTATTTCACCTTTTTAAAAAAGATATCCAAGTTCATTATGCTATTGGTTAACTCCATACCATTGTATAACTACAGCATTAGCTAACCACTGGATAATTATATCCTGTGTTAACTACTGTGGGCTTGTTGAATTGTCTGCCCTCCCACATCAGAGCTGACCATGGCGGGACTGCCGGACATGGAGCTGGACACCAGGGGCTGTGGAGTGGATAGATCACAGCTGCTTTCCGCGGTTTGGAGTGAGGCTGATTCTCTCTCTCCACAGAACCATGTACCAGTAGGCACATGAATAATGAATACCCAGGTGGGTAATGGAAACTCCCCACCCACGGAGTGCATCCTTGGTTCTTCTTTCATTATGCTTTCATTTTTCTCGCGTTCCCTCGGCTGCTTCCTCTGTCCTTGTGTGTTGCTAAGGAGTGCCTCAACTCCATTGTAAGCTGAGAAGAACAAATAAACAAATGGAGGTGAATACAGACTGCTCAACTTTCTAGTTGCCCCAGACTGGTTTTATTGGAACCAAGCACCTTGGAGAAGCTGGAGTCTGAGCACTTTTCTCGCAGGGAGGAGAGCTGAGTGGGCATGGTTGCCCTGGTGAAGCTTGGCCATTGACGGCTAGCTTTGCCGTCAGATCTTTCCTCTTAGTGAGCAGAAAATCAAAGACTGGCCTAGCTGGGTTTTCAGAGGCTGCGGCTCAGTCAGCTGCTCCCTGTGGGTGGTGCTGAGTGACCTCGAATCCTGGGACCTCTCTGGGAAACAGAAACTTCCTTCTGACGGTGAGACTATCCCCCTCCTGTACCTTTATAAATCAAGTTAATGCTCAGTCTAGAACTTTAAGAAAATAACCTCTGCCCTCTCCATCAGCCCCTTCCCTGGACCTCTCCAGATGCTAACATTACATTACATTCTTGTGATATAAATGGTCAGAGAAGCGTAAAACTGACTGACTGACCAGGATTGTACAGTCCATGAAGCATACCTCAGGAGCCTTTGCCCTGTGAAAGAGCTTCTTATCCTATGTCTTTACTCACATGATCCTCACACAACCTTAGTGCCGTTTGTCCTGTGGTCCTGTATTAGGTCAGGAAATGCCTGTTCAGAAAAGATGCACATCACCCAATATGGGGAGGGAAGATCCATCCTGTGCCGGTCCAAACCGGGATCGTCTAGTGTTTATCCATCATGCTGCCTCTTCCTCATTCTTTGGCTTCCCACCTAGGTGATTAAACTTAAGAGAGAATAATACACCTCTTACCTTAAAAAAATTAACGAAAGCAAGTTTTTACATGATTTTTTCACACTATCTTAGTCAGTGTTCTATTGCTTCGAACAGACAAGATAACCAAGGTGAACTCTTATCAAAGAAAGCATTTAATTAAGAGCTGACTTAGACTTGGGAGGCAGAGGCAGGTGGATTTCTGAGTTTGAGGCCAGCCTGGTCTACAGAGTGAGTTCCAGGACAGCCAGAGCTACACAGAGAAACCCTGTCTCGAAAAACCAAAAAAAAAAAAAACAAAAAGAGCTGACTTAGGGTTTCAGAAGTTTAGTTCATTAGCATGATGAGAAATACGGCGACACACAGGCAGACAGGGTGCTGGAAAAGTATCGCAGAGCTACATCCTAATCCACTGGCCAAGAGACGAAGAGGCTTGGTGTGAGGCTTTTGAAACCTCAAAGCCCACCACCAGTGATATACTTCCTCCAACAAGGCCACGCCTTCTAATCTTTTCAAATAGTGCCATTCCCTTGTGACAAACCATGCACATCTGTGAGCTTATGGGAGCCATTCTTTTTCAAACCCTCACACATACTAAGCAGTACACATGTATACCAATCTAAATAAAGCTGTAGACTTTTATAGTGTGGGGCACACATTTCTGTGTGTAAGGCTCTGTCCCATAGTACAGAAGAGACATTATCTGTGGTTTATGGATGAGAGGCCCATCCAGGGTTCTGTAATGGAGGGACAAAGCTGGGATTAAAGCATGGGATTCATGAATCCCAGGCAACTGTCCTGACCCACGTGACATACCACTGAATGACCCAGAGGATTAAGGCTCCTCAATGGAAGAATCCTAGTGATCCACCATTGGAAGAGAGGCAGGTAGGTAACGGGTGGCATCAGGGCAGGACCACTGTTACGCCATTCAGTTCACAGAACCGGTTCTGTTTATAGCCCAGCAGTTAGTTCTGGGTCCCTTGAAAGGCTGTATAATTTCATAGAACATGAAAGCCAGGTACAGATTTTGGAAGGAACTTTGTATTTATTTCATTGTCCACATTTCATGTACAGGTCAAATCCAAGACTATCCAGTGGGTCACAAGTAACAATGATTCCCAGAGAACAGATGTAACATTCGGAACAGTAGAGAGGTTCTTTTTTTTTTTTATCTACTAAATACTATATGTTGCTTTGCTTGTTACCATGACCAAATACCTGACAAGAAGCAATTTAAAGAGGGAAAAGGCTTGTCAGTCCTTAGGCTAACTGAGGGGGTACATCCCTCAAGTTGGGGGAGGGGGCAGCAAGTTGGTAAAGTGACTAGTTTCTTAGGAAACAGAAAGCTTATAGGAAGTGGGGCTGGGCTGTAAAACCGGAAGACCCACCCCCAGCAACACACTACCTCAAGTGAGGCCCCACCTCCTAAAAGTGCCACAACCTTTCCAAATGTCACCACTACCTAGGGACTATGCTTCAAACACATGAGCCAATGGGGGCATTTCACATTCAAGACACAAAATCCTTTATCGTTTTAATCTTTCTTTATTTTGCTTATTACTTAATTGCAGTGATTGCTCTTAACAGAGGACACACTTGTTCTCAACTCACCAAGAAAGTAGCAAGCAGACTGCACGTTACGCTGCATGAGCTGTAGCTTTACTGAACTCCCCATCCCTCCCTGGACTCCCACCATGCCAGTGTGCAGGAAGGAGTTATGAGGAGGAGGAAAGGAATCCCTTAGGTTTAGACACCACATCATCTTGAATTCAGATGTGATTGCCTTCTGCAGGATGAGCTGGATTCTAACCAGACCCCAGATAGAGATGAGACTAAGCAGAAGGTGTTACATGTTCAGTTTTGTGTAGCCTCCTCCCTACCGCTGGGCCAGTGGATGCCAGCTTGTTTTTTCATGGATGATCTGTGGCTGCTATTAAACCTATAAGCCTATGGAATCAGTTTCCAGTTCTTAGGACTCCTGAAAGAGAAAGATCAGGACACAGAAGTGTGAAGTGTCAGGTTTCTTGGGCACTTGAGGGGTTAGACTGACAAGTGAAGAAGTATTAGTCTGGGACAAAGATCTGGGGGGTTCTCAGAGGCAGCAGACTGGAGGATGTGAGCTTTGAAGTCTGTCTGGAATTCCACCCCAACTCTCTCCTCTTCCTAATGTTCAGCCATGCACAAGCAGTTTCACCTTCTGAGCATCAGTGATCTGTTCTATAGCTGAGAATGTACGTAAGTTTATTATAAACCTAGTGCCTATACTAACCTTACAAAGATCTCATGAAAGTCCAGTTGATATAGTACCGTTATGGAAATATGAGCCACCCAATAACACCTGGTCACTGTGACAATGACCTGCTGCTCATCTAGATGATGAGGATTGGGCACTGATCTTGGTTCCTACACTGTTCTGCGTTCTGGGAACAAATTAAGACAGGCATCAGTCAGACTTCTCATAGACTGATGTTCTAGTAAGAGACTAATAGTGGTAATAAGAAATACACATAAGAAAAGTTATAGGTCAAGGGGCTGATGAGATGACTGACAGGTGAAGAAAGGTACTCGCCTCTAGTCTCACATGGTAGAAGGGAAGAGCTGGTCCCTATAGTTTTTTGACCTCCACACTCACTATGCCGCGTACACACGTACCTACCTGCATACATACATGTGAACAAACGTATAAAATGTGCATACATAGTAAGTGCTGCTCATGGGTTAAGTGCTGAGAGGAAAATGCAGTTGGGGAGGAAGATGAAGACTTAGAAGGGTGTGGCTGGTGCTGTAGCTCAGTGGTAAGACACTTGAGTAGCAGGTGCAAGCCCTTGGATACCATCTCTAGCTATAAACGCTTAGCTAGGAAATGCCTTTTCTAGATTGGACATAATGATAAAGTCAGATGGTACCTGGGCACAGAACCTTCCTAAGCTAACATCAGATAGATCCCTGAAGTGAGACTGACATAGTCTACCACAAGGAGGGAACTGACCCCCCCCCCAAATCCCTCTAACACATGTCTCCCACCTCACATGCACATACAAATAAAATGCCATTTAAAAATGATTAAAATCAATTCAACTTACTTCTATAGGTGTAGATAAACTTAAGATCTTGAGGGAGAAGGAAAAGCACATTTATATTGTGGGCTCTCATATATGCAGCTCTACCTCCCTTGCTGACTCAGGGATATCCTAGTCAGCGTTGCCTGGTGTTACCTGAAGCTCTTTAACCTGTCGACAGTCACATTCCTGGAGTAAGTAAATTCTATGCAGGTGAAACTGGATAAAGAAGGCTGGTGACCTTGTCAGCTGCTGATGTATCAGTCCAAAGGTTAAATAAGCGTTTTCCCCAGTGAATCTTGACGGACCCTGTTAGCATTGCATGGGGTTAGAGGAATATTCTCTTTGATGACTAGTTCAAAAAGATTGTAAATATTTTTTTTTTAAGTCATGACAATGATTTTAGATACTGTCAATAATCACATGAGCTTCGTGGGTTGAGGAGATGGCTCAAAGCTTCCAACTGTGGGTAGATTGTTCTTCCAGAGGATTAGAGTTTAGTTCCCAGCAACCCTGTCACGTCAGCACCCCTGTCTCATGGCTCACAAGCACCTATAACTCCAGCCTCAGGGGAAATTTTATACCTCTAGCCTCCTCCAGCACCAGCACTTCTGCCCACAAATCCATACTCAGACAGACAGACAGACAGACAGACAGGCACGCACGCACGCACGCGCACGCGCGCGCACACACACACACACTGACTTGACTGCTGTCAGTTTGTCTCCTGACAGTTCAATTTATCATTTGTTATGATAAACAGAGACAATATTGATACAATCGGTTACAGCTTAGTTCTAGTCAGTAGCTTCAACTTGCTTGGCAACCAGGTTAATTACCAAACCATCAACAAACATTGTGTCAACTGACATTGTGCTAGCAAATGAGCAGGCAGGGGAGGGGCTGTCAGCGGTGAGGAAGGAGGGGTGAGGGAGGAGGGGCTATGGGCAGCCTAAGGCATTACCAGACAAAACAGCAACCTTTATTTTCCCTAAATGGCTGAAATGTGTTATTTATGGGCTCTACACTAGTGAAACTAGCTTCATTCAAAACCCAGGGTAGACCTTTTGGGTGGGACACATGTTTTGGGATAGGTCCTGGGTAGATCCAGACACCAAGCAGGCTTCCCAGAGTCCTCCTCCCTTTCCTGGAAATGGCCTGACTCCTGGGAGAGTTGCTTACATGGATCAGTTAAAGTGCCCTTTAGATAAGAAAAAAATCCAGCCTTGTTTTTACCAGGCTGCCTCTCTGGCACCAGCATTTTTAGTTACGGACAAAGATGTGAACTATACTAAAAATATGCTAGAATGTAAACTCCAGGAAAGAGGAGAGGATACGTGTTATTTCCTGGATCCAGAAGAATGCCTGAGAATGTTAGATGCTCAAAACTATGTGTGGACTGGGTGAACGGATAAGTCTTATTCTCCTGTCCTGTCAAGTTTCTGACCTGAAGAATTTAAGTGCTGGAAATGGGGTATGATCAGAAAGACGGAAAAAACCGCTTGTTTCAAGATAGGCAGGAGCTGCTCATAGGAGGGGTAGGTAGAGATGGACAGGGTCAGTTTGAGTTGATAAGAATGCTCTGTTATAGCGGAGGAACATGAAAGAATAGAGAGCAAGAAACTGAGAATATAAGCCCAGGCTGACAATTAGGTCCATGTTGGAGCAAAGACCTGAAAATATCTCTGGAGATAATTAAAACCCTAAGACACCATGACTCACCCAGAGACTGTGTGTGGATGTTAGAGAATCAAAGCAGGAAGTAGAAGCTGGGGGTGTAACCTAGTGACAGGGCATGTGCCTCTGGATTCACTCCCAGCAATGCAAAACAAAAGCAGGCAAGTCCAAGGAGGTCTTCAACTAATGTTTTACAAAGAAGTACCATTTCAAAACACTATCTCAGCCTCTGCTTCTCCAGTTTCATAAATTAATATGTTAATTAACTTTTTAAAAATAAGCATGTGGGTGAGTTGGAGAGTTGGCTCACAGGTTAAGGGCACTTGTTATTCTTGAGAAGGACCCCAAGTTTGATTCCCAACACCCATATGATAACTCACAACGGTCTGTAACTGCAGTCTCAGGCAATCGGAGAATGTCTTCTGATTTCTCCAGGCGTCAGGTATGCACATAATGTACACGTACACATTCAGACTATGCTGGTTTGAATAGATTTGGTCCCTATACCTCAAGTGTTTGAAAGCTTGGCCCATGGGGAGTGACACGATTAGGAGGTGTGGTCTTATTGGAGGAAGTGTGTCACTGTGGCGGTGGGCTCTGAGGTCTCCTGTGCCCAAGCTCTGCCCGCTATGGAATCCACTCTCCTACTTGCTACCTTCTATCAAGATGTAGAAGTCTTGGCTTCTCCAGCATCTGCCTGGATGCTGCCAGGCTTCCCACCATGATGATAACGGGCTAAACTTCTGAAACTGTAAGCCAGCCCCAATGAAATGCTTTCCTTTATAAGAGTTACCTTGGTCGGGCTGGAGAGATGGCTCAGCAGTTAAGAGCACTGACTGCTCTTCCAGAGGTCCTGAGTTCAATTCCCAGCAACCACATGGTGGCTCACAACCATCCGTAATGAGATTGGATGCCCTCTTCTGGTGTGTGTGAAGACAGTGACAGTATACTCACATACATGAAATAAATAAATAAATCTTTAAAAAAAAAAAAGTTACCTTGGTCATTGGGGTCCCTTCACAACAATGAAACCCTAACTAAGACACAGGCAAAACCGTGATGCACATAAAGTAATAAAATAAATCTAAAATTTAAAAACAAAGTAAGGTAAGCATTTGGGGCCTGGAGTTGAAGCTCAGTTGGTAGAGTGCTTATCTGTGATGCACGAAGCCTTACCACGCAAACCAGCATGGCGTCGCTCCCTCTAATCCTAGCACTGGTGGGGTAAAGGATGTTCAGTATCACCCTTGGCTGTATAGTGACTCTGAGGACATCCTGAGATATGTGAGATCCTGTCTCAAAAAAAATAAAATCAAATCTAAAAGTGTAGGAGTCTGGAGAGATGGCTTAGTGGTTAAGAGCACTGACTCCTCTTCTAGAGATCCTGAGTTCAATTCCCAGCAACCACATGGTGGCTCACAACCATCTGGAATGGGATCCCATGCCCTCTTCTGTGGGGAAAATTAAAAAATAGCCGCCACAGCGGCGCAAGCTCGCCGCCGTGGCGGGTCCCCACATCAGGGAGGGAGATCCTACAGTTCCAGCGGCCTGAGGGCCTTGGCGGCGGCAGGCCCCAGTAACACGAGGAAGTCCTTGGTTCCAAAAAGGTTTATTGACATGACGGATAATAGATGGATCTAGGCGTATCCCCCAAAAACTCAGGGCCGTCCCGAGTTATATAGGGAGGGAGAAAGGGGGAGGATTAGGGGAGGATCTGGGGGGAGGAATGTTTAATTTGCTCTGCCCTCTGGCCTTCATTAGTTTGTAAATCTCTAAGGCCTGAGGCCTATCGCCTGGGTGACTCTATGGAGATCTGTGACTGTTTTTCAGGATCTTAGGTGATGGGAGGGACCGAACTCCTGCCGGTTCTCATGAGGAATTCCACAGAGAATCTCGGGGTTCTAAGTACCTGCTCAACCATGACCCAGGATACCCTTATGCAGTCCCACATCTCCTCCCTTTACTTTTTTTTAAAAAAGGGGGGTCACTGTGAAAATTTTGGATGAGGAAGTCGAAAGAAAGCACTACGTAGGCCAGAGGTATTAGCATAATTATGTCACAGGGTAAAGGGGAGCAGGGTGGGGGGTAGGGAAGGTAAGGGATCATTGAATCAATTGAATTTATGTGTTACAGTTTGAGGGTAGTAATATCTGACTAATCTAGATAGACATTACGTTTTCCTCACTAACATGTAACTTTAGTTATTTGACTTTGGCAAAAGAGTTCATTTGTAGCTGGAAGGTCTGAATCTGTCCACAGGACTCAGCATCTCTGGATCTTGGCATGTGTCTCTGGATCTCAGCGTGTCTCTGGAATCTGTAGTCAGGCGGTGTGGCTGTAAGAAGACAGCATGGCATCCTAGGCAGGTTCCAGGAGGCTCTATAAGTCTCTGTTGGACTTGTGGGAGCACCTGTAGAAAAATCACAACAGAGAAGCGGCACCCCAGCAGGGGGATGTCTGTAAAGGGGTAGCAAGCATTAGGCTACTTGGGATCA
>NW_021620624.1:1388806-1421306 GCF_004785775.1 Grammomys surdaster
AAGTACCTGCTCAACCATGACCCAGGATACCCTTATGCAGTCCCACACTCTTCTAGTGTGTGTGAAGAGAGTAACAGTGCATCCATATATATATATATATATATATATAGAGAGAGAGAGAGAGAGAGAGAGTAAATAAATAAATCTTGAAAATTAAAAAAATTAAAGTAAACATATTGAGCTAAGGATCGAATTAAAACAGCACTTACCTAGTGCTGTGTAGGTTCCAGCCCCAGTAACACAAAATATTAAACAGTAGAAATATTTTTTTTCTAGAATGTGGTGGTAATCCACCTTTAATCCCAGCACCAAGGAGGCAGATACAGGTGGATGTCTGTGAGTTCCAGGCCAGCCTGGGCTTTCTATCAAATTTCAGTCCAGTCAGAGCTATCTAGTTAAAAGTTGTCTCAATAAATAAGTTAATTAATTAGTTTTTTTTTAAAGTTTAGTAAATAATAAAAAGTAAGCAGGTTAACCTAAAAGTGTAGTAAAAAATGAAGAGTTTCTGGGGAACTCTGTAAATATAGAAAGTGAGGGGGGCTTGGAATGTGGCTTAGTCCTCTGGGTCACATTTCTAGCACAGAAAAATCAAAAAGGACAAAAACAACTGGACAACATGAAAGTCCCCAACTTTTCTTCCTAATGTTTGTTTTCATCTCAGTCATGATTGTATATGAATGAAACTCTACAATGAATGTCCTCTTCCTCCTCCTCTTCCTCCTTCCTCCTCCTCCTCCTCTTTCTCCTCCTTTTTTAATTTATAGAAAATAAAGGTATATCTTGTTGTTATGGATTTTTGACAATCTCTGTATGTACCGCTGGATGCTCTGGTTGGCATTGCACTTGGTGTGATCCTCCTGACTCTGCTTTCTGAGTGACAGGATTACAGGTGTGAAGCATCCCCCTGGCTCCTTTGTTTTATATCATTTTCACATGTATGTAATGTACTTTTGTCATATTCAGCCTCTGCTACCCTCTCTGGCCCTTTATCCTGTCCCCCTGGTCTCCCTTATCTTTCAAATAAGCCACTTAAAAAATTGATATTTCCCCCCATGAGAAAAAGTGTGTGATATTCATCTTTCTGTGCCTGGAACAGGATAGCCTCCAGTTACCTGAAGAATGACATAATCCTGTTCTTCTTCATGGCTGAGCGGCACTCCAGTGCGTGTGCAGCCCGGATTGTCTTTATCTGTTCATCTGCCATTGATTCTTTAACTTGATTTCTGTCTTCGTATATGCCACTGACCATTTCCTAGGGTTCGTTTTGTTCAAACTGTTGATGAATAATATGGTCAGAACTTGGTTCCACAGCTTGCGTTTGAGGCGAGCCTGATCGAGTTCATTACTGTACCTTCATCTTTTATCTACGTGCTCAGGATTTGGTTACAGTGGCAAAGCTGTACTTTCTCAGGAAGTCCTACATTTTGACCTAATTAGAGATGGAGTCATGATTGAGTCCTGTCTTCAAAGGGCTCACAGTTCAAGGTGGGGAAGGTGAGCCTATGGACAAGCAACAGACAAGATAGAAATGACTTTGCTGGTGATCGTGTGATCATGTGGGGAATACGTCATTATGTTAAAGTTGGCTAAGGAAGTAAATTATTGAACGTCATATTATGTTTCTATATTATTTTGTTCATTGGGTCTCTAAATGCGGGGGAGGGGCGTTCGTTACTTTTGTTGCTCTATTCTCTTTGGTGCTGGGGACGAAAGCCAAGGCCTTTTGGATGGAAGACAAGAGCTCTACTTCTTAGCTACACTCTCAACCCGAGGGACTGTCTTCATGGGCAAATAGAGAGATGAGGGAGTTGGGGTGGGTATTGGTGAGAAGTCTGGACAGCTTTGGAGGAGATGGAACTTGAACTTAGCCTGAAGCAATGGTTTGTAACTGTATTTGAACTTTACTGAGTATGTGCTGTGCTCTGGGCTAGCATGGGCTCATTTAATTCCCACTTTATATGTGGTAAATGTTTATCATTTAGATGGGGAAACTGAGGCACAAGGAGGTTAAGTCACACGTTCAAAGCCACATGACTACTAAGAAATAGGTCATGTAGTCTGACTCTGCTGTTATTAGTATGGTCTACTGTGGCTTTTGGAGAAGGCTCCACAGTCCAGATGAGAAAGGAGAGAGATTAGGGTAGGAGGAAAACCTGAGCATCTGACACAGGCCTTAGGTAGTCTGTTCAGTATACAAGGACCACACTGACTATCCAGGCTGGCAGGGAAGTTTAATAGACAGAAACAACCATCAATGCAAGAGGACTAAATACAGTGTGTGACATCTCCCCCTTCGGGTGTCATGCAGCCGATAACTTATGATGGGCTATTTTGAATAGCAGTGTCTTCATACTGTATGACTTATGAAAAACAATGATTCCCACTTTTGATATTTCTCAGGAGGCCAGGACCTGCGGTTGGCGCTTCACACAGTGGATCTCGCTGCTCTACCTTGCATGTGCACAGTGTAGAACAGTCAGAAACTTAGAGAACAGAAAGCTAAGCTCTCTCAGAGTTATCTGTGTGACTCGGATCGTAGCCACTCACTGTAAGGCCTCTCCATGAAGCTTGACGAGACGAGTAAAATGGAATGGTAGTTTTGTTAAATAATTTTTGTTGTTGTTTTTTTGTTTTTTTTTTTTTGTTTTTTGTTTTGGTTTGGTTTGGTTTGGTTTGGTTTTTCGAGACAGGGTTTCTCTGTATATCCCTGGCTGTCCTGGAACTCACTCTGTAGACCAGGCTGGCCTTGAACTCAGAAATCCACCTGCCTCTGCCTCCCAAGAGCTGGGATTAAAGGCGTGCACCACCACCGCCCGGCTAAATAATTTTTTAAAATGCACATAAAATTCATGACTCTGAGTTCCAGTGACTTCTTCAGAGTGATATGAATGGGCAGGGTGGGGACCTTTATACCTTTGTGGATGATTCTCCCTCTCTCTAACTATATAAGAAATATGTAAGCGTTTACTAGCAAATTAGCTAAAACATCGATTTTAGCATATGCTATTCTTATAATTTTGAAGGCAACATAAATTGCTATTTGGTCCGTTCTATGGATCTTAAGATCTCTTGGAGGTCTTTGGCTATAGAAACAGTTCTTCAGAGTAACTATGGCTTTGTTTTGTTTTGTTTCCTTGCTTTTAGGTTTGTTTTGCTTTCGTCTTTGCATCACTTTATCATGACTGATAACCCGTTACCGTCCACCGGCACTCCCGCGCTGGACCAAGCAATGTTTCCCTCTGCTCGCTCCCAAAGCACGTGGTCAGTGTCCTGCTCGCTGCATCACAGACCTGTTCCATGTTCTCATTGCTTGTTTTTCTCTCTGCACCTGTCAGTCTAACTGACAAAACAGAAGTACAGCTGAGCGTGGGGGTGCATCCTTCTAATCCCAGCACTCTGGAGGCAGAGGCAGACAGATCTCTGTGAGCTCAAGGCCAGCCTGGTCTACAGTATGAGTTCTGGGACAGCTATGGTTACACAGAGAAATCCTGTCTTGAAAACAAACAAAAACAGATGTACTTATTTTAGTGTGTGTGTGTGTGTGTGTGTGTGTGTGTGAGAGAGAGAGAGAGAGAGAGAGAGAGAGAGAGAGAGAGAAGAGGAAGAAGAGGAAGAGGAAGAAGAGATGGGCAGAGAGGGAGAGAAAGGGAGAGGGACAGTACATATGCACACATGAGCACAGAGGCAAGAAGAGAACGTCAGGCATCCTTATCTCTTTCCATTTTTTCCTTTGACGTGGTGTCTCTCCCTAAACTCCACTTACTGTTTGTTGCTTGCGCCCAAATCCAGCAATTCTCAGAGATTGTCTCTGACTGCTTTGGAACTGGGGTTACAGGCATTGTGGGAAGAGCCGACTTGTTACTTGGGTGTTGGGATCCAGACTCAGCGCTGCTGATTTTGGAGCAAGAGTTCTTAACCACTGAGCCATTCAGAACTTAAAATATATTGTTGTTTCGAGACAGGGTTTCTCTGTGTAGTCTTGGCTGTCCCATTTTGTAAACCAGGCTGGCCTTGAACTCAGAAATCTGCCTAGCCTTGTCTCAGAGTTTTGGAATTAAATGTGTGCACCCCCACTACCTTTTAAAATAATTTAAAAATATACTATATAGAGAGCAGTTTAAAGTCTAAAACTGAGTAGGAGGTACTATTTGCCCATATGCCTCCTGTACCTGCATATACCTAGTCTCCTGTTCCATCCACATATTTATATCATTCTTACCTGTCTTCGGTTTCCACGGTGTGAACAGATGCCAGGACCAAGGCAACTCTTATAAGGGACAACATTTAATTGGTGCTGGCTTATAGGTTCAGAAGTTCAGTCCATTATCATCATGGCAGGAAGCATGGCAGTGTCCAGGCAGGCATGATGCTGGAAGAGCTGAGAGTTCTACATCTTTATCCAAAGGCAAACAGAAGCTGTCTTCTCAGGCAGCTAGGAGGAGAGTCTCAAAGCCCACCCCCAAAATGACATATTTCCTCCAACAAAGCCACACCTACTTCAACATGGCCACACCTACTCCAACAAGGTCACACCCACTCCAACAAGGCCACACCTACTCCAACAAGGCCACACCTACTCCAACAAGGCCACACCCAGTCTAACAAGGCTACACCTACTCCAACGAGGCCACAGTTCCTAATAGTACTAGACCATGGGCCAATCATAATCAAACCACCATATCACCCAAAGTACACCATTACAGTGTTACACAAATAGTCTCATTTACTCAGAAGGCTTCTGTGCTGTCTCCACTAACCTCTAGTGACCACAGATCCTCCACCATCTCTGTGGCTTTGCCTCTTTCAGAATGTCATATAATTAGAGTATGTAGCTTTTTGAGATTGTCTTTTTGCCACCTCTGTCTTTTCATTTCTGTTTTAATACTGAATAATATTCCACTGTTTATACCACTTTGCTTATCCAGTGGGCCATAATTTGAACCAAAAAGTGGGACGTGAGTTATAAAAAAACCAATCAGCCGGGCTGAGGTTGTATATCTCAGTTTGGGTACAAACTGAGAGTGGTTGTGGATACCCATGGATCCCAACACTCAGGAAATGGAAACCAGAGAGTTACAAGTTCATTCTTGTGTTACATAGTAGATTAAAGGCCAGCCTGGGCTACATGAACAACCTATTGAAACAATCACAAAAACCACCTCAATTTCTTTTTCTTTTTCTTTTTTGGTTTTTCGAGACAGGGTTTCTCTGGGTAGCCCTGGCTGTCCTGGAGCTTACTCTGAAGACCAGGCTGGCCTCGAACTCAGAAATCCGCCTGCCTCTGCCTCTGCTGGGATTAAAGGCGTGCGCCACCACTGCCTGGCATAAGCAGAAGCTCCAGGAGGATTTGGAGCGAGAAGGGGGTGTGCAGGGGGCTCTGGGTTAGTGATCTCCAGAACTGTGTTCATCAATTCAGCTAATGTTGTGAGCGCCGTGTGGGCAGAGTTACAAGTACTACAGAATATGGAGTGGAGAGGCGGGCTCTTTACTTCTTAAAGATTACACTTCCGCCAGGTGCCAGGGGTATGGCTGCAGCTGGTCTGCCATGGTCTGCATCTGTTCAGACATGGCTCGGAACAAAGGAATTGACCCAGGCTGGACACAAGGTCACTATGGCTCTCTCATCTCTCTGAGCAGATTGAAGAAGGCGGGAAAGCCGACCCGGTGAGCTCTGGACTGCAAGCTGGGGACGAAGTCATACACATCAATGAGGTGGCGCTGAGCAGTTCCAGGAGAGAGGCTGTCTCCCTGGTGAAAGGGTCCTACAAGACCCTCCGGCTGGTGGTACGCAGGTGAGTGGGCTGGCACGCCAACCCAGTCCCTTCTAAACACCGCAGTGTCACCTTCCTGTCCTGTCTGATACGGTGTGTAACTTATCTTTAATGCTGTCTTAGTGGTGGGCTAGAGAGATGGCTCAATGGTTAAGAGCACTGACTGCTCTTCCAGAGGCCCTGAGTTCAATTCCCAGCAACCACATGGTGTCTCACAACCATCTGTAATGGGATCCGATGCCCTCTTCTGGTGTGTCTGAAGACAGCGACAGTGCACTCAAATACATGAAATGGATAAATAAATCTTTAAAAAAATAAATGCTGTCTTAGTGGGAGAGGTGCTGCCTCCTTTATGTGTGTTTTTCTTTTTCTTTCTTCTTGCCCATCCTGTGGTATGGGACAGGCAGTGGACACTGTTTGTCTCGTTTTTGAAACCCTGTTTTTCAGAGTTAACTTGTTACACAGGAGCATCGCTGTACTTCCTAAATTCTAGGTTTGATGAATACCAACACATCCCTGGTGTGGCTGGAGCTCTAAGCATCCCTGTGTTCTGGACCTAAAGTGATAGACTTGGAGCTAGCTAATTTACGCAATATTTGTTAGCCATGCCTACAACACAGGGCCATAAGACTGGTGGATTCCTCTTGTTTGGTCATCTTAGGAGTGATGGGCCCTTTTGGGGGAAAGACTTGCTTGCAATATTTTAAGTTAATTTATTTTATTTCTAGGTATGTGTGTATGTGTACTTGTATGAGTTTATGCTTACCATGTGCATGCAGGAGCCCTAGTAGGCCAGAAAGAGGGCATCTTAACCAACTAGAGTTGTAGCAGGTTGTGAACTAACATGTGACTACTGGAAACTAAACCCAGATCCTCTGCAAAAGCAGCAAGAGTTCTTAACCACTGAGTTGTCTCTTCAGCCCACTGCTTGCAGTTTTAATGTCTCACAATCTTCCAGTCAGATTAGAGCAAGGTTCAAATACTGAGGTCATTGCCTTCTGTGTATAATTATTTAACATCAGTGGAGATTCAATTTCTTCTTCATTGTTGTTGTTCTTGTTTTCAGATAGGGTCCCACATAGCTGATCTAGAATGCAATATGTAGCCAGGGCTGGTCTTGAACTGATCTTTATGTCTTTACCCCCAAGTGCTTGGGTTATAGGCAAATACCAGCCCATCTTTAGTTGTTGTTGTTGTTTTAAGATTTCTTAATTTTTATGTGTGAATTTTGTCTGCATGCATGTATATGCACCATGTGCATGCAGTACCCAAGAAGACCAGAAGAGGGTGTTGGAGTCTCTGGAACAGGAGTTGGTTGTGAGCCATCAGACCTCTGCAAAAGCATCACACACTCTTAACACTAAGCATCTCTCCAGCCCAAATATTTTTCAGACAGCATTTCAGTATAGTTTCTTCATCGTTACATGAGGATTAAAATACCTGCTTTATGTCAAGATATGAAAATAATCTGTGTCCACCAAATGAGAGGTGGATAAAGAAAATGTGGTATATGCATACAAACTCACATATATAAATCATATAACTTGCAACATACATGCATATACTGAAATATTATAGAGCACCAAAAGGAAGGATATTATACTATTTGCAACATAGACAAAACTGGAGAACATAATGTTTTCCACATAACAGAAAGAATTCAAAAGACATACTCTGGTCTACTGGTTGGAACCTAGCGAGTAGAATTCCTAGAGGCAGAAACTGGAATACCAGTTGCCTGGGAGGAAGCCCAAGGGAAATGCAAAGATATTGGTTAAAGAGCACAAACTTCAGTTAGAAGGTGAAAGAGGCCAGTTATGGTAAAACCTGAGTCCTACGGTTGGGAGGAGGAAGCTCGGTAAGTTTGAGGCCAGCCTGACTGAAGAGTTTAAGGCCAACTGGAGTCAACTGGACTCTGTCTCCAAAAAGTAACCAAGCAACCAAGACAAGTAAGTTCTAGGGATATGCTCTGTACCCTGGTGATTGTTATTATTACTGATACTGTGTTATGTGTTTACAATTTAAGGGAATAACAACTCTTCACCACAAGCCAGCCTGGATGCATCTAGCACACACACATGGTGCAAGGGTAATAGTGTTCGGTAGTGTGTGCGCTGATTAATTTGATTAATTTTGATTGATCATTACATGATGCATACATATATCAGATCATTACACTACCCATCTGGAATATCTACAGTTTCTTAGTAGAGAGTGCTGAGAATTGAATCTAATCCTCACTCATGGTAGGCGTGTTCTCTGTTCCAGAGCCACATCCCCACCACTACTGCTGTACAACTCTTATGAGTTATAAGTCACTAACGTGGGGGGCGGGGCAGTATATTTTACAAGGTGATTGAAAAGAGTAAACTCTATAGTCTACATGGTAACAAGACAGGCTTCTACTATTTGTATTATTATTGTCTAACTCTATACATAAGCATGTTTTACTAGGTCAATATTTAAGTGCCTACGAGATGGCTCAGTGGGAAAAGGCACTTGCGACCAAGGTTTACAACCTGACTTTAAACTCAGGTTTAAACCTACCAGCCTACGTGACGAAGTAGACAATAGACTTCTGCAGGTGATCCTCTGGGTCTCCAGTGTGTTGTTCTGTGCATGCATGCACAATAAATACATGAATAAATATAATCAATTTAAAAAAGATTTAAATGAAGCACATCGGCATTACAAACATGGTGGCTGAGTTTTCAGATGGGTAGAAAGGCTTAAAGCAATGAGGTCCACTCCTTCCTTCCAGAGAAGAGTTGGAGGTTTAAGTCACCTTTGTATGGCCCTCCAGCTTGAGAACAGTGGTGCTGGAGATATGTGATCATAGAATCCACACTCCTGATGTGTCTGACAGGACGTTGGTCATCGGTGTCCCAAAGGGAAAGCGTCCACAGTTCCTACAGGTTTCTAGATGTGCCATCTAATGGTGACATGCCATTTGAGTTATTTCTAGTGGAATCTTTGCCAGTTGAGTTTAATTTAGCATAAAAGATTAAACTCCAGCCTTGCTGCTGACGGATTGATTCTGTGACCCTCTAAACTTCACTCACCACATTTATTCAATAAAACACAAGTAATAGTTCCTTCCTTAAAAGGACATTATACTCACTGTGATAGATAAAGTTAATGTGCATAGAATATGGGCAGTAGTCCGTCCTGCTTGTTCTCAACCGGGCTAGCGAGTCATGTGGGACTGTCATATGGCCTCATATGTGGCTGGCTGCTTATCCAAAAGCCCCAGATTCATTCCATTAGTGAATTTATTAAGGGTTAAGGGACTGTGATCTGCTTATAGGCCTAAAGTTGGTGCTGGACATTTCAGCACTCGTAGGATTTAGAAATGTAAAGTCACATTATATAAACCCAGAAGCAATTGGGCACTAACCACCATGGCCATGTGCTAATTCACTTTAAGATGGACATTTCTAAATGGATGGGAATCCATATACATCGTCCCTACAGGAATACTGAAGGGGAAGTGCGTGACCTCTGCCTTCAGAAGCTGATGTGTGTGGTGGCATCTATTCTGAAGGCCAGATGCTGTACCCACCCATTGGACATCAAGGCCTTTCCCCTCTGGGCCCCAGGGGATCACACTGTCCCCCTTTCCAGTATCAATCCTTGCCACCAAATCCCCTTTCTGACTGACACATTCTTTCTTTAGATATGTTAATGAAATCGATAAGGTTACTGGCAGTCTTGCTCTAGCTGCAACTGGTGTGGGAAACATTGTGTCCCTGGAGTATCTGTCGCTTGTCCATTTTGCATCCATAGTTAACATAAACTCTCAGATTTTCTAGAAATGTAACTGATAGTGGCTGTCTATGGAGGACAAATAACTTGTATAGTCAAAGTTTATGTACCTGCTGACACCCCTACCTGCCTTCTTTAAAGTTATTCTGGGTGAGCTGAGTGTAACACCTGCAAAAATATTATGTGGATGTCCACATAAAAATGCCAAGAGTAACGGTGTTTGTGTGAGTTTCAGGGTGACTGAGAACAGGGCGCAGTAGAAACACCTTCTTAAAAGGCTGCAATGACAAGAGGCATGAAAAGTCCCCAGTGAGCCGCGGGTCAGAGATCTTGGGATTTCTGTTGACCCATGAAGAGGGCGGAACTTAGCCTTTCTTGGGAGCAAAAGGGCAGTGTGGAGGGTTCAGGGGCAGAGAAGGCTGTACTGCTCATGGGCCACAGTCTAAGCTGGTGGTGGATAATGGGGGTGATATGATAAACTAAAAAAGGCCTTGCAAAAGGAAAGCAAACTTCTCCCAGCTGGGGAAACCTTTATGGAATGTGAAGATCCAAAGCCCATACAAAGAGTGTTAATTTGGGTAAGACGCACAGTAAGAGTCAACACTCTAAATCCTGTCTGAAATCAACACACACTTTATTTGGCAGAAATGTGTAAAATACTTGTCTGAGGGCCAGGTGACCTTCAGAAGGAAACTGATAGATAAGAGGAAAAGATCTTCAGATTTAATTGGACTGTATATGATGCAAGATGCTTTAAAAAAAAAATGGTCTAAGGAAGTGACTCAGTGGTTAAGAGCACCGGCTGCTCTTCCAGAGGATCTGGGTTGATGTTTAAGCACCCATATGACAGGTCACGGCTGTCTGTAACCCCAGTCCTAGGGAGTCCAACGCCCTCTTCTGGTCTCCTCAGGCACCAAGCATACACATGATGATGCACATGTGTATACAAGCAACAAAACATCCATATGCATAAAATAAATAAGGTTTGCCAGGTGTAGTGGTGCATACCTTTAAGCCCAGCACTCTGGAAGCTGGTAGATCTCTGTGAGTTTGCAGCCAGCCTGGTCTATGTAGCAAGGTCTATGAAGGCTCCAGGACAACCAGGACCGCATAGAGAGAGACACTGTTTCAAAGAAACAGTAGTAAAAATAATAGATATTTTTAAAACAATCCCCCAAAAGATTATTTTGTTGTTCACTTTATATTGTATTATATTTATGTGTGTGGGGGTGGGGGAGTGGTTCATGTTCATTATGGGAGAGGCCAGAAAAGGGCATCAGACCATCTGGACTGAGTTGCAGGTGGTTGTGAGCCACCCATTGTGGATTCTGGGACCAAGAGTATGATCTGTGCCTCCGACCTGTAAGGCTGAATTGTATCTGAAGACTGATACCCTTCAATCAGTGCTGTCCGAGTGTGAGCTCAGTCCCCCTCCAGAACTGGACAGTCAGAGACAGGAGGATCACTGGGGGGTTGCTAGACAATCAACCAGCAACAGGTCGGGCAAGGAACTCTGACTCAAAAAATGAGGAAGGATGGGTTAGCAAGATCCAGGTCCAGTGGGTGAAGATGCTGCACCCGCCAGGAGATCTGAGTTCGATCCTTATAATCCACACAACAGTAGAACTCTTCACACATGCTGTAGCAGCTCCTATTGTCAACCTTTGGCCTCTGCCTGCACCTGCACACATATACAAGCATGCCCTGCATATGTACATATACACATACATGCATGCCAAACATTCATTTTTTAAAAAGATACTATTTTTGACAAATAGTATTCTGTTCTTAAACTTGGTGAACACACGAACACTTGTTAGTTAAGCAGTTTATATTTAATATGTAAGAAAAACTGAGTAGTTTTTATGGTGTGTTGTCCGTTTTTATCTTATTACATTTATTTATTTGTTTTAGTAACTGTTTTATCTGAGTTTTTGTTGTTTGTTTGTTTGTTTACGTTTGTGAGGCAAGGTCTCACTCTGTAGCCCTGTCTATCCTTAAACTTGCTATATAGACCAGGCTGGCCTTGAACTGACAGAAATCCACTTGCCTCTGCTTCCCAAATGCTGGGCTTAAAGATATGCTACCACACCAAGCACAGTTTTGTGCTTTGAACAAAGCTTACACTGGATATGTGAGAGTTAGGATGCACAGGCAATGTCCAAGCTGAGGCTGCCTGGATTGGAGCGCTGAGGGCATTAGGTACTAGCCGTGGAATTTTGGGCAAATTGTTTAATCTCTGTGCAGCTTAACAGAGAAATGTATGACTATGGTATTTAGTATGGTGATTAGAGCACAGATCATCTGAGAATAAAGTGTGTATTTGTTAAGTAAATTACATTTTTGAGAAGGCCCACCTTAGTGCTAGGCCACAGTGTGTAAACCAGGATCCTGGCCGAGGTAGGAAGCAGGAAGAGGTCCTTCTCCACAGAAGAAGGAGCATACCTCATTCGGGGCAGACAGTGGCCATTCACTCAGACAGCATGCCTTTACGAAGTGAAATATTACTGTTAGGTTTTGTTTTTTGTTTTGTTTTTGAGACAAGATCTCATGTAGCCCAGGCTAGCCTGGCACTTGTTATATAACCAAGGAAGACTTGACCATCTGATCTTTTTTCCTACTCCTCCTGGGGCTAGAGTTACAGCATGTGCAACCTTGCCTGGTTTTCACCTGTCAGCCCTTGTGCATACCAGGTAAGCACTCTTCCATCTGCAACGCATCCATAGCCCATTTTCTTAGTTTTTTGAGATGCAAGTCTCATTTTGTAGTTCAGGTAGGCCTTAAACTCATGGGAATCTTACCTCAGCTTCCCAAATCCTGGGGTTGTACGCATGGGCTCCAAGACAATTTGGAATCTTTTCCCTCCCCACTGTATCTCTCCAAGCTTAGTAGAGGCTTTTACCCTGAGCTGGTAATGCATTAGAAAGGTTTTTTTCATATTTCACTTGGAAGAGACTGGAGAGAGACTGGAGGGTTAAAGCACCGTACGCATGTGCCTGTGTATAAGCTCTGGCTGTGTGTTTTGCTTGGTGTAGAAAGGCACAAGTGTCCCTCTCAGTCCTGTGAGTTCTAGACTATGAAGGTGGCACACCCCTTTAATCCTAGCACTTGAAAACAGAGGCTAAGGCAGAGTTCAAGACCAGCCAGATCTATAGCAAATTCAGGCCAGGCCAGGCTATCTAAAAATATAAACTAAGGAACTACATCCAAAGATGCGTACGGACTTACCGGGAACCACTTGCTTTTTCGGTAGCTGATAGGTTTATGCTGTGGAAAAGGCAGCTAAAAAACAAACCCAAAAAGACAAAAAAAAAAGCAAAAACAAACAAACAAACAAACAAAACCCCCAGAACCCTAATTTCTAGTTCATCTAGGACAGTATTGTAAATGAAAAGGACATTTCCTTCTGACCTTGATTTTCCCGACGGAGCTCGGGACACTCAGCTGACTTAAATTCCTACATCAACCCCTGAAAGAAAACCGAGTAGCTCCAGCAGCTGCTCCCTCCTTCTTCACTGCAGCCCTGGGCCCCACACGCTCCCGGAGGGACCACCCCACATTTCTGAGGACTAGGGAATTGCTTCTTCATATAAAGAGTGTGATGACGTTATTGGGTCGGAATGACTGGCTCAAACATTTGTTGCCTCCATGTGTCTGCTCCCTTTGACCTTTTATTTCTAGACCGAGTTCTGAAATTGCTGCTAGCCCAAGATTTGCAAGTCAACGATCTCGAAATAAATGTCTTATAATGAGCACTATGCTGTTGAAGTCCGGCTTAATGGATACAGAATTAACTCTATTAACTATTAATAAAGAAGGGTTGGTCAAACCTGTTTCTTTGCCAGCTCATGGTTATAGTCTATGGGAGAAATTATTCCTTAGACTGAAGACCTCTCCACATCCTTCACAGGGCTGTCTCATGTCTCCGTACCTGCCTAACTCCATTTCCTGAAAATACACCTGACCCTCTCAAAGCAACTTGCTCTGATTAACAGTGTGTTAGCTTCTCATTACTGTGACAAAATGCCTGAGAAAACGAGTTTTAAATGAGGAGAGTTTTATTTTGGCTCGTGGTTTTAGAGTTTCAGGCTAAGCGCATTTGATTTCCCACTGCATCCCACCATCATGGAGGAGGAGGGATGGTGGGGCCCCTCTCATGGCCATGAGAAGAGAGAGGGAGAGAGAGACAAAACTCAGAAGAGAAACAGTGAACAAAACATAGCCCAGAGAGTTCCCTTCTCAGTCATCACTGGTTTCCTCCAACTTGGCCCCACCTCCTAACCTGTCCATCACTTCCCAGTCCCTGACTATGAACCCACACATGGACGAATCAATCTATGAGACCAGCTACAGTCAGTTCCCAAATACCACTCCTGAAATGGACCAAGCACTGGGACCCAGCCTTCAGAGAGCTGGGAGGATAGTTCAAATCCAAACCATTAACAAAACCAGTCTTTTAAAGCACTTTGCAGTAAGAGTTCAGCAAAGGAAGAAATTGAAATAAAACTCCTTTTTTTGTTGCCTTTCTACAGAGCCCTGGCTGTCCTGGAACTTACTATGTAGACCAGGCTGCCTCCTGAATATGCCTCCATACCTAGCTAAAACCTCCCTATTTCAAAAGCAAGAAAAGTTGAAGCTGAGACTCAGGACTTCTTGTCTCATAAATAGAGGTCTGCAGACCAGATGGTATAACAAGGAGGGAGGTACCAGGTATCTGAGGTGAAAATGTCAATTGTATGAAGAAGACTTCAGAGATCGATTCTGATCTCAGTACTGCTGGGTTCTGAGCGTAAATGCCATGAAGACAACCTAGTCTCTGTACATTTCTCCTTACAATAGAGGGGTAAAGCAATAACATCTTCTGTACTGAGGTGCTATGACATAGGTTATGAATATGAAAATCCTTCACTGTAATAAGCAATCAGTATTCCATGAGGACTTTCTTTTGTAGAGCTCATGTATGTGTGTGTGTATATATATATATATATATATATATATATATATATATATATATATAATATTAAATATAAATATATTGGGTTTTTTTTTTTTGAGACAGGGTTTGCCATGGCTGTGCTGGAACTCACTCTGAGTTTCTGGCTGGCCCAAGTGTGTTCTTGAAACTCAAGTACTCTTTAAGGTGCACAACTATGGCTTCTCCACCTCACCTGCATGCAGGTGTTAATTGAGAAATGCTTTTGCTTCATGAAAGTTCTAATGACTACCTCATCTCTCAAGGTATACGGAGGTGAATCCTCCATAGATGTATAGGAAGAGGGGAAGGCGTGTTGAACTTCAGAGATGGCTAGCATGCATGAAACCCAGCTTCAACCCACAGCTCCAAACTAGGTTAGGTAGCATGGGAGCACTTGGGAGGTGGAGGCAGGGGCATCAAAGGTTCAAGGTCATTCTGGGCTATAACACATCAAGCCCCAGTGCAACTGAGTGCACAAGGAATTGTAAAGGAAGAGGGTGTGTCCACACTAGCCCTGGGAAGACTGCACTGGAGACATGACATCTATGTCTAGGGCAATCTCAGCTCACGGGTGATTCTTCTCAGTCACGTGTGCCTCCCCGGTGGATGTGTGCCTCCTCTGATTCATCTGCTCTCCTTCTACAAGATCCTGTGCTCTTTAAAACTCTTAATTTGGGCAAGGGGCTGGAATATGAGTGTAAATCCCGCGCTGTAGCACCACTTGCACCCATTTTAGGACCTAGCATTAGACTACCCAAGGCGAAGTCAGTAGAACTGAGAACTGGTAACTTAGCTTCTACACATTTCTTCCCACTTGAGCGTGTGGTTGCTGGGGACCAGGATGAGTGGGGGTGGGGGCAAGTGGGGGGGAGCAACGGCGGCAGCTGTAGTGGCCTTTGGCCCTCGGGCACATTTCCAAGAGGCCTGGCATCGTGAGAATTTGCACCGTGTGCTTTGAGGAGGTATTTCAATCCTGCTGGGACCATACGCAGAGCAGGTTTGCCCTCCCTGGAGTTCTGGGCTTCCATGTAGACGTCCGGATTTTATTTCCAGTTGTTCCTTTCCGTGGAAAATTCATGTAACACGTTATTAGGTTTCCTGGGAGGTATGCAATAAGATTCCCTCGCTGTAATGAATAAAGGGGCATTCCTCACCCCCACCCCCCACCCCCCCAAGCATATAATGGTAGCTACTATTTTTATCCAGTGGGGTTACATGTGCTCACTGAATGCTAGCCATATACAAAGGAATGCCTTATTTGTTTCCCAGCGAAGGAGACTTGATGATAAAAGACCTTATTTCATTCCTGGGATAGCATGGCTTTATTTCAGACAAATGTATTTCAAACTGGAGTTGCCTGGTCGCTAAAGAATGATCCTCAAATATCTGTCTGAGCCTTTGAACATGAGGGCTGAGTTCTGAGCTCACAAAGAAATCAGGGCCAAGTCCCGGTTCCAAATATGGATGGATACATCTGCTAGAACCAGACAATTTGATGGGTCCAATAGAAAGGAAAGCCAGATTCTGGGAACTCTGCATTCTAGAATTAAAATGATCTGAAGCTACTTCTTACACTGCATGTAAGGATTACCTGGGGATTTAAAAACAACAAGTAATCTTAATGCCTAACTGCAACTTCCAGGGACTCTAGTTTCAATGATAACCGGTGCTGGACTGGCTGGACATTGAAAAGCAGCATAAATGACGGATACTCAATGGGGTCTGAGAACCATTGTAAGCTGAAGCAGTGAGGAACAAGAAAGTAGAAGATTCCCCAGCAGATGCCTGTGTGCCTGCATTTCTGTGAGCTTTATTTTTTATGATTGTTAAATGGAGGTATGGTTTGATTTAAAACTCAGTTCTTTGGCGGGCGGGGTGGGGGGAAGATACGGTTCCATGTAGCTCAGGCTGGCCTCTAACTCACTCTGTAACTGAGAATAACCTTGAACAGATTTCTGAGGTCAAGTGCTAGGATTACAGGCATGAGCTATCAAACTTGAGTGTTTAGGCAGTGCTGAGGATAGAGCCCAGAGCTTCAGCATACTAAGCAAGTACTTCACCAGCTAAGTTACGCCCCCCAAACCCACACCTTTTTAAAAGAGGTAGGGTCTCACTGTGTTGCCCAGGTTGGACCCAAGGAGCTGGATTCAAGCAATCCCTTTGCGTCTGCTTCCTAAGTCGCCCAGCCACCGTGTCCAGCTCTTCTTTTTTATTTTTTTAAATAGCATGACATAATGTAATGAGGAACGATACACGGACAGGAACAAGGAAGGCTCTCACTGAGAAGCACTTGCGGGGCTTCCTCCTGAACGGCTCACCACAGTCGCTACCACACACTGTTGCTCTGAGCCCACCGCGTCCATGTTGGAGCAGGGGAGAAGATCAAGTCCATCTGACTGCAGTTGCCATGTTGATGTGACATGAAACAAGAAAGGTGGCTTGGTGCCACAGGGTCCCCTCTAACAGGGCAAACCATTCAAGACCATTTCAGAGGGGCCGAAGAGACAGGACACGGAGCCAGGATTTCCTATAGCAGAGGCATTTACTTCATCAGCCCCTGACTTCATAATGGCTCCTGGGAATGGAGTGTTGGTTACCATCTACCCCTCGCTCATGGTCTTTATAGAGAAAAGCAGATCTTTTGAGGTTCTGGTGGTTTTGATTTAGCCTGGATACCCCCTTTCTTTTGATTATATATATTAATGTCTGATGATGGCTGATTGATTGATTGACTGACTGGCTGATGGAGTGTGGTGTTAAGGAGCCAGAGCAAGTGGTTACAACCCTTCCCTGCTTTTTATTTCCTCCCCAGACTATAGCTCAGACTGGTCTTAAACACACTCTGTAACTGGGCTGACCTCGAACTCTTTTTAATTTTTATTCTATTTATGCGTTATGTATGTGCATTTTGTGTCAATATATATACATACCAGTGTGTGTTTGTGGGTTCCTGTGGAGGCCAGAAGAGGCCGTCAGATCAGAACTGAAGTTACATGGTAGTTGGGAGCTACCTGCTGTGTGTGCTGGAAACCAAAGTCTGGTCCTATGCAAGAGCAGTAAGTGTTCGTAGTCTCTGAGCCTCCTCTCCAGCCCTGACCTTGATCTCCTGATCCTCCTGCCTTCTTCCTCCTAAGGACTGGGACTATTGGTAAATACCACCATACCCAGTCTCTCCTGACCGTTTTAACTTCTTCATGATGACAAATGTTCTTTTCAGGTCTTAGGAAAGAGTCTTAAAGAATAAGTTTGTTTCTAAGAGCCCCTCTTAACCATCAGTTGGCAGAGAAATGTCCAGATATGACATGGTGCGAACAGTAGGGTCCCTTTCCGTGACTATGGCTTATTAAAGTGGGCTGCCTTAGCTGTGTGCTTGTTACCATCTGTCCCCTCAGGACCATCTGCTTTGGTCATCTTCAGAGGAGGCCGCTTTAAAGAGCCTAGTCAGTTCTTTTTTTTTGGAGGGGGGGTTGGTTTTTTCGAGACAGGGTTTCTCTGTGTAGCCCTGGCTGTCCTGGAACTCACTCTGTAGACCAGGCTAGCCTCGAACTCTCGAACTCAGAGAACTGCCTGCCTCTGCCTCCCAAGTGCTGGGATCAAAGGCGTGTGCCACCACCGCCCGGTACCTAGTCAGTTCTTAATTGAATTATACCATGTTTTTCCTGGTATCAAAACATTGGCTAAACTGTTGTGTCTTACGTAGAGGCCCTCAAAGGTCTGCCCCTGGGCTACTGGGCTACTTAGCTCCCTGTCAGTGGCACACATCTTTCTTCCACTGTCCCCGAATTCTACTGTCATGCTCAACTCAGGTTGTGTTTGCTTAGTGGGTGAGGAGTGTATTCAGGGAGATGGCTGTTCCTCGGTGTATTTGTTGTTTCCACGGGAAGGTTGCTGGACTGTGTTCTTGGAGACTGATTCTGAGAAATGGTGTAAAAGGATTACTTGATATGTTTCCCCAACGATGTCTTTTAGGAATCAGCCACCACCGTTTACCGATTGTACATAGACAGGGTCCCTAAGCCCAGGACACCTGAAACAGTCTTCCACAGGACTGTCCCAGTACCCATTCCCACAACCTCTCATCCTCCATCCTCATAACTTGAAGGAGCAAGAGGGAAAGAGAAGAAGCATTTCCCACTGGCAGTTCCATGTCACCAGGGTGCACTGATTAATCCAACTTAAATGTTGATTGACTGTTCTGATGTCCTTTGGGTGTTTGCAAGAGCCTTCGCCTTCCTCCCCCAGCAAGTCAAACTGCAGCCGCCCACATATCCCGACATATCCCAATGGATGTTCCTTGCTCTCTTCAGCTCTCCTTTTCTCTCCTCCATTCTCCCTCCCTCTCTCCCTTCCTTCCTGCCAGAGAAAGTTATATACTCTTTTCCTTAGGATACAAACCTACAGATGACTGTGCTCTTGCCCAGTGTGCCACTCTCTGAGCTTGGAATGTCTGCCAGCTTGTGATTCATGCTCGCTGAATATTTGTGAATGAACACAAAAGCACACCCAACAACAGCATGTACTTCAGCCGTTAGGTGTTGGCCAAGGTATACTGATAGTGGCGCCGCCGGCCCTCATGTGTTTTATGTGATGGTTGATTCTTATGTGTCACCCAAGTCTCTCTCCTGTTCTTGTTTCTTTACATGTGAGCTTGAGATACTGGTGTATCACAGTCAGCTGTGGGCTGGGGAGATGGCTCAGTCAGCAAAACGCCTGCTTTGCAAGCAAGAGGACCTGAATTCAGATCCAAAGCCCACATAAAAAGAAGGGAAGGGAGAAGCAGGAGAGCCCTCAAAGCTCTAAGGGAAACTGTCTCAAAAGAATAAAGATAAGCAGTCATCAAGGAAAGGCCCCTGAGACTTTGATCCGGGACTTCTTTATGTGTGTGCACAAGCACACACACACACACACACATACACACACATACGTACCTTTTTTTTTTTTTTTTTTTTTTTTTTTTTTTTTTTTTAGACAGAGTCACTGTGTAGCCCTGGCTAGCCTGGAACTCACTGTAGATCACACTGGCCCTGAACTCACAGAGATCCATCTGCTTCTGTCTCCCAAGTATTGGGGTTAGAAGTGTGCACTGTCACATCTGACACACTATTTTTTGTTTGTTTGTTTTTTGAGACAAAGTCTCTTTATTTGGCTGTCCTGGAACTCAATATGTAGACCAGGCTGGCCTCTAGCTCACAGATATCCACCTGCCTCTGCCTCCTGAATGTTGGAACTAAAGGCTTGCGGCACCATATTCAACCTTTTAAAAGAATTATTTTGTGTTTTATGTGTATGAGTATTTTCCCTGTATGTACGTATGCTGATTTTAATATGCTTGGTCCAGGGAGTGGCACTATTTGGAGGTGTGACCTTGTTGGAGTAGGTGTGGCCTTGTTGGAGGAAGTGTGTCACTGCGGGTGTAGGTTTTAAGACCCTCCTCCTAACCATATGGGAGCTAGTCTGCTCCTAACAGCCTTCAGATGAAGATGCAGAACTCTCAGCTCCTCCTGCACCATGCCTGCCTGGGTGCTGCCATGCTCCAGCCTTGATGATAATGGACTGAACCTCTGAACCTATAAGCCAGCCCCAATTAAATGTTTACAAGAGTTGCCTTGGTTATGGTGTTTGTTCACAGCAGCAAAACCCTAACTCAGGCAGTATGTATGTGCATTTCATTGAGTGCCTGGTGTTCTCAAAGGTGAGAAGAGGCTGTCATTTCCCTTGGGACTGGAATTCCAGAGACTTGTGAGCTGCTATGGGGTTACTGAGAAGAACAACCAGGGCTCTTAACCACTGAACCATCCATCCCTCCTGCCTACACTAAAACTTAAAAAAAAAAAATTAAAAAAAAAATCATGTGAATGTTAGCTTTATAATACCATAAGGTGCTCTGTAGGCTGCTTGGGGGTAGTGGTGGTGTCTTCAGTTTTACCCAGCTGTGTGCCCTGTGAGCTACAGTTATGGCTGACCTGGTGTGATATGCACATGGGTGCAGTATAGGGGCACAAATTGAGCACCTAACACTTTCTGATTAGATTTAAGATCTGATCTATAGACAGAAATAAATGGCTGGTACTGTAAATCTGCTCGTTTCATTGTTGTAAAAAGACACTTTCACCAAGGCAACTCTTATAAAGGAAAACATTTCATTGGGGCTGGCTTACAGTTCCTGAGGTTGAGTCCATTATCATCATGGCTAGAAGCATGGCATCATGCAAGTAGACTTGATGCTGGAGGAGCCAAGATTTCTACATCTTGATCCACAGGCAGCAGGAGACTGAGTCATTGGTCATGGCTTGAACATAGGAGACCTTAAAACCCCACCTCCACAGTGACACACTTCCTCTAACAAGCCCCACCTACTCCAACACGTCCACACCGCCTAATAGTGCCACTCCCTATGTGCCAAGCCTTCAGACACATGAATCTAAGGGGGACAAACCTATTCAAACCACTTCACAGGTCAAGAACCTACGGCTGGAAAACAGTAGGTTTACCTACTGTTATTATTTTGCTAAATTGACATAGTGTCAAACCATCTTCTAAATAGTAGCATAGTATCAAACCATCCTCTAAATAGTAACTCTGTATCTATAGATTAGTGCATCTCCCAGACCTCAGTGGAGAAGTCTGTCTGTGTGTGTGTGTGGGGGGGGGGGCTAGTCAGAAACTCACAACTATTCAAAGTACTGAGTGCTCAGCCATAAATGTGACAGGTGTATCATGCCTCCTTCCACCAATATTTTGGAAGAGGCAGAAAGATTTCAAGAGCCAGAGGTTTGGGAGGACTAAGGTGAAGCAGTGTCTTCTAGACATGACAGGACCCCTGCACATGTGGTCACATGACCTCACAGCAGCTGTGGTTGCCTGCCCAAGGTCTATGCAAGACTAAACTAGTCAATATCCCATCAAATAATGGTGAGGGCCTCATGAGGCCCCACCCCTAGCTGAGGAACTGTCGGGCGGTGGAAGGGCATCTTGGTTCGTGGGCTGACATGGGCCTGGAACCCCAAGGCTGCAGGTGTTCGGCCACGCCCCCAGAACCCAGGGCCCTGACACGCGATCTCATCTCCATTTAACCTGCACCTCAGTCACGTAAGACACAGATATAGGGCGTGACTAACAGGCCTCTGCCTCGAGAGATTTACATATTAATGAGTTATCTAAAGAGGGGGTGTAGATAATTAAGCTATTCCTCCCTAGTCCCTCCTCTTTCCCACTCCCCATATACGAGAGCTCCTCCTGGCATTTGGGGGGGGGGGTGCACTCACATCCAGATCCAACTTTCCCCGCCATGGACAATAAAACTTTCATCTCTTAGACTCCACGAGTCTTCTGGGCCTGCCGTCGCCAACAAGCTTCCAGTCTCTGGAACCCTAGACCTTCTCCCGCATGTGGGAACCTACCGGCAGGAAGCTGGGGGATTCCGCCACCACTCGCCCCTGAGGGACTCTGCTGTGCGAGGGCCGGGCCACTCCGCGAGTTTTTTTTTCCCACAAGGAACTATTGATGGCTTCTGAGGGAGATTCAGTTTCTTTTAAGGCTCCTAGTAGATTGACCATGCTCCAGTAAATGGCCTCACATTCCACACCAGTCTATGAGTAGCACAGTTCGACTCCATAAAATTTAAAACAACAACAAACAGACATGAACTTGGTGAGGGAGTTGGGAGGTGTTAGGGGGAGGGTCTGACCCGGGAGGAATTAGGGAAGGAGTAAGGGTGAATGTAATCAAAATACATTGTATGCATGTATAGTATCCCCAAAGAATTAACAGAAAAATATTGTATTAACAACAAAAATCTCTCCGGAATGTCCTGCTCCCAGTCCACCAGTTCTAACTGAGCATCGTAAGTATGGTGCTGGCAGTAAGTCAGACTCTTTGGCAGGAAAGCCGGCGATCATCATCGCCATCATCACCATCTCAGTATAGGAAGTTCAGTGGAGAGTACATGCGCCAAGGCAATGTGTGAAGCTCAAAGGGCCATGCTTGTAGAGTTAGTCCTCTTCTTCCATCTTCACACTAACTCTGGGGATCTCATGCAGGTCACCAGGCTTGCTGATCAGGGTGCCTCACCTACTGAGCCATGCTGCTAGCCCAGGAAGCCTGCTTTTAGCAGAGTTGCCGAAGGGTTTAAAGCTTGCTGCCTAGGGTAGTGGGCTCTGTCCTCCTCTCCCTGGCTTACACAAGACACAAAGGATGGGATCAGTGACTGCATGAGTGACGCCACAGGCATTATTACAGCTTTCTAGTGTGACGATTCCTCTTGCCTCATGCTGTGCAAGGAAAGTTCAAAATTCCAAAACTGAACTTTGAACTTCAGTCAGACATCGGGGAGCTTTCTTATTCCTGATGCCACCCATAAGCATTTGGGAACACAACCCAAATGCTGGTCGTTTTATTTTTCCTTTAAATACCAAGTGTTTGTAGCTTGCCTTCTTTCCAAGGGCATGTCAAGCCACAGAGGTTTCTAAAATTAGACCTTTTCTAGTGCAGGTCACTGAGCAGGAATGGCCTCCTGTTCAGCCTGTTTACACAGATTTGCTTCTGACACCTTCACAAGGACAGTGCCTACTTGATGAGGCAGGAGGACCTACAGGAGGCTGTGGGAATTCTCGTCAGATTCACTGCGGGGTGGAGGGCTGTGATCTCTGGGCAACAGCCCGACCCTAGCAGTGCTGTTTGGATTTGGGCCCTTTCAACCTTTGACTTATCCATCTTTGCCATTACCATCTCCAGGTCAGGGCGGAGGTCAAAGCCTCCTGATCAGTCCATGAGATGCTATCGAAGAAAAAAAAATGAGCTCATGTTCAGGAACTTGAGGACCACACGGTTTCCCTTTGTGTAACCTATCTGGTGAGTCTCCTCTTGCACACTCATGGTCTTAAGAGGCATCCACAGGCTACAACTTTACCTATCAACGTAAAATGCTCAGAAAAAAAAAATCTAATTTATCTTTGCTGATATTTTCAGAAGAGCCTGGAAAGAATAAAAATTGGTCTTTTCTTTTTTGAAAAAAAAAAAAAAGAAATTATTTGTACTTATGTGTATATGTATCTGAGCTCACAGAGGCTGGAAAAGAACCTCAAATCCAGCTAGAGTTACAGGTGTTTGTGAGCTCTCCCTGACACATTCTGGAAACCTGTTTTTAACAAAGTCTTCTGGAAGAGTGGGTGACTGCTCTTAATCACCGAGCCATCTCTCCCAGGGAGGTTTAGTTGATTTTTGGTTTTGTTCTTTGTATCTAATAATTTGTGTCTAGGCTTTCCCAGTCCCCAAATATGCAGATTACATAAATCATATTAGAATTTGAGATTAACATTCTAAACTTAAGCTGGGATAGAAGACTGGGGGCACGTGACATTAAATAGACGTACAGTGACTGGACAACTACACACGCACACTCACAAGGTTTGAAATACCTTCTGAAGAAGCAGGTTATTTTGTACCAAACTTATGATATTGGTTACAGGAATCAATTTTGATTCATGTATTAGCCAGTCATTCTGAATACATGATTCTAATAAGTACTCAAAACTAAGAGTTTTGAGCTGAGTGCAGTAGAGCATGTCTTTAATCCCAGCCCTTTAGAGAGGCAGAGAGGCAAATGGATCTCTGTGAGTTCAAAGCCTGCCTAGTTTACAGAGTGAGTTCCAGACTAGTCAGGGCTACATAATGAGGCCTTATCTCTCTCTCTCTCTCTCTCTCTCTCTCTCTCTCTCTCTCTCTCTCTCTCTCTCTCTCTCTCTCTGTGTGTGTGTGTGTGTGTGTGTGTGTGTGTGTGAAAGAGGGAGAGAGAGAGAGAGAGAGAACAAAATGAACTTTCACACTCTGATCTCAAGATAACACTGATTATAGCTGAAGAAATAGACTTACTAGACTTTCGAGAGGATAGTGTGGCTTAGGAGACATCGTCTGCTAAGTATTGATTTGAACTCAGGCGTCTGACAGTCTAAGCTGCCCTACCTGTCTGAGTTCTGACCGGCAGTTTTCTGTGCTTGCCCAACCTTGAAGCAGCTCCAGGCTCTGGATGACCCACACTCTGGGCTCTGACAGCACTTTCCTTTGTTTTCCTTTGAAAACAGCATACACTGGGAGCTTTTGTTTTCCTAGGTGGGTTGATTTGCATTGCCTTAAGTAAATTAGCCTTGCTATCTAGTCTTGCTTGTTTAAAGGGAGCAAGTCTACAGGCCAATAAAAATAGGAATGGAGGAAGCAGCCCAGCAGAAGGGAGAAGGGGCAGAGCTCTGTGGCTCACTGAGATGGGCAGGGCACAACATTTTCTACTTCCATGATAAAGCAAAACAAAATCCCACAGCCTGGTTCCAAACGCAGTTTGTTCTGTACTTTTAAGTCAGACCGGCAGTTAAGACCGGTTAAGACTGCTGGGTGGTTAAGCCGGGCAGTTGTGGAGCATGGCTTTAATTCCAGCACTTGGGAGGCAGAGACAGGTGGATTTCTGAGTTCGAGGCCAGCCTGGTCTACAGAGTCAGTTCCAGGACAGCCAGGGCTACACAGAGAAACCCTGTCTCAAAAAACAAAACAAACAAACAAACAAAAAAGAATTAATCTCACACTATATTTTAGAAATCTAACCCTCCCTCCTTCCTCCCTTCTCTGTCTGGTAGTACTTTCATTAGTGGTTACATACCTTTAGTATCTCAATATTGGCATACTTGTTTTGTAAGAGAATATTGTAGACTTCCAGTGAGATGTTTGTCTTTTCCCAGACAGACCTGCTGGTGCTCTCCACTGCCCCTAGAAGCCCCCTGTCTCTGGAAGGCTGGGCTGCACTCAGGTCCGGCCCTGCTTCTGAAGGCACTGGTGTTTGTCTTTGCTGCCAGTCACCACCAGTTCCACAAGGAAACTCTGGGCCTCCCCACTTCTGCTTTCTGCGGCCTCCTGTAAATCTTCCCTCTGCCTCCCCATTTGTTCCTCAATAGCTATTGCTTTCTTGTTTTCTCTACCAAATTCTTCTGTCCATTTCTTGCTTTTCCCCCTTTCTTCTATTAAAAAAATATCTCTTGAAAGCAAATACAATCTTATATTGACTTAAAGTGAGGATCACAACACACACACACATACACACTTGGGAGAGGGGTTCTCAACTAGACCAGGTTGGCCTCTACTTCAATGTGTAGCCGAGGATAACCTTGAACTTTAGCTCCTCCTGCCTCTACTCCCAAGTACTAGGATAATAGTTGTGTGCTGCATGCCCATTTTAAGCAGACCTAGGTATTGAACTGGGACTTTGTGCCTGCGTTCCTACCTAGGCTTATTCGTGTTTTAAAATGTAATTTTGCAGTTAATCAATATTTATCCATAAAGAAGTAAGTGTCCAGTAGTATAATCTTAGAGATAAGTTTATTAGTGTTATCTGTACATAGAAAGATATGTCCTATTATTGGTGTATGTCCTTTCATTGAAACAACCTTCAAGTCAGGCAAAAGTGACCTTGAAGGCTGCCTATGGCCAGGTCAACCTGGGTGTTAACAATGTCTAGAGCTTACTGTGTGACTCAGATGTCCCCAGGACCTCTGGTAATGCTGTCAGCTTCAGTTCTTAGTGACACAGGAGCTGGCTCATGGAAGGATAAATGAGATTTCAGATATCCTGACAGTGGAGGTAAAGACTTATTTCATAACTGTGGAAATCATCTTTAAAAGAGTTGAGATGATTCCAACGTGTTCCTCTGAATCTTGTCCATTTTGGAGGAACAGTGAACAGCATGTCTCAAGCTCAGCACTGTGTCATTGTGTGGGTCGGCACCTCTGTGGACAGTCACATGGAAGGGCTATCCTGAGCTTCATTTGCTCTCCCACACAACCATACTAAAATATTAGCACAGGCCGAAGATCCAATGAAGATTGAGTTTTGATCTAGTAATTGTCCTCATTTAGCCCAATGATGAAACCACAGCATCCTTCAGATCTGGGCTACAGTAAACAGCAGGATGAAGAGAGACCTAATGAACGGCCCATCAATTCATCAGCCCATGTATTCATGCACTTGTAGATTACAAGTAAGGTTGTCAGATTTGGCAAATAAAAATACAGTTTGAACTTCCAATAAATAGGGAATGGGGTGTGTGTGTGTGTGTATGTGTGTGCCCGAGAGAGTGTGTGTGTGTGTGTGTGTGTGTATAAATATGTCTATACTCTCATCCTAGCCTCTTATGGTTTGTAATGAAGTGTCCCCCAGAAGACTCCTGTGTTGAGGGCTTAGTCCTAGTTGATGGCATTATTGATGGTGACTGTATACTGAGGCTATTGGATGTCCATGGTTTTCACCATTTATGGATTCATAGCTGAAAACACACCAGGAGGTGGGATCTGGTTGGAGGAGGTAAGTCACTGAGGAGTGTCTTGAAGGGTGTATCTTGTCCCCGGCTCCTTTATGGCTTTTTCTACTTCCTGAATGCCACAGATAAGGATCTCTGTGCTGCATCCTATTGTCAAGATGCCGACCTCAAACTTGCCTTGACCTTCCTTCTTGCACTTCCCAGGTGCTAGGATCACACATATGCACGCTATTTGCTATGGAATTTGTCCCAACAATGAGAAGCTATCTAGCACACAGAGCAAACTAGATGAACAAGGAAATGTGGAATTTTTTGTTTTTTGCCTTGTCTAAATTTAATCTAGTTTTCCATACAGACCACTCTTGCTAGTTAAAGATATAAATGAAGCAATACACCTTTTGTGTTAGTCAGGGAGAATGCTACCGTGGCTAGATCATTTGGGTAGTTTTTGCATTCAAGTCTGTCTCTAAAATAAAGCATGACTCTCTCCTGTCAGCCTTCTTCCTTGCTCTACAGTTTTCTTGATAAAAGAGGTAAGGATTTAGGACTTTTGGATGGTGCTGAGTCTAGGTCAGTGCTCAGTGAGAGCCTGACCCCTAGGCTCTATGTGTAGTCTTCCTGACCTCCAAGCAGAACTCAGTAGCCTTTGAGTCTCTGGACACTTGGCCTTGGGTGATGTCCCTGAGGTGACTGGTTTGCAGATTCAGCCTGCTCTGCACTCGTGAGACCAGGCAGGTCAGCTTGAGTCAAGTCCCAGTTATCTCTTGTTCCTGAACCACCTCAGCTCATCTCAGCCCTACAGGAAATTCTTCACAAGTGTGCTCCCTAGCTTCCAGTACTAGAGAATCCTCTCTGAATACCACTAGGGACCTCTGCTTGGAGATGGGCACATGCTGTCTCCTGGGATCTCAATTGGAGCACTAAAACCAAGACACCCTGTGCTCTCACTTCCTGTATCTCCACCCATACCTGCTCCCTCCCTCCCAGGGTCTGAGGGGAAGGAGAACTTTGTTCCGGTGTGACTTGTCGTGGTTCACTCATTTCTTCTCATGGTGGATGGGGATCCGAAGAGGTGGGCCCCTCCTTTTACTGTTTCCCCTCCACTCCAACCATAATCTTCTTGTCTTAGGTGGGAAGGACATCAGCTTCGTACTATGGGGAAATTAGTGATTGGAATCCTCTCTGTAGGGCTTAGGACAAGGCACAGCAGTTTGGTTTTGTTTTGTTTTGTTTTGTTTTGTTTTGTTTTGTTTTAAGTGTGGCCTTGGACCAGTAACTTTTAGGAAATATAAATTCCTAGGCCTTTCTCTAAATCCCTTGAATCAGAAACTGGGATTCAGGCCCAGCACCCATGGTTCACAAAGATTCTGCTGGGATCCTCCTAGCCCTTCAGGAGCCATGGGCATTACAGGTTTCCCAAAATTTTCTGTCTACCACCTTCTCTCATGGGTTGCAAGCCATGGGGCAGAAGGTAAGCCACAGAGAAGGGCCAGCAATTACCTACGTCTGTTGATTTGGACAGAAGTTGTCTGGATCTCTTACTACTCTTTTCTTCCAGTCAGTTAGTTGTCACATGGATGCCACCTCCTCCCTCCCTCATGACCACTTCTGGCATCATCTGTCTTCCCAATGGAACGGATCCTCAGGCATAAACATATCCTTAAAAAACTGTTCCAGCTGCCACTCACTGGCTTGTTCTTCCTTTATGATCTTACAACTGCCACCATTCCAGCCCCTGTTCCATGCTGCACCACTTTCCAGAGAAGAGGAAGCCTTTAGGCATGTACATCTCCTCCTTGTCTCAATATATTTCTATAAAGACAATGTTGTCATAAGCCAGGAACTTAGCTTAGGTAACTGCAGCTCTATAAGATCTATGCTTATAAAGGCACTCTCACCTTTCTTCCCCCCACACTGCGTTCATGTATTTGCTTTAAAAGGGGGAGGGGCTACATAGTGAATGACAGCTAATACCCTCTACCACCAATGTTTACAATGTGAATAGATCATAGGGTCTAAGAGAATACGTTTCTTTTTTGTTCCTGATTAGGAAATGGAGTTTATCAATCTCATGAAAGTACATTATTTAGTAATTTTGTGGGGAGACGATACAGGATAGAGGGAAGATACATGGGCTTTGAAGTAATCCCACCTTCAACTCTGGCTGCATCATCTACTGTAGCCTTAGCTTCCCATTGGACAGCCAAAGTATATTTTATAGGAGGTTTCATGATACTTTAAGTGAGATACAGAAACACTGTTGTCCCTCAGAGGGAGTATGCACAGAGATATAGTTGCCCACAGAGGATTGGTTCTGGAAAACACTACCCCTCCAAACAAATCTGCATAGGCAGAGTCCCTTCTATATACTGTGCTTGTTGGATTTTATGTCAATTGACCCAAGCTTGAGTCATTCGGAAAGATGGACACCCAATTGAAAAAATGCCAATGAAGATTTGCCTGCAGGCAAGTCTGTAGTTTGTTTTTCTTAGTGATTGATGACAGAGGGCCCACTGTGGGTGGTGCCACCCCTGGGCAACTGGTCCTGGGGTGTATATTACAGAATAGACAGAGCAAGCCTCAGCTCCTGCCTCCAGGCTCCTCCTGTCTGAGCTCCTGCCCTGGTCCCTTTGATGAACAACTGCTGTGGAATTGTAAGCTGAAATAAAAACCCTTTCCTCCCTGAGTTGTTTTTTGTCCTGGTTTCTCACTCCCCCCCACCCCCAAGCAATAGAAACTCTAAGACACTTATCATGTTCTCCTGAATATTTTATTATTAAATTCGGCTTTATTTGTTTAAACCTGAAGCTACTAAATCTGTGATTGCTTTTTTATGATAAAGGTTTGTGTGAGACAAGAAGCAGCAGTGACCCAATTGATGGTGGAGGTCCAAGCAGGCTCGAGAGTCTGGGAAGTTTCTTGTCACTACAAGGAATGTTCTATGTAACCTTTGCTCTTTACAGAAGTTTGTGTAATTCACATGTTCTGCTTGTATTACACGTTAGCACTTTTAAACATGCTTGTCGCTAGGGATTAATTTGAGAACTTCTTACATATCAGGCAATGATTCTCCCAGAACTCACCTTTCAAAAGATATTGGTTGCACTGTACCTAAGGACCTAAATTTCTACAAATGCAAATCTACCCATGAAAGTTATAGTCACTCGGGAGGGGTGTGTGCGTGAGAGATGGAACCCATAGCTTCATGCATGCTAAGTAAGTTTTCCCTGTCCAGGTCAAAGTTAGTTAGGTTTCTGTTTTGTTTTGTGCTTTTTGGAGACAGGATTTCTCTGTGTAGCCCTGGCTGTCCTGGAAATCACTCTGTAGACCAGGCTGGCATTGAACTCACAGAGATGCTCCTGCCTCTGCCTCCCATGTCCTGGGATTAATGTCATGAGATACCACCACCAAGTTAAAAGCTAGTCTTAAATATTTATTAAGTGTAACTGTGTGTGTGTGTGTGTATGTTTGTGTCAGAGTGTGAGTATGGGCTATGTATACATAGGTGCCTTCAAAGGCCCGAGGCTTCAGGAAAGCTCTAGAGCTGGAGTTGCAAACAGTTTTGATCCCCTCCCTCATCCTGGTGCTGGAAACAGAACTCAGATTCTCTGTAAGAGCAGTACACACTATTACCTATTGAGCCATCTGTCCAGTGTCTTATTTATTTATCTAATTTTGCATTTCATTTATTCAATAAAATTAGTTCTATTTAAGTGTCTGAATATTCTGTCTGCATGCATGTATGTGCACTATGCGTGTACCTGGTGCCCATGGAAACCAGAAGAGGGATCAGATCCCCTGGAATGAGAATTACAGATGGTTGTGAACTAGCATGTGGGTGCTGGGAACCAACCCTGAGTCCTCTGCAAAAGCAGCAAGGGCTCTTAACTTCTGAGCTGTATCTCCAGCTCCTAATTTTAATATTAAAACCCAATGCAGCACATATAATATATTCTTTGTATATTTGACATTGAAAGTAACGTCTGCCGGGTGGTGGTGGCGCACTCCTTTAATCCCAGCACTTGGGAGGCAGAGGCAGGTGGATTTCTGAGTTCGAGAGTTCAAGGCTAGCCTGATCTACAGAGTGAGTTCCAGGACAGCCAGGGCTATACAGAGAAACCCTGTCTCGAAAACCACCCCCCCCAAAAAAAAAAAGAAAAAAGAAAAAGAAAAAAAAGGAACGTCTTATACAAATCTTTGACTTATAGCTGTTTAGCCACATTAAAAACTTGGAAGTTTTGCATAATATGGATGTTTTGAACTTGGGAAAAATGAGATAATCTGAGAGCAGTCTGTTGTTTGTGGGTTAGGATTTTAGGAGCCTAAATCAGGAGAGGGATCCCCTCTGTACTGCTGTGTGTACCTTCCTGGTAAGGAAAGGTTTGAGTTTGTCAGTCTGGTGAGCCATATACTGGTCTCCCTGCTGTGTTTACCGTCTCTAACCAGCCATGTCTGCCTTTTACAACGGAGGGCCTGAGAATAGTCCTGATGCTAATCCAGAAGAGGAACCCTGTCTAATTCCCTTTGATCTCTCTTCAGTACCCACTGCCATCCCAAGCACTCATGGCGTTGTTGAGCGAACGAGAAGCCCTGTGTAGCAGGTCACCTGCTTGCCCATGCCTGCCTTTTGTCACAGTTCCTTTTTCTTTTTACTAATAATTTTATTTGTTCTTTGAGAGCTTCAAACATATGAAATCTATCTTGATCATGACTATCCCCAGCTCCCAGATCTTACTTTCCCAGAATGCCCCATACCTGTCCCTTCCACGTTCAAGTCCTCTTTTTAAAAAAATAATCCAGAGTCCAGTAAGTGCTGTGTGAATGAGCATGATCAATCTACCATGGCCAACCCTCCCAAAAAAGTGACTTTCCCTCCCTGAGCAGCCATCAATTGCCAATGGCTCCTCTGCTAGGGGTAGAGCCCCATGAGCCCCCTAACCCATTCATGTTGTCAATTTTTGGCTGGCTTGTTCTTGTATCAGTCTTGTGCAAGTATCCATGGCCAGTGTGGGTTCATTAGCGCAACAATCACGCCATGTCCAGAAGACATTTCACAGGTTTCCTTCCTATCCTCCATCCTTTCTCATTGTCTTCAGTGTTCCTTGTGCTGTAGGGAGTTTGATAAAGATGCCCCGTGTGAGGGTAAGCACTCAGTAGTCTTAGTTTCAGCACTTGGACCAGCTATGAGTCTCCCAATTGACTGCCGTCCACTTAAAAAAGAAGCTTCTCTAACAAAGGTGGAAAGGAGCACTAGTCTGGTATAAACATAAATATTTAGGAGGAAGTTTTTCTACATGTCTGTACAGGAAAACAATAATGGTAGGTTCTCCACTCAGGACATCCCCAGCCATGCAGCAGCATCGGCCAGGTTTATAGGACTTAGTATGAAATTCCCTCCTTCCAAGCCAGCCTCATATTCAGCCAGCAGCATTTACTCCATTACAGTCGTGCAGTGGTTAAGTGGGTACACCTTACCTAGCAGGTTAGTATCATAGCCTTTGGGGTCCACTCTAAATGGAAAAGACTTAAAATCTTTTCTTCTCTGGTGGGCTGCACCATGACAGTTAGCTACCAGGGAGGAAGTGTTGCGCTCAGTCCTATCATGGCTTCTCTATGTGATGCAACCAAATTGTGTTGTGTCTAAGGCAATGGGGCTCACTATCTGCTTATTCTGGAGAGTCAAGAGCAACGGCG